>NC_065578.1:157538947-157849899 GCF_024542745.1 Macaca thibetana thibetana
ACTGAGTCCCCTGTCCCCTCCCCATAACTGCCTTTGAATGCTTGCCAGTCCTGTTCTTGACTGACACCTCTAGTGCTGGGGACCTTGCATATTCCCGGGGCTCTGCTTGCAGTGTGGATGAGCTCTGGTTGTAGAAAGGGTCTCAGGCAAAATTGAAAATCTCCACCCTGTAACTGCTCCCCACAGCCCCACACAGAACAAATCTAATCGCTCTGTCATGTAAGTCCTTGACACCCAAAATGACCTTGCTCTAGTGATTTTGCTTCTCTAGCCCAAACACCTGAAATCCTTCCATAATTTCCCTAAATGGCGCTCCCCAACTACAGTACCTTGCTGTATACGTTAAATAATCTCTGGATTACTTATAATATCTAATACACTGTCAATGCTATGTAAATAGTTGTTATACTGTATTTTTTAGGGAATAATGACAAGAAAAAAGTCTGAACATGTTCAGTACAGATGAATTTTTTTCCGAAATATTTTTGATTTGCAGTTGGTTGAATTTACGGATGCAGAACCCACAGAGACGGGGGCCACTGTACAGCAGTGAGGTACGTTCTGTAATGGGGCGGTTTGAGGGCCTGGAGAGATAAGTGTCTAATTCTGCCTGGGAAGGCTTCATGGAAGCGGTGACTTTTGAGCGGGGTCTGAAAGACAAGTCTATATGTGAAAAGGTTTTACTTATTATTGCTTTCTTCATCCCTTTCTCTGTCTCTTCTATTTTCCAGCATCACACACTGTCCACCTCCTCTAAGCATCTTTTCCAGATGAATTAATTCTATTAAATTCTCATTTCCAGCAAGACTCTCATCTACTCCTGTACTTCTACCCCATCTTCACAGGGCCAGGTATTACATTCCACGGACTGTTCCTCCAGCCCCTACCAGGAGCCAGTTAAATCATGAGTTCCTAACGGCTGGTAGCATATTTACCTGTGTTCTAACTCCACCCCTTCTCATGTGCCTCACATAAAAGAATGCCTTGCAGATAGCAAGTCCTGGATAAATAGCTGGTGAGGTGAATTGTTTGCACAAAAATTATATAATTACTTTTGGCTTTACATTTACATGTCCTATCTCCAAGTTACAAGTTCCCCAAGGGCAGAGGCTATCCAGTCTTTCCTTTGTGCTGTGTATTCAAATGTCGGTTCTTAGTTGGGCACCTTGTGGTTACTCTTAAATTTGAAGGGCAAAACTTTGCATCCTTCTTTAACTACTCTCTGATTTCCCCCTTATAAATTAGAAGGGAATTATCCCCCACCCTCACAAGCCATGGAAAGTGATCTGAGACTCCCAAATATGGAAATGTTGCATTAATTGGAATAAAGGATCTGTGGGAGTAAAGGGTTCTTAAGCTCTTGGAGACTGAAATCTATTTATTGCCTCAAGGGTTGGCTCTCCAGAAGCCTTTTTCTGACCTTCCTAGGCTCCCTCTTTGGGGCTCCCAATCTATCCTGGTGCTCATTCTCTGTTTAGTGCCGCCCTTCCAAGGCAAGGACCACAGGATTGGTTCATCACTGGGTGCCTGGATTTCTGACTCCTTGGTGAGAGGTGTTCATACTATGCTGAACTCTTGTGCTTTTTTTTTTTTTGGGGGGGGGGATGGAGTCTTGCTCTGTTGCCCAGGCTGGAGTGCAGTGGCATGATCTTGGCTCACTGCAAGCTCCGCCTCCCAGGTTCACATCATTCTCCTGCCTCAGCCTCCCGAGTAGCTGGGACTACAGGTGCCCACCGCCACGCCTGGCTAATTTTTTAATATTTTTAGTAGAGACGGAGTTTCACTGTATTAGCCAGGATGGTCTCGATCTCCTGACCTCATAATCCACCCGCCTCGGCCTCCCAAAGTGCTGGGATTATAGGCATGAGCCACCACGCCCGACCTTTTATTTATTCTTTTATTTTTAATTTATTATTATTATTATTGGAGATGGAGTGTTGCTCTGTCACCCAGGCTGGAGTGCAATGGCGCAATCTCAGCTCACTGCAACCTCTGCCTCCCAGTTTAAAGTGATTCTCTTGCCTCAGCCTTCCAAGTGGCTGGGATTACAGGTGCATGCCACCAAACCTGGCTAATTTTTGTATTTTTAGTACAGACAGGGTTTCACTATGTTGGCCCATGGTGATCTGCCCATCTCAGTCTCCCAAAGTGCTGGGATTACAGGTGTGAGCCACCACACCCGGCTGAACTCCTATGCTTTACACTTGGAAGTTGAGAAGCAATAAATCACCTGCAGATCTTGGACCATCTATAGGTAATCTATGTCGTGGAAACACACAGGAGAAAGTAAGCAAACAATGAAATAAGATTTAGATACCCTTACCACTATCCTTTTACATGCATTACAGCTGCAGAAATTCCTTAGTGTATAAACCCATGTAGTGTATTTTGTTTTTGTTACTGTTTCTGTTAGAATTGAAAACCTTAAATATTTAAACAAGATATAAAGAGAAGAGGCCTGATTCTCATCAGCCTAGTGGGGAGTCACTGGGACTTGGGCTTGATTTCATGCTTAGCAGGATCCTCTTAGTGACCTGGGGCTGCCCTCTGTCCCTAGGGCCTTCTGGTTTCTGCTTCGAAGATTCTGCAGAGGCCAGGCAGGAGCAGTAGAGTGAAGGCTCCAGCTCAAGGTCATTAAGCACATCCTGCAGTTCCTCTGGCCATTCAGGGTCATGAAGCCAACCCTCCCCCATCTCCGGATTTTGTCTTGTCACTCCCTGTATGGTTGTTCTGCTGGCCAGAGTGTGGGGGTGGATTGGAAGGCTCTGTCTGAGGTTGGCATGGGGCAGATGGCAGATAGTTTGGTGCCAAGGACTATACCTGCATGGCCCAGCCATCCTAAGGCACATGAATGCAAATACAGCAGAGGTGGGTGTGTGTACAAAGAGCCTCCTTTACCAAATATCCGGATGAGCTACTTAGTGCTAGCCTGCCTGGAGGGTAAAGGGAGTGGTCACACAAGTGCCAAGAAAGGGAGGGACAGGAGGAGGTGAGATGACCCGGAAACATCTTAGAGTTAGACCAGTGGCCATAAACACCCTGGAGAAGTGTTGCCTAGTGTCTGGCATTTAGTTGGGGCTTACTAGGTGCTAGTGCTTAAAAGTGCTAGTTGAAGCTAGTCTAACAGACAGTTGGAAGGACCCCCTGAAATTAGTGCAACCAGCCAGGCATGGTGGCTCACGCCTGTAATCCCAGCACTTTGGGAGGCCGAGGAGGGCAGATCACCTGAGGTCAGGAGTTCAAGACCAGCCTGACCAACATGGAGAAACCCCGTCTCTACTAAAAATACAAAATTAGCTGGGCATGGTGGCACATGCCTGTAATCCCAGCTACTCAGGAGGCTGAGGCAGGAGAATCACTTGAACCCAGGAGGCAGAGGTTGCAGTGAGCCGAGATCACACCATTGCACTCCATCCTGGGCAACAAGAGTAAAACTCTGTCTCAAAAAAAAAAAATAAAATAAAAATAAATAAATAAATAAATAAAATAAAGAAATTAGTGCAACTTCCCACTCAGAAATGGGATTCCACTTATAGCATCCCTGCAGGTAGCCACCTGGCCTCAGCTTGAGCACACCTAGGCTTGGAATCAGAGAATCTAGCCCAGGCTGTGAAATCAGTGAGAAGCCAACCCTCAGTTTCTTCGTTTCTTAAATGGGGTGAATAAGAACCCCCTTACTGTGAGAAAATGTAGACAGTATGTAACACAGGAGCTAGTACACCAAGTTCCCAATACATTCTCACGGTTATTATTATTATTAACAACAACACAAACTGCCATCCTCATTTTGTGCACTAGAACAGTGGCTGGCAGAGCGTGTCCCTGGACCACCAGCAGCAGCATGTCTGGGGAACTTGTTAGAAGTTCAGACTCTTGGTCTTGCCCCAGACTAGCTGAATTAGAAACTCTAGGGGTGAGGCTCAGTAACCTGTTTTGTTTTTGTTTTTGTTTGAGACAGAGTCTAGCTCTATCGCCTAGGCTGGAGTGCAGTGGTGTGATCTTGGCTCACTGCAGCCTCTGCCTCCTGGGTTCAAGCGATTCTCCTTCCTCAGCCTCCTGAGTAGCTGGGATTACAGGCGTGTGCCACCACGCCTGGCTAACTTTTCTATTTTTAGTAGAGATGGGTTTTCTTTTTTCTTTTTTTTTTTTTTTTTTTGAGACGGAGTCTTGCTCTGTCACCCAGGCTGGAGTGCAGTGGCCGGATCTCAGCTCACTGCAAGCTCCTCCTCTCGGGTTCACGCCATTCTCCTGCCTCAGCCTCCCGAGTAGCTGGGACTACAGGCACCCGCCACTTCGCCCGGCTAGTTTTTTGTATTTTTTAGTAGAGACGGGGTTTCACCGTATTAGCCAGGATGGTCTCGATCTCCTGACCTCATGATCCGCCCGTCTCGGCCTCCCAAAGTGCTGGGATTACAGGCTTGAGCCACCGCGCCCGGCCGAGATGGGTTTTCACCATGTTGCCAAGGCTGGTCTTGAAACTCCTGCCTTCAAGTGATCCATCCGACTTGGCCTCCCAAAGTGCTGGGATTACAGGTGTGAGCCACCATGCCCGCCAGTAATCTGTGTTTTAACAAGCCCTCCAGGGGATTGAGATGCAGCTACAGTTTGAGAATCACTGCTTTAGAGCCACAAAGCAGAAGTCTAATTCCCATTCTACAGAGAGCCATTCACTATTGGAATACACTCTATGTTCTTCTCAAGTCTTATTCCTGACATCATCGTCTCTGCTTCCTTCAGCCATCTCTCATTTACCAAGTACTCCCTTGCTATTCTTATTGCACTGTCATGCCATGCTCTCATGGTCAGCGACCCTCTCAAATAGGATGGCTCCCAGCACTGCACCCAGGGCTCCCCAATGGTCTGAGCAGTGCACAGGGCAATGGGCTTGCTGCCTCCTCTTCTCTAGAAATCCTGACAGCTATTTATTCAGTGTCCACTCCATGCCAAGCACATGACATACAGTATTTTTTAGTTTACTGTTTTGATTGAGGTTAAACTTACATGTATTAAAGTGCACAAGTCTTAAATAGCTTGATGAATTTTTATATGTGTACACATCTATGTGACCACCATCCACCTCAAGATATAGAACATTTCCAGCACCCATGCCAGAAACAGTAGTGTACTTGCTCCACATTATGTATGTGAGAGCAGTAGTTCATTCTTTTCATTGCTATGTAGTATTCCATTACATGGATATACCACAATATATTTTTCTCATCTACTGTTGATGGACATTCAGACTGTTTTCAGTTTGCAGCTACAATAAAGCTACTCTAAACATTTGTATGCTTATTTTTTGGTGGACAGAAGCTCCAATTCTATTCAGTTTATGTCCAGAAGTGAAATTACTATGTCACAGATAGGTTTGGTTTTAGCAGATGCAGCAAGACAGTTTTTCAAAGTGGTTGTTCCAGTGTACACTCCTACTAGAGTTTTAGTTCCTCATCCTTGTCAACACTTGGCATTGTCAGTCCTTCCCTCCCCTCTGCTCCTCTCCCCTCCCCTCCTCTCCGTTCCCCTGTAAGGGTACTAGTATCTCAAAGGTTTTCATTTGCATTTCCCTCATGACAAATATGGTTCAGTATCTCATCATATGCTTATTGGCAATTTGCACATCCTCTTTTTTGAAATATTCCTTTGAGTCTTCAGCCTACTTTTAAAATCGGGTTGTCTATCTCTTTGAAATTTATTTAGGAGTTCTTGATATATGCTGGATGTGAGTTCTTTGTTGGTTACATGTATTGTAAATACCTTTTCCTTGCCTGCACATACATTATTTTTTCCTTTTATCTTTAGTTTACACAGAATAATTGTACATACTTATGGGGTACAGAGTATTTTTTTTATCTGCACAGTCTGAGGACAGGGGGTGATGTTCTGATACAGGTATAATGTATGTAATGTATGTAATGATCAAATTGGGGCAATAAGCATATCTATCATCTCAAATATTTATCATTTTTTTGTGTTGTGAACATTCAAAATCCTCTCTTCTAACTATTCAAAGATATACACTAAATTATTGTAAGCCATGTTCACCCTACAGTGCTACAGAACACTAGAACCTATTCCTCCCATCGAGCTGTAACTTTGTATCTATTAACCATCCTCACCCTATCCTCCCCATCCCCCACCCTTATAAATCTCTAATAACCACAATCCTATCTCTATCTACTTCTATGAGCTCAATTTTTTAAGCTCCCACACATGAATGTAATCATGCTACATTTATGTTTCTGTGCCTGAACTTATTTCACTTACTAGAATGCTTTCCAGACTTATCATGTTTCTGTGAATAACAGAATTTCATTATTTTTCATGTTTGAATAGTATTCCATTGTGTATATAAACCACATTTTCTTTATTCATTCATCTGTTGATGTTCATTTAGGTTGAATCCATATCTTGGCTATTGTGAATAGAGCTTCAATAAACATGAGGATTCAGATAGCTCTTTGATGTACTGATTTTCTTTTCTTTGGATAAATACTCAGTAGTGGAATTGCTGGATTGTATGGTAGGTAGATCTATTTTTAGTTTTTTAAGGAACCTTCATACTATTTTCTATAATGGTTTTACTAATTTGCATTCTCACCCATAGTGTATAAGAGTTCCCTTTTTTCTGCCTTCTTACCAGCATTGATTTTTTTTTTATCATTTTAATGACAGCCATTCTAGCTGGGGTGAGATTATATCTTATTGCAGTTTTGATTTACATTTCCTTGATAATTAGTGATGCTGAGCATTTTTCCCTATATTTGTTTGGCCATTTTTATGTATCCTTCTGAGAAATGTCTATTTTTTTTTTATCCTTTGCCCACTTTTTAATTTTTTTTTTTCTGTCAAGTTGTTTGAGTTTCTTATATATTCTAGATATTAGTCCCTTGTTGGTGAATACTTTGCAAACGTTTTCCCCCTTTTTACAGGTTGTCTCTTCACTCTGTTGATTGTTTCTTTCACTATGCAGAAGCTTTTTCATTTTATATAGTCCCATTTGTCTATTTTTGTCTTTGTTCCCTATGCTTTTGAAGTCTTATGGATAAAATCATTGCCTAGACCAATGTCCTGAAGCATTTCCCCTATGTTTCCTTCTAGTAGTTTTGGATCTTATGTTTGAGTCTGTAATCCATTGAGTTGACTTTTATACATAGTGCAAGATGAGGGTCTAATTTCATTATTCTGCATATGAATATCTGATTTTCCCAGCACCATTTATTCTAGAGACTATCCTTTCCCAGGGTATGTTTATGGCAACTTTGTTGAAAATCAGTTGGCTGAAAATACATGGATTTATTTCTGGGTTTTCTATTCTGTTTCATTGGTCTATGTGTCTATTTTTATACCAATACCATGCTGTTTTGGTCACTATAGCTCTGTAGTATATTTTGAAGTCAGTGTGATGCCTCCAGCTTTCTTTCTTTTCTTTTTTTTTTTTTTTTTTTTTTTTTTTGCTCAGGATTGCTTTGGCTATTCAGGGTCTTTTGTGGTTCCATATGAATTTTAGGATTGTTTATCTATTTCAGTGAAGAAGTCATTGGTATTTTGATACAGATTGTACTGGGTTTGTAGATTGCTTTGGGTAGTATGTTCATTTTACAATATTAATTCTTCTAATCCATGAGCATGAGATGTCTTCATTTTTTTGTGTCTCTAATTTCTTTCGGCAGTGTTTATGGTTTTCATTGTAGAGATCTTTCACTTCCTTGGTTAAATTTATTTCTAGGTATTTTATTTTATTGTAGCTACTATAAGTGAGATTGCTTTCTTGATTTCTTTTTCAGCTAGTTAATTATTGGCATATAGAAATACTACTGATTTTTGTATGTCGATTTTGTATCTGCAACTTTACTCAATTTATCTATCAGTTCCAAGAGGGTGTGTGTGTGTGTGTGTGTGTGTGTGTGTGTAGTCTTTTAGATTTTTCTCTATGTAAAATCCTGTTGTCTGCAAAGGGACAATTTGACTCCTGTTTTTCAATTTGGATACCCTTTGTTCCTTTCTCTTGCCTAACTGCTCTGGCTAGGACTTCCAGTACTAGTTGAATAAAAGTGATGAGGATAGACATCTTTATTTTGTTTTAGTTGTTAGAGGAAAGGGTGTCAGCTTTTCTTCATTCAGTATGATGTGAGCTGTGGATTTGTCATATATGGCCTTTATTGTATTGAGGTATGTTTCTTCTAAATCTAATTTGTTGAGAGTTTTTATCATGAGAATATGTAGAGTTTTTTAAATCCTGTTTCTGTACCTATTGAGATCATCACATGGTTTTTGTCCTTTATTCTGTTGAAGTGATGTATCATGTTTATTGAATTGCAAATGTTGAACCTTTCTTGCATTCCTGGAATAAATCTCACATGATCATGGTGTATTATTACCTTTACGATGTGTTGTTGGATTCTGTTTGCTAATATTTTGTTGAGGATTTTTGCATCTATGTTCATCAGAGATATTGGCCCATAGTTGTCTTTTTCTGTTTTGTCCTTGTCTGGTTTTTGATATTAGGTAGGTATCAAATGCTGTCCTCGTAGAATGAGTTTGGAAGAATTCCTTCCTCTTTAATTATTTTGGAATAATTTGAGAAGAATTTGTGTAAGACCCCTCTCCCCTCTCCTTTTTTGACAGGGTGTGGCTCTGTAACCCAGGTTTGAATGCAGTGGCATGATTGGTGCAGTCTTGCAATCTTGTTACCTATTATTGGTCTCTTCAGGTTTTCTTTTTGGCTCAATCTTGGTGGTTTATATATATTCAAGAATTTATCCATTTCCTCTAGGTTTTCCAATTTGTTGGCATATAGATGTTCATAATAGTTTCTAATGATTCTTTGTATTTCTGTGGTGTCAATTATGTCTCCCTTTTCATTTCTGATTTTTTTTTTTTTTTAAGAGATAGAGGCTCGTTTTGTTGCCCAGGCTGGAGTGCAGTGACTATTCACAGGCACGATCATCACACACTGTAGCCTCGAACTCCTGGCCTCAAGCGTTTTCGTGTCTCAGCCTACAAAGTTGTGAAACTATAGGCATGTGCCACCGTGCCTGGCTTCTGATTTTATTTATTTGGGTGTTCTCTTTTTCTTAGTCTAGCTAATGATTTGTCAATTTTGTTTATCTTTAGAAAAAACAAGTTTTCATGTTTTTCATTTTTTGGTACTATTTTTAGTCTCTATTTTGTTTAGTTCTGCCCTGATCTTTATTATTTCTTTGCTTCTACTAATTTTGGGTTCAATTTGTTTTTGCTTTTCTGGTTCCATGAGGAGCATCATGGGGTTGTTTATTTGAAACCTTTCTACTATTTAGATATAAGCATTTATTGCTATAAACATCTCTCCTAGTATTGCTTTTACTGCATCCTGTGGGTATTGGTATGTTGCGTTTCCATTTTCATGTTTCAAGACTTTTTTTATTTCCTTTTTAATTTCTTCATTGACCCAGTGATTGTTCAAGTATGTATTATTTAATTTCCATGTATTTGTATAGTTTCCAGGGGTCCTTTTGTTATTGATTTCTAGTTTCACTCCATTGTAGTTTGAGAAAATACTTGGTATGGTTTCAATTTCTTTTTTTTTTTTTTTTTTTTCATGGAGCTGGGGTCTCACTCTATGTTGTCCAGGCTGGTCTTGAGCTCCTGGGCTCAGGCAATCCTCTTGCCCCCCAAAGTGCTGGGATTACAGACATGAACCACCGTAGCTAGCCTGATATATATATATATTTTAGATGGAGACTTTCTCTGTTGCCCAAGCTAGAGTGCAGTGGCACGATCTTGGCTCACTGCAACCTCTGCCTCCCGGGTTCAAGCGATTCTCCTGCCTCAGCCTCCTGAGTAGCTGGGATTACATACGTACACCACCACACCCGGCTAATTTTTGTATTTTTAGTACAGATGGAGTTTCACCATGTTTGCCAGGCTGGTCTTGAACTCTAGACCTCAAGTGATCTGCCCGCCTTGGCCTCCCAAAGTGCTGGAATTACAGGCGTGAACCATCATGCCCAGCCTAGCCAGTCTGATTGTTTAATATTTATTGGAATTTATTTTGTGGCCTAACATATGGTCTATCTTGGAAAACATTCCCATGCATATACATTAACTTTAATCTTCACAATGGTCCTGTGAGGTAGGCATTATTATCCCTATTTTATGGATAAGAAGACTGTGAGGCTCAGGAAAGCAGAGTAACTTCCCTAAAGTCACACAGCATAAGTAGCAAAGCTAAGTTTTGAGCCTGCGTTGCCTGACTCGAAAGTCTGGATCCTTCCCACGAGAATGTTCTGCCTCTCACATTCAACTCCAATACACACATCTAAGACTATTGCATAAGCTGATAGCTGTTAACATTTTCCCCCACAGAAAATGCAGTTGAACCAAGACTTCCTAACTTGTCTATGAGCAGTTGATTCTTTGAATCTAAGTACAGGACTTGATATGTGTGGAATAACAGAAAGAACCTGGACCGTGGAGTGAGACAGGGTTAGACTTGAGTTCTGGCTACACACTTGGCTGTGCCAACTCAAGGCAGCTACCTTGACATTATAAGGCTGATTTTCTTCAACTGTAAAATGTCAATGTAGGATTACACGATAACACATGTGAAGCCTCTGTTAAAACACTCAGGGTGGCACTGCTCACACTTCTTAGTTGCCTTCCCCTGATCCAGAGTGTCAATTTTGGTTTGAGTTCCTCTCGTCCACGGGTGCACTTTTGTCTCCCATTCAGTCACGTAGCAAGGGGCTAGTCCTCCAGATGTTCTTGAGTAATCATGGCACCTCACATTCATATAGAATGGTTACTAATAGTCATCCAAATTATTATTTATTTTATTTTATTTTATTTTATTTTTTTTTTTTTTGAGACGGAGTCTGGCTCTGTGGTCCAGACTGGAGTGCAGTGGCGTGATCTTGGCTCACTGCAAGCTCCGCCTCCTAGTCATCCAAATTATTGAGAAAAATATTGACCACAATGTACCAGTCTCCCACCCCACTTTTTCGTAATTAGTCTTTCCTTTGGAACTCAGCTAAGTTGTTCATTCTTCTGGGAGTGCTCCGCCCACGCAGAGCTGCCCCGGGTGCCTGCCTTTTGTTCTCTGCATCTCCTCACCACCTTCCCTTATGAAGAGCAGCTGAGGTGTCTGTAACCCGAATCAATACTGTATCAGCTCCTTGAAGATAGAGATTGGGTCACACAATTATCCTTACATCTTAGAGCGCAGCACCTGCCTGGTACATAGCTGGCATTCAGAAAATATTAGCTACATAAAAATGTGTTTAAGTATTATAACCTTGAGTTGATGAAACTCCGAGGCAAGAAATAGTATTTATTATAGAGGATTTCATGAAAAATGTACAATGTATCGATCTCCAGTTCTCAGATTTGGCTATATATTAAAATCCCCTGGAAACATAGAAAAAGTCAGAATCTCTGGTTGGTGGAGTCCTGTGTTGGTATTTTGCAAAAGTTCCCAGGGCTTCCTAATGTGCAGCTAGGGTTGGAAACCACTGCTCCAGAAAATCCACATTTTACCACTGAAGAACTGCCTGCATATCCTGTACCATTTAGGCCCTGCACTAAAGTGCGTTTATTGAATTATACTTGGGCTTTGTGTCCAATTTGAGTGACCCTAGGATATAACTGTGTGACTCTTGTCACTGGAGGTATGGAGAGATGTTGTTGTCAATGGGTCCTCTTTATGAAGACACAACGAAGAGATACCTATTGGGCATCAGCACCAAAAAAAGGCCATGATCCTCCTGACCAACCAGTTCATGTTTATCTTATGGATTCCAGGAATCATTTAATTAACACTATTTTCCAGGTTTGTGGTAGCTGCTGCAAATCTCAAGATCAAAGCCATGGTCCATCTTTATCACTCATAAAGAATTTTGTGGTGTATGTGTTACACATTGACTTGGTTCCACTTTATTTTTTGTCTTTTTCTCTTCACCCTCTGATATGGTTGGGTCTGTGTCCCTACCCAAATCTCATGTCATATTATAATTCTCAATGTTGGAGGAGGGGCCTGATGGGAGGTGATTGGATCATGGGGGCAGACATCCCCCTTGCTGTTCTCTCAAGAGTGAGTTTTTATGAGATCTGGTTGTTTGAAAGTGTGTAGCACCTCCTCCTTTGCTCTCTTTTTCCTGCTGGCCATATGAAGATGTGCCTGCTTCCCCTTTGCCTTCCACCATGATTGTTTTCTGAGGCCTCCCCAGAAGCAGAAGCCTGTATAGCCCACAAAACTGAGTCAATTAAACCTCTTTTCTTTATAAGTTACCCAGTCTCAGGTATGTCTTTATATCAGTGTGAGAATGGACGAACACACCCTCCTTTCCTGAACTTTTTCTACAATAAAGCTTTTTAATTGAGGTAATTCACATATCATAATATTCACCCTTTTAAAGTATACAGTGTACAGTGGTTTTTAGTGTATTTACAAGATTGTATAACCATCATTACTAATTCCAGAACATTTCCATCACCCTAAAAAGAAACTCCATACCCATTAGCAGTCACTTCTCATTCTGTCTTCCCCCCAACTTACTTTCTGTCTTTGTGGATTTGCCTGTTCTAGATATTTCATATCAATGGAATCATACAGTATGTGGCTTTCTGTGTCTGGTTTCCTGTACTTAGCATAATGTTTTCAAGGTTCATGCATGGTGTAGCACGTATCGGTACTTTATTCCTTTTTTATGACTGAATAGTATTCTACTGTATGGACATACCACATTTTGTTTATACATTCATCAGCTGTTGGACATTTGGGTTTCTACTTTTTGGCTGTTATGAATTATGCTGCTGAGAATATTCATGCACAAGTTTTTATGTGAATATGCTTTAGTTCTCTTGGGTACATACTAGTGGGGTGGTTCGCTGTGTCAGATAGTAACTCTGTGTTTAACTTTTTGAGACCCTTTCCTCATTTAAAGAAATGTTTTTATCTTGTAGTATAGTATGTATTTCTGTAAGCCACTACAGGTTCCTCTTTTTGGAATGAGGTGGCATATAAATAAATAAATAAAAAGTCACAAAGCACTCCCAAGCCATCTGTTTAATAATCTGTGCTAGAATGTTGCCAGGATTCTATATTGAGCCGTTTGGTCTATAGTTTCCAGAAATACCTTCTGTCTCCTGGTAAAAATCGGAATGTTTTCCTATCTCCAGTGTCCTCATGTATCTAGGTTGTTTTTCAGTCCTACCTGCAAAGGATTTCATGACTCCAGTGTCTCACCTGAATCGGGCCCCCAGAACTCATCTATGGCCACAAAAGCTCTCACCCTCCACCTTTGTAACTGTCTTGTGACACACTTAAAATTTTTTATATCAAAGTAATTCATGCACATGGTTAAAAATAAACTAGATCAGAAGAGCTTACAGTCCCCTACCTCATCCCTCCCACCTCTAGTCTTGCTCCCCAGAGGCAACTGCTTCTAACTCTTTTAGCTCTTTATTCTGGGAGTAACTTCCATATCTCTAAATAATATGCTAATGCCACTGTTCCTTGGTTTTTCAAGTTTAAACATCCTCTATTAATTTATAACTATCACAAATGAGGCGGGGCACGGTGGCTCACGCCTGTAATCCTAGCACTTTGGGAGGGTGAGGCAGGTGGATTGCCTGAGCTCAGGAGTTCGAGACCAGCCAGAGCAACGTGGTGAAACTCTGTCTCTACTAAAATACAAAAAATTAGCTGGGTGTGATGGCACGTGCCTGTAATCCCAGCTACTTGGGAGGCTGAGACAGGAGAATCCCTTGGACCCCAGAGGTGGAGGTTGCAGCCTAGGTGACAAAGCCAGACCCTGTCTCACACACACAAAACAATGATAATAATAATAATAATTTATAAAAAATGAGGATTTAGTTCACATATCTAATCCAAACAACCCTCCCCCCACCCTACTGTCAGTATATATAACTGTTCTTATTTAATTCCTCTAAATAAAATAAAAATAAATCTGTCAATTACCTCTGTTGCTTTAAGTGACTACATCTTTATTTTTCATCCCACTAGCTGTTGATAGTAGTTTTGACTCACTGTTTATAGGATAAAGATATCATCATTCCTACCTTTCCCTTTAGGCTGCCCTTCCCAACTTCTGTCTCCTGAACATTTACTTTTTTTCTTTTTTTTTTTTTTTTGAGACAGAGTCTTGCTCTGTCACCCAGGCTAGAGTGCTGTGGCATGGTCTTGGCTCACTGCAACCTCCACCTCCTGGGTTCAAGTGATCCTTCTGCCTTAGTCTCCCAACTAGCTGGGATTACAAGCATGCACAACCACGCCCCGGTAATTTTTGTATTTTTAGTAGAGATAGGGTTTGGCCATGTTGGCCAGGCTGGTCTCGAACTCCTAACCTCAAGTGATCCACCAACCTCGGCCTCCCAAAGTGTTGGGATTACAGGAATGAGCCATCGCGCCTGGCACATTTACTTTAAATGTTCAATCTTGACAACATTTATGTTCTAATTTTCTCACCATAATTAGGTCTTCTGTGCTTTGCTTATCGGTTGTTTGTAATGTTTAAATCCAATAAATAGTGTTCACATTTTGTGACAATGTAAATATTGTTTATTACAGAGCCACACAATGTCCTGTGATGAATTTTCTTTCATTTCTTCTAGTTTTTCATAAGAGTTTCGAATTGCCTTTTTTCTTTCTTCTTCTTTCCCTTCTCTTTTTTCTCTCTCTCTGTCTCTCTCTCTTTCTTAGACAGAGTCTCACCATGTCACCCAGGCTGGACTCAAGCCATCTTCCTAAGTAGCTGGGATTACAGACAGGTGCCACCATGCCAGGCTTATTCTTTAATAATGCCCTTGTTATTTATTCAAGTCTGCTCCCGCCTTTCCATCTAATGAGTAGAGGTGCCTTATTTCTCAGGACTGGTTACACAGAGCCCTCTGTCCTTCCGCCACACAGGTGTAGGTGTTGGCCTGGGGCAGCCCTCCCTCCTTCCCTCCTTCTCTTCCTTTCTTCTACTTGTTTCTTCTTTGTTTATGCTCTCATTTTGCTGCACCACATCTTTAATTTCTCAAGGAGTGTGTGGTATATAGGTTTACTGAGTCCCTCGTGTCTGAAAGTATCATTGCTCCACCCTCACACTTGAATGGTAATTTGGACAGATATAGAATTCTTGGTTGAAAATTGCTTTGGTCATCGAATATTGAAGGCATAGTTCTAGCCTTTGCTGGTGAGAATTTTGAGGCCAGTCTGATGCATATATATATATAGATATATATACAGAGAGAGAGAGGCAAATATATATACACGCACATATATATATATATATATTTTGTTGTTGTTGTTGTTGTTTTTTGAGACGGAGTTTTGCTTTTGTTGCCCAGGCTGGAGTGCAATGGTGAGATCTCAATTCACCACAACGTCTGCCTCCCAGGTTCAAGTGATTCTCCTGCCTCAGCCTCCTGAGTATCTGGGACTACAGGCATGTGCCACCACGCTCAGCTAATTTTGTATTTTTAGTAGAGATGGGGTTTCTCCATGTTGGTCAGGCTGGTCTCGAACTCCTGATCTCAGGTGAAACACCCTCCTTGGCCTCCCAAAGTGCTGGGATTAAAGGCATGAGCCACCATGCCCAGCCTCTGATGCCTCTATTTTTAGAGGTACCCTTTCTTTTTTCTTTCTTTTGTTACCTCTAAGGAAATTTTTAGGTAACCTTTCTTTCTTTCTTTTTTTACCTCTAAGGAAATTTTTAGGATCTAGATATACTATCATTTAGATATACAACTAATTCTCTTACCTTCCAACACCTTCTAATGACTTTTTTATTTCTGTGATCCTATCTTTAATTTCCAGTAGTTCACACTTACTCTCTGATTACTCCTTTTCATAGTATCCTGTCCTTGTTTAGGGATGTAACACCTCTCCAATCTATCTGAGAATGCCTGAAATATTTAAAATGTTCTTTTGTCTTCCGTTTCCTAAATTATTTCTCTTTCTTATGGAGCACTGCCCTGACCACCACCGCCATTTATCCTTGTCTCTTTTTCATGTTAAGGTCATTTTTCAATGTCTGACGATCTTTGTCTTCTCATATTTAAGAGTGAGCCAGCCTGGTCAGCTGGCAGATTTCATTTTATTTCATTTCATTTCATTTCTTTCTTTCTTTCTTTCTTTCTTTCCTTTCTTTCCTTTCTTTCCTTTCTTTCCTTTCTTTTCTTTCTTTTCTTTCTTTCTTTCTTTCTTTTTTGGAGAGTCTCACTCTGTTGCCCAGGCTGGAGTGCAGTGGTGCGACATTGACTCTGCCTCCTGGGTTCAAGCGATTCTCCTGCCTCAGCCTCTCGAGTAGCTGGGATTACAGGCGTGCACCACCACACCTGGCTAATTTTTTGTATTTTTTTTGGAGAGACAGTGTTCCACCATGTTGGCCAGGCTGCTCTCGACCCCCTGACCTCAGGTGATCCACCTGCCTTGGCCTCCCAAAGTGCTGGGATTGCAGGTGTGAGCTACTGTGCCCGGCCCATGAATGGAAAATTTCAATTCCCTTTTAATGTGTATGTTTTATCTTTTTCAGAATGGTCATTCTCCTAACATAGGAGAATGAAACAAATTGAGAGTTTCATCGTCATAATGAATATCTCTCCCTGTGTGAAACAGAAGTTCCTGAAATCTGAGAGCCTCCTTCCTTCTCTGTTGCGCTCTTTTTTTGTTTGTTTTGTTTGAGAAAGTGTTTTGCTTTGTTGCCTGGGCTGGGGTGCAGTGGCGTGACCACTGCTTACTACACCCTCCACCTCCCTGGCTCAGGTGATCTTCCAGCCTCAGTCTCCTGTGTGGCTGGGACCACAGGCACCGCACCACCACACCTGGCTAAATTTTGTATTTTTTATACAGACAGGGATCGCCTTTTTTGCCCAGGCTGGTCTTGAACTCCTGGGCCCAAGCAATCCTCCTGTCTTGGCCACCCAAAGTGCTGGGATAACAGATGTGAGCCACCACGCCCAGCTTGTTGGGCTACTTTAGTTTCTGACTTCAGATGCAGCTTCCCACTCGTCCGTGTCAGAGACCTTTGCTTCCTCATCTCCAAATGCCAATTATGTCTGTGTCCTGTCAGTTCTAAGTCTGGCATGTTCCTTGGATTCAGGGCTCCAGCTTCTTCTACTGCCTTAGTCCAGTGGTTCTGGCCCACAGTTCAGTTCCAGGCGATTTATCCTGTACGACTGTAGCAGCTTCCTAGCTGGTCCCTGCCGACCCTCCCCTAATCCAGCCTTACTGCCTCTAAATTCAGACTTGCTTGTGTCCCTCATTTACAGCAAAAGAAGGACATTTTAAAGCAATTAACATCACTTCTATGGAGAGCTATTTGGCAATATCCACCAAAATTATAACTGTCCCTGCCCTTTGACCTGCAATTTCACTTCCAGGAAGTTATCCTGCATACAGAGTCGTACATGTAAAACATGACATATGTACCAAGTTATTTATTGCAGCACTGTTTATAAAAGCAAGAGATTATAGAGTGGGCGTGGTGGCGTGATCACAGCTCACTGCAGCTTCCATCTTGCTGGAAGATGGAAGGTGATCCTCCTACCTCAGCCTCCCAAGTAGCTGGGACCACAGGCATGTGCCATTATGCCCAGCTAATTTTTGTATATTTTGTAGAAATTAGGTTTTGCCAGGTTGCTCAGGCTGGTCTCGAACTCCTGAGCTCAAATGATCTACCTGCCTTGGCCTCCCAAAGTGCTAGGATTACAGCTTGAGCCACCATGCTGGCCCCTATGTTTATTTTATCTTATGTAAAAATGCAGATTCACTGAGCTAGATGAGTGCATAGGTGACTCTACCCACCTCTACCCACCTCTCACACGTGAAGCGCTGATCAAAGACTCAAAAGAATGCAACCATTCGCCTCTTATCTCCCCATGCCTTTTAAAAATTTCTTCCTCTTTCACCAACATCCACCCTTTCTTCTTTAAATATTGAAGCCCTCAAAATCATCTTTGGAGACAGGCACAGATCTGTCTTCTGGGCATGCATCCTTAACCTGGCGAAAATAAACCTCTAAATTAATTGACACCTGCCCTAGAAAATTCTTGGTTCACAAAAGCATTAAAATATTAACTAGCAGTGGTTATTTATAGGTAGTTGGCATACGAGTGCCAGGTTAATTTTCTTTATCCTATTTCTGTTTCTCCCTCAATTTTTGTATGATAAACATATCAATTCTAATAATCAGAAAAAAAAATAATGGATGCTGCCCTTCTCCACATGGTGCACAGGACCAAGCTCAGTGTCTTCAATGCATTTCCATCCTCCTCCCCTATCATTTCCCAACCTCCCCCAGCACAGCAGGATCGGTGGTTTCTGAACATGGCCCCTTGGTTGTTCTCCTCTGTCCTGCAGAAATGCGAACTAGCCTCCACTGTGCAGCTCGTATGTCACCCCCTTCCAGATAGAATCAGCGGCTCCTTCCTTTGTGCCCATGTAGCCAACTGTTTCCCAATGACCTGGCTTCCTGGTGGGTGTGGACCTTGTCTTCTTTGCCACCTGGGATGGCCCCCGCCTTGACTCATGGGGTGTGCCAAGTGCTGGCAAATGCAGGCTGAATGACCACAAGCCCTTGTTGCTTCCTCCACCTTCTGTGAGACAGCTGGGTTACGAGAGTCCGAGTTGGCTACAGGCGTCTCTTCACCACGGTGTCTCCTTTCTGTGCATCACTGTTTTCAGGGTGTTCTGCCAGACGTGCTGTGGTGCTTGTTCTCCACTTGGGGGGCCCTCGACTCAGCAGCATCCTTCAGACAGAGCTGCATCTTCCAAACCAAGGATGGGTACTGACCAACCCCCAGAGGTCTAGCTGGAGGAGAAGGGGCTCCCGGGACGGCTGGTTGGCCTCAGGAGAGGGGCAGGAGGAGGGCTTTTTCTCACATCCCATCAGTAATCTTGGAGAAAGTGGGGCTGGGAGCCCAGGTAACACATTTGTCCTGACACTTCCACTCCCTCCTGGGAACCTTCCAAGTCTCCTTGCCTGCACCTGTCCAGAAGAAAATTGGGCAGGAGGGGAGGAGACAGGAGCAGGGGAGTGACTGAAGCAGGGCCCAACCCCAATCTGTCTCCTTTCCTCTCAGAGGATTTGAGATGTTTCCTTGCCTTTTAGCAGATTCATGGAGAAGAGCATAGCTGGCCGAGAATCCCATTCCTTCCCAGTTTCTCAGCATGCAAAGATCCCGTAATTCACAGACTGCCTGCACCCATCTCTTACCCAAGCCCTGCCCCCAGTCCACATGGAAGTTGAACCTAAAGGAAATATTGGGGTGTTTTGTTTTGTTTTGTGTTTGTTTTATGTTTGTTTTTGAGATGGAGTCTCGCTCTGTTGCCAGGCTGCAGTGCAGTGGCATCATCTTGGCTCACTGCAACTTCTGACTCCCTAGTTCAAGGGATTCTCCTGCCACAGCCTCCCAAATAGTTGGGATTACAGGCACGTGCCACCACGCCCAGCTAATTTTTGTATTTTTAGTAGAGATGGGGTTTCACCACGTTGGCCAGGATGGTCTTGAACTTCTGACCTCAGGTGATCTGCCCACCTTGGCCTCCCAAAGTGCTGGGATTACAGGTGTGAGCCACCGCACCTGGCCGGTTTCTTTCTTTTTTTTTTTTTTTTTTTTGAGATGGAGTCTTGCTCTGTCACCCAGGCTGAAGTGCAGTGGCATGATCTTGGCTCACTGCAACCTCCATCTCCTGGGTTCAAGTAATTCTCATGCCTCAGCCTCCCGAGTAGCTGGGATTACAGGTGTGCACCATCACGCTTAGCTAATTTTTGTATTTTTAATAGAGGCGGGGTTTCACCATGTTGGCCAGGCTGGCCTTGAACCGATCTCAAGTGCTCTACCCACCTTGGCCTCCCAAAGTGCTGGGATTACAGGTGTGAGCCACAATGCCCTGGCTGAACCTAAAGGAAATGGAAGAGAAGAGCAAGCCGTGTGCAGTGGCTCATACCTGTAATCCCAGCACTGTGGGAGGCCAAGGCAGAAGGATTCCTTGAGCCCAGGAGTTAGAGAGTAACCTGAGCAATATATTGAGATCCCGTCTCTACAAGTAGTAAAATAATTGGCCAGGCATGCTGGGGCACACCTGTAGTTGTAACTACTCAGGAGGCTGGGGTGGGAGGATGGCTTGAGCCCGGGATGTCAAGGCTGCAGTGAGCCGGGATTTCGCTACTGCACTCCAGCCTGGGCAATAGAGTGAGGCTCTGCCTCAAAAAAAAAAAAGAGAAGAGCAAGTGTTGAATTCCTTTTATGTCCATCTATGCTTTCTCTTAAGCCTTGGTTTAAGAGATACTAATAAAGATGCTTCCTAATCTGGCTGCCGTTGCTTTCATCCTCATCCTTATATCCTAGCAGATTTACCAAGAGGATAAATCCCAGCTGGAAGACTTGGACGTCTGGCTCCATTTTCGCCATCATCTCCAGATTAGGGCAGCCAGGGGGAAACTTGGACGTGGAGGGCACACAGCCCTCCACAGACACAGACAACTATGAAGTCAACTATTAAAAGACTCCCCATGCATAAAATCCTTCCATTAATAGTCAATAATGGCTCAATATGTGTGACATATTTTGAGGGCTTTTCCCCTGTGTCAGGGAAGTGGGTACTTTTTTATATCTCCATATTACACATAAGAAAACTGAGGCACAGAGAGGTGAAGTAAGTGGCCCAAGGTCGCTCAGCTAGCAAGTACTCTAGCCAGGATTTGAGCCCTCTGGCTCTAGAACCTATGCCCTTAACCACAAGGCTATCCTGCCAGGGCTATACTGTCTTCTTCAGGGTCTTGTGAGGCACAGCTTGAGCTCTGACCCTCTTTGGGTACCCTGGGCCACCCCATGAGTCCAGAGTCTGATTTTGAACTCTAACCAGCCACCCAACCCCAGCCCTTGGCTCCCCAGCAAAGTGATGTGGGTCTGCTCCAGCTCGAGGCTACTAGGAGCCCATTGATGGCATTGCCTAGAGCCACATCATGCAGAATGAGCTCCTTCCAGCACAAGCCCACGCTGTTCATTTGGAGCTGCGGCATGTCACTAGGTCCTCGTGGTGATGCTGGGAAGTGGACTAGAGTATCCCATTTGGCATGTGAGGAATTGAGCTCCGTGAGGTTAAGTCACTGGCCCAGAATCACAGAGTAGCCAAGCCAGGATTCAAACCCAGACCTCCATATGCCACATGCAGCTCTCCTTTCACAAATCTGCAGCTGCACCCCAGGGATTCCTGGCTGACAAATGTAGTTTGGGTGTCTTACCATGGTCTTTAACCCGCAGGACCCAAAGCTACAGCGTTCCCAGTTCCTTTCCTTCCCAGACTCTCAGGAAACCGCTTCTCAAACTTCTACTTGCTACAAAATTGCTTGAGGAGAGTATTTAAAATGCAGATTCCCAGAGTTCATCCCCCAGGGATTCTGACTTTGGAGGTCTGGGTAGGGTCCAGGACTCTGCATTCTTAGCAAACCCTCAGATAATTCTGAAACAGGAGGGTCCTGATGCACCCATCTCTGAGAAACTTGCTTTACCCATCTAAGCGGTATCTGTCCCAACCCCTTACTCATGGCAAGGGGCCCATAAACCTCTGAGGGATGAATAAATGTTCCGGTGTGTTTCAGGTTTCTCTTTTGGGGGTTGAAAATGTTATAAAGTGCAATGGGAGATTTTCTAGGCAGAAGATGGGTCCTTTGCCTTCTGAGAGCCTGGGCTACTTCTCCTGGGTTTCACTCCATAGGTGAAGGTGGAGTGAGGGGTGAGGGCCACCCCTTGAGGGCTCAGCAGGGCCCTGGGCTGCGCCTGTGTTTTCAGACCAGGTTGTTGCTCTTTTGGCTGAAGTCATAAAACAGAGTCCCGGGTGGGTGCAGTGGCTCATGCCTGTAATCTTAGCACTTTGGAAGCTGAGGCAGCCGGATCACCTGAGGTCAGGAGTTCAAGACCAGCCTGGTCAACACGGTGAAACCCCGTCTCTATTAAAAATACAAAAATTGGCCAGGCATCAAATGAGGAGCACCTCTCTCTGGCCGCCACCCTGTCTGGGAAGTGAGGAGCGCCTCTGCCCCGCTGCCCACTGTCTGGGAAGTGAGGAGCGCCCACTGGTCGCCACCCCGTCTGGGAAGTGAGGAGCGCCTCTGCCTGGTCGCCCGCCTCTGCCCCCGCATCGTCTGGGATGTGAGGAGCACCTCTGCCCAGTCCCTCTGGCCCCCGCATCGTCTGCCCAGTCTGCTGTGCAACCCTCCAAGTGTGACATGACAGCCTTGTGTGTGATACTTCTGCCCTCCCCAAATTTGCATTTTTGACATTAAAGTTTACTTTTTAATTAAAAGTTTTAAATTGGAGAATAAAAACAAAAAATTAGCTGGGCGTGGTAGCACATGCCTGTAATCCCAGCTAACTGGGAGGCTGAGGCAGGAGAATTGCTTGAACCTGGGAGATGGAGGTTGCAGTGAGCCAAGATCACGCCACTGCACTCCAGCCTGGGTGACAGAGCAAGACTCTGTCTCAAAAAACAACAGAGCCCCAAGGCAGTGTTTCTCAACCTGTGCCCCAGCAGCTTCCGAGTCACCTGTTATTTGTCAAAGATACAGATCCCTGCCCCCAACTCTGATTTGTTAAATTAGGATGAGGAAGAGGGGACAGGGCTCAGAAATCTGCACTCTCAGCTGGCACCCCAGTCATCACTTATGCACATGAATACTTGAGAAATTCTGTCATAGAACATGGACTTTGGAGTGTCACAGACCTGGGTTCCAGTCCCAGCTCTGCCACAAAGTAGCTGTGTGGTCTGGAGCAATCTCAGCCTCTGTGAAACTCAGTTTCCTCATCTATAAGAAATGGGTTACTACACAAGCTTATTGGTCTTGCTGTGAGTTGATCCTCACAAGACCAATCAAACCATGAGGAAATGTACGCAAAGCACCTCGGAGAGATGGCGCCCCCGGTCTAGTGGTAAAGAGAGGGATGCATAGAGGAATACTTTCTCTGGGAGGAAAGAGCTGGGAGCGCTGAGCATTGCTCACCCACTGGCAAACACTGACCTGCTCCAAAACAATTCTGACTTTCCATTTCCTCTGTGGGGAGCTCAGTGAAGCTTTCAAAGGTGACTAGGTCCTTTCCCATACTCAGGTGTGAGCCATCCCAAGTTCCAAGTTGGGGTCAGGTGTTGTAAACAAACTATAATACAATTTTGACTCCCTCCACACTTCCAGCTGAGCCCTCCATCCACTGCCCCACCTGCCATTTCCCCTCCACGTGACATTTCCAGATCCCTCACTGGGTGGCAGGCCCAGTCTGAACGGCCCTCTTGGCAAACCATGGGTCTGCCAAGGTCCCTGGGACCTTTAGCCTCAAAGTCAGGAGTTTCCAAGTCCTTCCTTCTCTTTGGCTCTCCCAGTCTGGCCATCCAAAGAAATGCCAGCGCTTTTAAAAAGTTTCGGCCATTCGTAACGGGTTAGTCCACTCCGGAAACATTCCCCAGCTCTGCTGACAGCTTGCCAGGCGACTTGGTGACGTGCTGCTCTCAGCGCATACAATGGGCATGGGAGAACAATGCCGAGGAGAAAAACATCCCGCCCGCGCGGCCCTGGGCTCACATCCTCCTAGGACCCCGCCCCTACATGGGGGGGTGGGGAGGGTAGAGAGAGGGGCTAGAGGACAACTCTGAGAGCAAGCAAGGGAGGGGAAGAGGAGGAGCTCACCCAAATTTCCCCGCTTGGCTGCATTCTGAACCAGTTGGGTGAGTCAGATTAGAAGTCAAATCTGCTTATTCTGGCTCTCCTGCCAGCCCTGGGGCCACTGCTCACTGCCCTGATGCTGAAACGGATTAAAACCTGAGCTGGCAAATAAAGCAGTTCAGAGTCACTGACCTATGGTGCACAGGGTTGGGGCAGGGGTGTGCCTGATAGGAGGCCAACTGTTGCCACTTAACCAACCATGTGCAAGGAGTTCAAAATCCCAAAGCCTCAGTTTCCCCATCCACTGAATTGGGGAAATCGTGCATGCTCTGTCTCCCTCACAGAAGGTGAGGCAACAAGGGCTACTGGGCATGAAAGCATTTTCGTAATTACTAAAAATATTAGCCAGGTGCGGTGGCTCATGCCTATAATTGCAGCACTTTGGGAGGCTGAGGCAGGTGGATCACTTGAGGTCAGGAGTTCGAGACCAGGCTGACCAACATGGTGAATCCCTGTTTCTACTAAAAATGCAAAATTGGCCAGGCGTGGTGACATGCACCTGTAATCCCAGCTACTTGGGAGGCTGAGGCAGGAGAATTGCTTGAACCTGGGAGGCGGAGGTTACAGTGAGCTGAGTTTGTACCATTGCATTCCAGCCCAGGCAACAAGAGTGAAACTCCATCTCAAAAAATAAAAACAAACAAACAAAAACCCAAATAATTATTTTAAAAATTACTTGGTCACCAAGTGGTGTCATTACCCTGACAAAGCCACTGGGGGAGGTCACAGTCAGGAATTAGAAAGCATGGCCGTTTTCAACCCAGGCAGCTTACAACTTAAACCTCAAAAAGACTTAAGACACTGAAAACCTAGATACAAGAGTGTAGCCTAGGCTGGGTGTGGTGGCTCACGCCTGTAATCCTTTCACTTTGGGAGGCCAAGGCGGGTGGATTGCCTGAGTTAAGGAGTTCAAGACTAGCCTGGGCAACATGGTGAAACCTCGTCTCTACTAAAATACAAAAAATTAGCCGGGTGTGGTGGCGGGTGCCTGTAAGTCCCACCTACTTGAGAGGCAGAAGAATTGCTTCAATCCAGGAGATGGAGGTGGCAGTGAGCCAACATAACACCACCACACTCCAGCCTGGGTGACAGAGTGAGACTCTGTCTCCAAAAAAAAAAAAAAAAAAAGAGTGTAGACTATAGACAGCTAGAATTTCTAGACTGTCTGGCTTGGGGTAAGTCTGGTTGGGGATTGGGAGAATGCTTGGGAAATTTACTGAGAAGTGGTCACTGTTCCTATGCTAAGCTCTGTTTTTTACTTAGGTTGTAGGTATTCGGGTGGCCTTTCAGGCAATGGAGGTTATGAGGGAGCTAAGGCCCCTGTGGACCCCTTGGCACCAGCATTGGCATAGGCCCACTTGCTACCACAGAACTGAGTGCATATGGGAGTATTCACAGGGCTGATCAAGGAAGGCTTCCTGGAGGAAGGGAGTTGGAGGCATGTTTGAAAGAAGAAGAGGGGGGATTATAAAACACGAAAGTGACAGCAGACACGTTTATGTAAAATCCAGGAGCAAGAATGAGACTCTGAGGGCATCCAGGGCCCACCTTCATTGTAGGGACAGAAGCACCAAGGTCTCAGCCGGGTGAGGGAGTTTGCCCAAGGCGCAGTGACTGAAACTGGAACTGGTGCTGCAGGGAGCTGGAAGGAAAGAAGGAAGTCCAAACAGAGGGAACATGGACAGACTCAGGCACAAGGGCTTGAGGAAAGAGGTGCCCTCAGGGAAAATGGGTCCTTGGTCTAGTAGCAAGATTGTAGAGTATGCAGAGAAGTCAGAGCCAGGGTCCAAGGGGCTTAGGCACCTTGCTGGCGAGGAGGCTCAACCCTTAGTGGTTACAGTGGGACAGTCAGTGGGATGTCCTGAAGCCTCTCTGGAGCCCCTCTGCAGCCCAGGAACACCTAGGGGTGGAGGTTGGGGAGTAGAGTTTGGAATCACCTTGGAAACAAGATTGGCTGTACCCCGTGACTGTAAATGAGCACTTGAGTCTGAAGTCTAAGCTCAAGGCAGCAGGGGTAGCCCTGAGGTGCCTGCTGCTGCATGGAAGGGAAGGGGGAGAGCTGATCAGGCAAGAGTGGGTTCCAGCAAGTTCCTGATGCAGCAGACATTTCATGTTCATATTTTCATTCACCGCTATGAGCCTAGCAGTGAGGCCCAACTCAGTTTATGAGGCTTGCAAACCAGGTAGGTACTGCAGGGGCTGAGGAAGGGCAGTGGAGGGAGGTGGAAGGAGCAAGTCATCTGGGCAGCTGTTTACAATCTCTGGGATAATCTCTACCACATCTGTGAAATGCAGATACCAAAGCCCACTTCAAAGCCATTGTTATTTCTGCAACCGATGTCTCTCTCCTTTACCAGGCTGTGAATTCCTTGAGGATAGAACACTCTATTTATTTCTGAATCTCTAGTGTTTCACAGAGTGGTCTAAGCCAAGGAGACTTTTTTTTTTTTTTGAGACAAGGTTTGCTCTGTCGCCTAGGCTCGAGTGCAGTGGTGCAATTAGAGCTAACTGCAGCCCAAACTCGTGGGCTCAAGCACTCTTCCTGCCTCAGCTTCCAGAGTAGCTGGGACTACAGGCATGCACCACCATGCCCGGCTACTTTTTAAGTATTTTGTAGAAACAAGGTCTTGCTATATTGCCCAGCCTGGTTTCGAACCCCTTGCCTCAAGTAATCCTCCCGCTTTAGCCTCCCAAAGCACTGGGATTACAGGTGTGAATCACTGGACCGGGACCCAAGGAGGTTTTTTTTTTTCTTTGTTTTTTGAGACAGTCTCACTCTGTTGCCCAGGCTAGAGGGCAGTGGCACCATCTCAGCTCACTGCAACCTCTGCCTCCCGGTTCACGCAATTCTCATGCCTCAGCCTCCTGAGTAGCTGGGATTACAGGTGCATGCCACCACGCCCAGCTAATTTTTGTATTTTTAATAGAAACGGGGTTTTACCATGTTGGCCAGACTGGTCTTGAACTCCTGACCTCAGGTGATCCACCTGCCTCGGCCTCTCAAAGTGCTGGGATTACAGGCGTGAGCCACCGTGCCTGGCTCCCAAAAGTTTTAATAAATGTCTCTTAACTTTTAAAAAGTTTTAAAATTTAGGTAATGTTTGTTAAGTTCATCGCCTTTTGCCTAACATCTATCTGTTAGAATAAGTGACACCAGAATTCCCAAACTCTAATGGCATTTTGGGAAGATGGGTAGTTCTCCATACACAGAAAGGGTTTCATTCACTTGTGTGCCCCACGGAACCATTCCTCCTTTTAGTAAGAAACCTTTGGCTCCTGGTCACAGCCCTCACAGTGACACAGAGAAGGCAGGTGATGCCTGCTTCTACCCTCAGGGAAAGATGACATAACAACAGCTTACACTGTGTAGTGCTTTCTACATGACCAGGAAATTATTCTTCTTCTTCCTCTCCTCTTCTTCCTCCTCTTTCTCTACCTCTTCTTCCTCTCCTTCCTCTTCTTCCTCTTTTTTCCTCTTCTTCTCTTCTCCTTCCTCTTTTTTTTTTTGTTTGAGATAGAGTCTTGCTCTGTTGCTTAAGCTGGAGTGCAGTGGCACAATCTCGGCTCACCACAACCTCCGCCTCCCAGGTTCAAGTGATTCTCCTGCCTCAGCCTCCTGGGTAGCTGGGATTACAGGCATGCACCACCATGCCTGGCTAATTTTTGTATTTTTAGTAGAGACAGCATTTCACTATGTTGGCCAGGCTGCTCTCGAATTCCTGACCTCATGAGCTGCTCACCTTGACCTCCCAAAGTGCTAGGATTACAGGCGTGAGCCACCGTGCCTGGGCTTTGTGTGCTTTTCATATACTAATTCATTTAATCCACACTCATCCTATGATCACCCCATTTTGCACGTGGGGAAACTGAGGCAGAGAGAAGCCATGCTATGTGGCTAAGGTCATACAACTAGGATGTGGTGGTGCCAGGATTCAGGCTGAGGCAGCCTGGCACAGGACTGCCTCTATTGCTTGTAAATCTGAACCTTGTCTCACCCCCACTCTTCTTCTTCTACAGAGAAGCCAGGCAGTAAATTCCATTATCAAGTGGAACATTGGCCAGAGGTGTGGAATCACAGGTGGCTGAAGGCACCCACTCAAGCCATCTGCCCAAGGCAGGAAACAGTACTGAGCCCTAACCTCTGGCCCCATCCCCTGTTCTCCGAGGTGGCCCTCCTACTCTCATCAACTCCAACGTTAAGAATCCCAGATTGAGGGCTGGGCATGGTGGCTCATGACTGTAATCCCAGCACTTTGGGAGGCCGAGGCACGTGGATCACTTGAGGCCAGGAGTTCAAGGCCAACCTGGTCAACATGGCAAAACCCCATCTCCACTAAAAATACAAAAATTGGCCGGGTGCGGTGGCTCAAGCCTGTAATCCCAGCACTTTGGGAGGCCGAGACGGGAGAATCACGAGGTCAGGAGTTCGAGACCATCCTGGCTAAACCGGTGAAACCCCTTCTCTACTAAAAAATACAAAAAACTAGCCGGGCGAGGTGGCAGGCACCTGTAGTCCCAGCTACTCGGGAGGCTGAGGCAGGAGAATGGCGTAAACCCGGGAGGCGGAGCGTGCAGTGAGCTGAGATCTGGCCACTGCACTACAGCCTAGGCGACAGAGCGAGATTCCGTCTCAAAAAAAAACAAAAAACAAAAAACAAAAATTAACTGGATGTGGTGGCACATGCCTATAATCCCAGCTACTTGAGAGGCTGAGGCATGAGAATCGCTTGAATCCAGACGGCAGAGGTTGTAGTGAGCCAAGATCATACCACTGCACTCCAGCCTAGGCAACAAAGTGAGACTGTGTCTCAAAAAAAGAAAAAAAAAAATCCCAGATTAGTTCATTCCCACACCCCAGAATCAGTCCTAGGTCCTGAAAAGCCAAGTCTGGCCTCAAAGCCAGTGACAGGACTGAGAGGATACCCCTGGCATCCTGCAATCCAAGGAGAATGGTGTTTGTCTAGCCCAGAATCATGCTTTGCCACATTCATCTGGCTTCTCTGAGGAATGTCTCATCTGCCAGTTACACTTTGCTACTCCACACAGCAAAAAAGAAAGATCCAAGGAATAGGGTCAGGCCGGGTGCAGATCTGGCCGCTGCCTCCTCAGGAACCTGGCAAGACGTACCAGAGGCAGTGGTGCCCCTGGAATTCCCAAGTGGTTTCCCAGTCTGGGGAACAAAGCATTTACTACCTCAAGAGGCAGCAGATTTCACTTTGAGTGACACTGACCCAGTGCCTTTTATCATAAATTCTCTTTCCATGTTTACTTTCCCAGCTACGTTTAAAGCTCCCATGGAGAAAAACTCTGGGTTGAGGTCATTTTAAAAGTCTTGCAAAATATTTTAAGTAGGATGTTCTTAATACATTCTTGCTGATTGAGATCTTATCAAGAGTGAAGAATGCAAGAAATAAAAGCATATGATCTTCCGCTTTACTTCCAGGAGGGAGACAGCTGGAATTCCTGCTTGTGGAGAAGTGGGTGGAAGTGTGCAGAGTGAGGATGTGAAACTTACTTACCTAGCACTCTGGGTCAGGCCCCTTCTGAATATTCTTTCTTTTTTTTTTTTTTTTTTTTGAGACAGGGTCTCACTCTGTCACCCAGGCTGGAGTGCAGTGGCGCGATCTCGGCTCACTGCAGCCTCTGCCTCCTGGGTTCAAACAATTCTCCTGTCTCAGCCTCCCAAGTAGCTGGGATTACAAGTGTCCACCACCACACTCGGCTAATTTTTGTATTTTTAGTAGAGACGGGGCTTCACCATGTTGGTCAGGCTGGTCTCAAACTCCTGGCCTCAAGTGATTCACCCGCCTTGGCCTCCAAAAGGGCTGGGATTACAGGTATGAGCCACCGCGCCCGGCCTGAATATTCATTCTTAAATCCTCACAACCTTGTGAAACAGGTGTTATCACTATCTCCATTTTACAGAAAGGGAAACTGAGGCACAAAGCAGTTAAGGAACGTTCCCAACTTGACACAGCTTGCAAGCCGTAGAGCTGGGATTTGAATCCAAGTCTGTGTGATTTTGGAGCCTGTGTGATATTTCCCTGGTTGTGGAAGATTCCTTCTCCCCAGGAACCCAGGACTCAGCCAATCCCTCCTCCAGGGAAAACATGAGGACATTAAAACATTTTATTGTTCTCGAAGAAAAAAAAAAAAACTTGGCAAATTTTAATAGAATGACTAATGGACAACTGTCTTTCCCCCAAGTAGCTGAGACCTTAAGAAGCTGAGAGGAATAAAAGATTACATCCTAGCCGCCTCTGAGACGCTGAGCTACTAGGAGTGGGGTCTAAGTCAGAGTCAAGTTTGTATCCTGGGTACTGAAAACAGAGCCCGGCACAGAGTCTGGAACCATCTGGTGGATAATGAGTAAATTAGGGAGGGAGGAGCTCTGGAGAAGACAGCAAGATGAGGAACTGGGCTAGAAGTTTCTAGCCCAGAAAGGGGCAAGCAGGAGTGCTGACCACACGCAGCAGGGCAGCGGGGATCCTCCCAGCCACGCCCTGTCCATGCTTCAGCTCTCCATGTTTGCGTCACATCGCCAGGAAGGGCCCATGGGTGCAGGAGCAAGGGTTGATGCTTGGCATTGAGAACACACCTCAGGATCTGGAAGCTTGGGTGATTCAAGGGAGAGGCTACAAAATCTCCTTCCTTAGAGAAGAGGCTGGGTCAGATTATTGATCTCTGGATTTCAGTTACTCAGGGCCGCCCACTGAGTAATATCTAGTGCCCCCAAGGGGCACTGAGAGAAGGAAAAAGAAGCAGGAGGAAGGGAGAGGCGAAAGCAAGGGAGGAAGTGGAAGTGGCCATGTGGCACCTGCAATCTCATCAGAGCTACCCTTGGCCCCACCCGTCCTGTCTGGGAGAATTGGCACACACTCGCCTGGAGTCTGGGCACTGACCATCAGCAATGACGCCAGCCACCGGGCCTCCACAGCTAGGGTGGGAGCAGGGCCCCGGCGCCCAATGATGCCTTTAGTTGGCAGATGGCAGGAGGTTCTGAGGGTCCAGAAGAGGGGCTGGGTGATGGCAGGGGGCACTTGGTGGGGTGGGGGACAGTGACTTTTGCCCAACTCCCAGGTGCCTACTGGCTGCCTGTCAGACAATGCTTTTAGGTGACCAGAAGGCAAAGATTTCCCAGTCCCTGGAAACCAGATGCCCATTCTCCATGCAAACAACTGAGGTGGGATGTCCGTGCCAGCGCTGACACCTGCCCAGAGGCAGCTGCTCAGGTAGGCTGACCTGGGTTGGAACTGACAGTCCACCTTACTCCCTGTGTGGCCACGCAGGTTACCTAACCGTAGAGCCTCTGTGGCCCTCCCTGGGACTAGGATGACAGTCCCTCTCACAGCAACACAGGAGAGCAGGTGCTTCCCTTCCCCCTTCCCACCACACCTGCTGCTGCTCTACTACCACACGGGAGACCCTTCCTCTCCCTGCCCCAGCATCGTCCTCATAGGGACTGACATCTCCTATTAGACCCTCTGAGCCTTTAAAAACACAGGCCAGTGGCTTCCCATCTCAGAATAAAATCCAGAACCCCCACCACAGCCCACAAGCCCCCGCAAGAGTGAGCGGTTCTCAACCCTGGCTACATGTTAGGGTCATCTGAATCAATCTGAGCTGGGGCCGGATGGCAGCGCATCTTAAACACTTCCCAGGTGGATCTAATGGGCAGAGCCACTGCCCCACGTGATCCAGCCCTCCTGCCATGCTGCCTGGCTCACTCTGCCCTGGCCTCACTGCCTCTCACTCGTTCTCAAGCATGTTCACCTCAGGGCCTTTGTTGGAATACTCTGTCCCTGACAGTCCACCTGGCCCCCTTACACAACTTAGCTCACTTTTTTTTTTTTTTTGTACAGGGTCTTACTCTATTGCCCAGGCTGGATGGTAGTGGCATGATCACTGCTCACTGCAGCTCGACCTGGGTTCAGGTGATCCTCCTACCTCAGCCTCCTGAGTAGCTGAGACTACAGGCATAAGCCATCATGCCCAGCTAATTTTTTTTTTTAATAGAGATAGGGTCTCGATATGTTGCCCAGGCTGATCTCAAACTCTTGGGCTCAAGCGATCTGCCTGCCTTGGCTTCCCAAAGTGCCGGAATTACAGGTGTGAGCCACCATGCCCAGCCCATAGCTCACTTCCGATGGAGAGGTCCCTCCCTGACCAGGCAGTTCCCCACCCTATGCTATCACATTCTTCCCCCTCAACCCTGCCCCTGCTTTATTTTGTCTCATCACACTTATGACCCCCTTGATATGCCTGTTGATTTGGATAACGTCTTATAACCTCCACTGGAACATAAGCTCTATGAGAACAGGGGTTGTCCATCTTGTTCACAGATGTATGTCAGTGCCTAGCACAGCACTGGATGCACAGCAGGTTCTTGATAAAACCTGTTGTAATCAAGGCCATCTCTGCCGGCAGGTCTGAGCTTCTGGAAGGTGGGGGTGGAATGTCATGTATCTTGATGTCCTGGCATCTACCACAGGGCGAGGCATGGAGGCGGCTGTGGCCAATTCATGGTGCTGATGGTTTGCTTCTGGAGATAAAGGGGCTCAATGGGGGTGCTGTAGAGTGTCACGGCCAAAAGCAAGGGTCTGAGCAGAGATAGAGGTGGGGAGATGGCCCAAAGGAGGCTGGGATGCTTCAAGGAGGGAGGAAAGGAGCAGGCCTGCAACAGTGCCTGACACTTGGCTGGCCCAGGGGGCCTAGCAGGGTAGAGGAGCGGTAGCCTATTAGACATCAGCCCTGACCACTGGACCCAGACAGTAGGGGAACGGTGAGTGGGAGCCCACAGGAGGGTGAGGCAGGGGACAGCCAGCTCCAGATCCCACCGGGGTATAGGATGATGTGGGCAGTGCCAAGCATGGGAGCTGATATCACCCCCACCCTGTAGAGTTCAGCAAATAGGACATTTTGTCTGAAGCTGCAGGGCTGCTGCATGCCTCAAATGCCCCTGCCAAGTTGCCATGGTGGAGGGGAAGGCATCTGCACCCTGGATATTCCTGACCTGTCCCAGAAGCAGGCAGATGGCAAAAGTGAGGCCAGAGGGGGAAATGACTTGCAAAGGGCTGCTTTGGGCCGGGAATTCCTGCAGAATGGGGCAGGCTCCTGTTTTTGAGAGTCACTAGCATAAGGAAATGATTGCAGGGGTGCCCAGGAAACCGACACTCCAGGACATTGGGTTGTGTTGTAGCTCAGCCTGGTCCCTGGGAACCCAGTAGCAGCTCATGGCCAAAATCACTCAGCCCCTCTTCATGCCCGAACCCAGCTTCCTTCTCCGGAGCCATCACTTTTTGAGCACCAACCATATCCAAGGCCTGGTGTGGGCCTGTCCAGCTGAGTTCCACAACCCCAGGCTGGCCCGCATCCCCAGCCCTGGCAGCTTTCTAGGGCAGAAGCTCAGAGTGCCTGATGTCAGAAGTGTGTGTGCCTCCACCGCAGGGCCACAGCTGCAGCAGCAAGAATGGCTGCCCCCAGCGACTCCTAAAGATGCAGCCTCGCCGGGCCACCTCTGCCTGCCACAAGGATGGCCTTGCAAAGTGCTCCTTAAGGCAGCATCTGCCCATGTCCTTCCTTGTGTGTTTTCCTCCCTCCAGGGCCTCTGCACTGTCTCTACCTAACCCTCCTCACGCCTGCCACTCCTTGAAGACCACAGGGCTGGGGGGCAGACATCTGGGATTCTAATTTGGTATGTGACCCCAGGCTACCCCTGGGAGGCTCATGTCCTCATCTGCAAAGTGGGGAGAAAGGGGGGTTTCCACGAGGATTCAGTGAGATAATGCCTGGGCACAGGGCTGCCTGGCACCCAGCAGAGAGCTTAATAAATGTCTGGTTTCCAATTCCCACCACTGCATTTCCCAGCCCTTCTCCTCCCCTCAAGCACTAATTGTCTGAGTTACAATCCTACTTTGGTGTCTGGCTGCCTACAAGCAAAGTGAGGAGGTCTCGTTGGGTAGAACTGGTGCTGGGCTGAGAATGGAGCCCTGGCCCGCCCCTTATTTCCAGAGCCTTGGGAGACATCATCAGCCTCAGCATGAGCTTCCTCCTCTGGAAAGCAGCCACCCTCTCCAGTAACTGCAAACCATGCCGGCAAACTGCAAAGTGCTTAAGGCCAGGCATGAGGACAGGTCACGAGGCAGGGATTGGGGCCTGGTATTCTCAGAGTGGTCTCGGGAAGAACAAACCTGGACACTGAATTGGACAACAGCAGGATTCTGAGCACTTTGGGAGCTGTGTGTGATGTGGGCAGGGGTTGCGTCCAGATCAAAGATGGGGAGGTGGTCTAGGCAACAGCAGGAGGTGTATTCGAGGTCTGCAGTAATGCTCGCAGGGCCTGAATTACAGCAAGGCTCACACCCTCATCCTGCTGCCCTGGTCTTGGCCATCTCCCATGTCAACCCCATCTTGATCCTGCCTCCTCCCTCCCCAGAAGCCAGGGGGCCATTTGGTGCTGGGAACACAGGCATCATCTGCACGGCCAGACCCCAGACCCCTGCCCAGGAGTCCTTCTTTGCTCTCCTGGCCAGCCCCACCCCACAGGCACCAACTTGGGCCAATGCCAGGCCACAGGTCAGACTCCCAGGCCTGGGGCTCCTCTGCCTACCCACAACCACCAGTGATGCTCCTCAGCAAAAGCCAACTTCTCGCTCCAAACGCAGCAGCACCCAGGATACAGCAGGGGGAATGCTAGGCACCTGTCCCACAGCCTGGGGTGAGGCGGAGGTCAGAGATACACACAAATCAAACTCTCTCCTCATTTTATATATATATATACAACACACACACACACACACACACACACATGCACACAACCACGCCCCACCCACACTCATTAGGCCTGGAGAGGGGCCTTCGGTTCTCCATCTTTGGCATCAATCTATCAAAATCAGCTTTTCTGTATGAGACCGCTCGCTCCTTTCTGTACAACATGAATTAAATATATTATCCGTCTCTGCGCTGAGTCACAGGATGTTCACAGTACCGTGGGGAGGAGTGGAGGGTGGGGGCCTGAGGTGGGCAGGGCAGGGGCCCTGGGTAGAAAGGTGAGGCTAGCCTCCCCTTGGCCTGTGCCATTCAGGATCAGTCCAGTGCTGAGGACACCTGGGGGATACAGAGGCGAGCCTTCTTCAGGGGCCCTGGCCCCCCAGGCTCCCGGCCCCCCGAGGCAAGTGTCTCAGCATCACAGCCTGCTCCTGGTCCACATTCCTCTACCTCAGATGGTGGCATTTATACCTCTCCCTGTCGTGGCTGCCCTCTGGGGTGGCAGGGGCTCGGGAAAGCTGGTATTGGGATCAGGTGGACACGAGCCACAAGGGCCGGGAAGGAGGGATGGGGAGGCTGTGCGACCCTCCGGGAGCTGAGGTCAGCCCGGTACCAGCGTCAGGGTGACTCTGCATATCTGGGTGCTGTCCCCAGGACCCTGACCAGGCCTGGCTAATCGGAGCCCCAGGATGATAAGATAAGCAGAAGCCACCTGGGGAAGGGGTGGACAGGCAGGAGCCGGTCACAGCTCCAAGGGCAGTGAGCACGCTACCACCTGCCAATTTAAGGCAACTCCATTCAGACTGGTGAGCTGGGTGGGGGCTGGCTGAGGTGGCAGGCGTGCAACTGGCGGACCCAGGCCACCTCTGGACATAGCTGGGCATCCAAGCATGCCGGCGCTGCTCAGCCACGGTTCAAGCCAGAGGGTGTCGGGGGAATGAGGGTGGGGTAGGGCTGATGGAAAGAAAGGGGACTACTACTCCTTTTGTTGCTGTGGGACACCTGCCAGGTAGGGCAGGCTTTGGCACACATGTGGTTACCTAGGATTCCAGGGTCCCAGAGAGCATGCCATGTCTCTTCTTGCTCTCAGAAGGGAAAAAGATGAAACATCTGTGGGCTCCAAGGGACCAGAAAAGGGGACTACCAAACTGGCCCTAGGCAGGCCCCTGGGGGAGGAGGGTAAAGCCTGTATCCAGGGCACAGTGCCCATCCTGGCGCCTTAATTCTCTCGCCCATGTGCATCCCACGCAGGTGCCCAAACACTTCAGGGTGGGAGAGGGTACAAGGTCCCCCCTCTCTCTCATGTCTTCTCAGGGAAGCAGCTCATGCCAGCCCCAACGTGGGTAATGGAGGGGTTGGTATGCAGGTGAGGACTACTGGGGAGGCACGTGGGAAGCACAGAGAAGAAACAGCCGTGGCCAGCAGGGCTGCCAAACGGTCTTCTGGGCTGGCTGTCAGCCCTCGTTCTTCAGTCTTCCGAGGGCCACACAGGTTCCGTCCTACCCGAATTTGTGGTCCATGTGATCTCTTGTCCTTTGGGCCACGGCAGGGTGGGCGCGGCTCAGAAGATGCTCTGCCGCCTGTTCTTCCCTCGTCCTGGAGAATGGAGGAGGTGGGGCTGCAGCGAAGAGGCTGGGCCAAGGCATACCCTAGACCAGCAGGGACAGTCACTGTCCCCCAGAGCTGCTCTGACAGAGCAAGCAAGGGCATGCACGCAGGAGCGGGTCCGACCTGGTGTCAAATCCCATCTCTGCTACTTACTAGCTGCATGTCTTGTGATTTAACCTCCCAGAGCCTCAGTTTCATTGACTATGAAATGGGGAACAGTAGTAGTACCAACTTCAAGGGGTGTTTTAAGGATTAAAGGACAGGATGCATGGGAAGCATTTGTCAATGTCCAAGGCCATTGACTGTTCTAGGAACAAAGGACCGTTCTCCCAGGATGGAATCTGATTAGAGAGCTCAGAGTTTGCAAAGAGAATGCACCAGAGACAGCATGCCTCTTTGCCAGGGCTACTGTCAAACACAATGTCCTGTCTGGGGTGAGGGTTGAAGAGGGAAGAGCTGGACGAGGAAGCCTAGGCAGGAGAAACCAACCCCTTCTCTGCTCCCTGAAGACTCCAAAGGGAAGAAAGTGGCGGAGGGACCATGGGATTCCCCACTGGGGAGGGGTAGCCTGTCCTGGCTTCCACTAACAAGGGAAGGGCTCCAGGAGAGCACAAGCCCCTACCTGGCTGCTGGAAGGCCAAGCCTCGGTAGCCTGGGTCCTTCTGGAGCTGGATCTCTTTCAGGGAGAAGATGGAGGCAGCTGGGGGAGAGGACATGGTGGAGAGAGAGCTGGGTGGAGCGGGACCAACTGAGCCCTGGAGGCAGCGTCTCATTTCCACTGTTTGCCCCCTCAGTTTGCAGTGAGAACCCCAGCAGGGGAGGCCAGGTGCCCAGGGCTGCTCAGCTGGGCCTGGGGCTTCTGGCCTCTTTGTTCTGGTTCTTCTACCCACACTCACCACCCCCTTTCCTTGGTTCTGGGTGGCCCTGCTCCCTGCCCGGACAACACTCACTGTCTTCAAGCTGGTGCACACGCTCTCCCAAAGATCGGAAGTAGGGGTGACTCAGGGCAGCCTCTGCTGACATGCGACTCTTGGATTCATACTGAAAGGCACAGGGTGGGGCTATTGGGCCCTGGCTGGGGGGCTGCAGGGAACCCTCTGAGCAGCAGGACTCTTGTGCTGGTTAGAGCACCAAGGTGGGTGGGGCTTGAGACTAACAGGAGAAGCCCTAGGTCAGCCTCCAGCCCCTACCACAAATCCAACCTCAAGCCATCTCAAGACTCAGGGGAAGGCTCCTTGGTCTCCAGCCACCAGAAAAAACCAGAAATGAAACTTGAGGACAGTGACCTTCTCTTGAGATAGAAATACAGATGCAAACCAACCATGATTAGAAGGAGAACATAGTGTTGTGCCGATAACGACCCTTCATCGTGTGCCTTAGAAGACAAGCACCACACTAAGTGTGTCCTGTCATCTCAATGTATCCTCACTGCCAGCTTATAAAATAGGAATTAATCCCACTTTGCAGTGGAGGAAACGGAGACATGGAGGAGCTCTGTAACTTGCCCAGAGCTACACAGCTAGTAACGGTTTGGGCTCGCAGTGCAGAGACTCCAGAGGATGTGTATGGAGGCCAGCGCTCCCCTGGGCCTTGGGGTGGAGAGTACAGGGAAGATGTTTCAAAGACGTGTGAACACACGAGCCACAGAAGTTGGGACGTAGGCCTAGCATGGGGCACGGGGACTTCGGCTCTTTGGCTGCCTCTCCCTGGGCCCCGCCGGGAGGTCACTCACCGGGAGCAGGCTGCTTAGGAGGTGGATGCCATCCGTATCCAACCTGCAAGGAGAAGGCGCGGACACAGGCTGTGCCTGAGCGGGGGTGGGAGAGCCAGGGCTACAGCAGGAGGGGCGGTGCGGGCGCCGGGGCTACCTGGGCGCGTGGTTGATGAGCGGCTGCGGGAGGTAGCGGGGGAAGCTGTAGGTGCGGAACTCGGAGAAGGCGGTCACGCCCGGCCACGTCTCTTCTGTGGGGGTCCCTGGGGAGACGAGAGAAGGTGGGGAGGGCCTGAGTGAGGCCCAGGGCCAAGGCCGACTTGAAAGGAACGCAACGTAGCAGGTGGGAGCAAAGATGGCCGAGGCCACAGGGGGGTCCCCGCCCGGGAGAGAACTAGGCGAGCCGCTCCTCCCCGTCCCGCTGGGCGCCTGGGCTGGACGGAGTTCCGGCGCCCCCTGGTGGTGAGAGGGGCGGAGCAGCGGGAGACTGACCGAGGAGGCGGAAGATGAGGTGCAGCTCCTCCTTGACTGTGGAGCCCGGGAAGAGGGGCCTCCCTGTGGCCATCTCGTAGTGGATGCAGCCCACGCCCCTGCGGGGAGCAAGGGGCAGGGGCGGCATCAGGCAGGGGCGGCCGCCCTTCCTAGGGCTGCTCCACCAGGGCACCAACGACGACCTGCCACAGCTGGCTGCAGGGGTCGTGGCTCTGGCGGCGGAGGGGTGGCCCAGGGCAGTGGAGGCTCCTAGAACTGCCCAGCCCCCACTACAGCCCCTCTCTGGGGGCTTCCCTGGGCTCGGGAAAGCTGCGACCTCTCCCCTTTCGCTCTGTGAGGTTTGGGTCTGTGCAGCCAGCGCCCATGTGGCAATTCTCTCAGCAGTGTTGTCTCAAACTCTCTCCACTGTGTGCCCCACTGGAAGAGAGAAGTACATAAATCCGTTCTCCGGGGGAACCTCGGGGCGGAGTCACAGCAGCCATTCATCACCACTGGCGGTTCGGCTTGCAATTTGGGCTGATTTTTCATTTTACACCAAATCATACGCTTGTTCATTTTAACATAAAAATAGTACTTGTCTTTCAAAATTTTCACTGGGACTGATGCTTGGGGAAGATTCATCGTATTTACTATAGGGGCCCTCCTGGACTCTCTGGGTCTCTGGTAACCTCCCACAGGCCCCTGGGGGAGGGTCTATTTAAGCCAGGGAAACCCTAACCGATTATATTTCAGACTTAATTTTTTTTTTTTTTTTTTTTTTTTTTTTTTTGAGACGGAGTCTCGCTCTGTCACCCAGGCTGGAGTGCAGTGGCCGGATTTCAGCTCACTGCAAGCTCCGCCTCCCGGGTTCACGCCATTCTCCTGCCTCAGCCTCCGGAGTAGCTGGGACTACAGGCGCCCACCACCTCGCCCGGCTAGTTTTTTGTATTTTTTAGTAGAGACGGGGTTTCACCGGGTTAGCCAGGATGGTCTCGATCTCCTGACCTTGTGATCCGCCCGTCTCGGCCTCCCAAAGTGCTGGGATTACAGGCTTGAGCCACCGCGCCCGGCCCAGACTTAATTTTTTAACATCTAGTTCAGCAGGATGTCACATGGCTTTTAGGCAAAGGAAGTTAGGAAGTTCTTCCCCGAGGCCCTTGGGGCAGCAAGAGAGTCTGGAGGTGTGGCCAGGCCTGTCCTCCCCTCCTCAGTCCCGACAGCGCTCACTCACCACATATCAATGGGGGTGGAGTACTCTGTGGATCCCAGCAGCACATCAGGGGGCCTGTACCACAGGGTCACCACCTCATTGGAGTAGGTCTTTGTGGGCACTGACTTGGCCCTGGCCAGTCCTGGGGGCAGACATGTCACTGGACCTCTGTCCACAGGTGCTGTGGGGTTGACTGCTATGCCCTCCCCCACTGCACCCACACCTTGAGGCACCCCAGTGGCATCAGACCCCGGCCCTAGCCCCAGCCTCACCGAAGTCGGCCAGCTTCAGCTCCCCCTTCTCGTTGATGAGCAGGTTCTGGGGCTTCAGGTCCCGGTGCAGGATCTTGCGGTGGTGACAGTAGGCGAGGCCCCGGAGCAGCTGGAACATGAAAATCTGGGAGAGGGGGAAGAGAAATGTGAGGTGGAAGGTGGTCCTAAGCCTCTGCTCCAAGACTGGGACCGGGATGGGGGCAGGGGTTTGGCAGTGAGGTCAGCACAAGCCCCTCATTCTCCTGCCCACCCTGCAGCCCCCATCCTGGGCCCAACCCACACCAGGGAGTCCCATCCAGAGGGGAGGACACCAGGGATGCAGAAGAGGCAGTGAGTGTGGGGGAGGCCAGAGAAGTCTCAGTCAGGAGCACGGGGGTCAGGATGCCTGCCTATGTGGAGACATATGTGCTTGATCTTTTTTTTTTTTTTTTTTTTTCTTTTTGAGACAGCGTTTTACTCTGTCACCCAGGCTGGAATGCAGTGGCGTGATCATGGCTCACTGCGGCCTCAACCTCCCGGGTTCAAGTGGTCCTCCTGCCTCAGCCTCTCAAGCAGCTGGGACTATGGGTGCACGCTACTGTGCCAGGCTAATTTTTCAATTTTTAGTAGAGATGAGGTCTTGCCATGTTGCCCAGGCTGGTCTCAAACTCCTGGGTTCAAGCCATCTTCCTGCCCTGGCCTCCCAGTGCTGGGATTGCAGGCATGGGCCAACACGCCCAGCCTTGATTCTTTAACAAACACCAGAAGAGGTCATTCATAACCCCCAGTTTCCCCAGAAGCCTCCCTGCATTCTGGCAGGTAGCTCACACTCCCATTTGACAGATGGGGAAACTGATGTTCAGAGTTGGGAGTGGATTTTTTTTTTTTTTTTTTTTTTTTTTTGAGACGGAGTCTGGCTCTGTCGCCCAGGCTGGAGTGCAGTGGCCGGATCTCAGCTCACTGCAAGCTCCGCCTCCCGGGTTTACGCCATTCTCCTGCCTCAGCCTCCGGAGTAGCTGGGACCACAGGCGCCCGCCACCTCGCCCGGCTAGTTTTTTGTATTTTTTAGTAGAGACGGGGTTTCACTGTGTTAGCCAGGATGGTCTCGATCTCCTGACCTTGTGATCCGCCCGTCTCAGCCTCCCAAAGTGCTGGGATTACAGGCTTGAGCCACCGTGCCCGGCTGGGAGTGGATTTTATACCAACAGCTAGACAGTGGCAGAGAGTGTGTGTCTGTTCCTGGGGTAAAGTGCTCAACCCAGTTCCTAGACTCGTTGATGGCACTGCCCTCTCTCTCTTTCCCAGGTGAGAAGGTCTGAGCCACCCCTGGAGCAGCCGGATCCCTGGAGGTGAGAGTGGGTCCCCGCACTGGGCTACTGAACAGGTGGCTGCCAAGATGGGGGGCCCTGCCCCTGAGGCCTCACCTTGACGTTGTGCATGCTCATGAGGTTCCCACAGTGATCCAGATACTGCTTCAGGTCACTGTCCTGGAACACAGAGCGTGACTCAGTCCTGCCCCATGGCCAGAAGCCCGGACACAGGCTGAGGAGAGGAAGCCCCTCCCTGGGAAGGGCCCACGCCCACTAATGGGACAGGTCCCTGGCTTGAGCCACCCCTAAGCCTGAGCTCTTGGCCCACTCCTGCACGGGAACATCTGAGAACCTGATTCCAGAACAAGGCCTGGTTCGCCCTCATCCCACCTCTCCCACTTCCTCAGCTTCCCACTCCCCTACCCACACCCTGTTTCTACCACAAGAGGGAGAGGCTGCCAGCCCCAGCCCGACTCTCACCAGGTACTCAAACACCAGGGTGAGGGACCGATCTGTGTGGATGAGGTCATGCAGGGTCACAATATTGGCGTGCTTCAGGTTCTTCAGCAGAGACACTGCGGGGAGACGGGCCTGCCTGGGTCCCCAGGACGCCATGTGTCCCCATACCCTCTTTTCTTGGGGTCAGCTCCAGGAGTCCCACTCCAGCAATGACCCTCCACCCCCAGCTCCTACCAGGGCGCAGGCTGGTGAACCCCTCCTCCTGAAGCCCCAGGGGCAGTGTGGGAGCCTAGGACGCTGTACCCTCTCGGATGGCAGTGCAGGGCGCTCCCTCCTCATGCTCCAGCCGGATCTCTTTCAGGGCCACGAGGTTCTCCGTCAGTTTGCTGCGCCCTTTGAAGACTGTGGCATAGGTGCCCTGGGATGGAGGGCCGCAGCGGTCCCAGGCACATTCAGGTGCTGCTGGCCTCTGCCCAGTGTCTCCCCATTTGTGCCTCTGCCTGGGCTATGACTGGGGCCTGAGTGCCCTTCCTCCCTTCACTGACATGCTGTTTCCTCCAAAGCCTACTTCCTCCAGGAAGCATCCCTAATGACCCCCAGTTGGAGTGAATCCGTCCTTCCTCTAAGCCCCAGCACGCCGTGTGCCCCTCTATGATAACACCAGGTTTTTTCTTCCCTATATGATGCTGATGTTTACACAGAGGTCACCTCTTTGGGCTCCTGGAGGGAAAGGGCTGTGTGTTGCCCTCTCTGTAAACCTTCACCCACCCCAGGCCTCTGCACAGTGACAACAGAAATACGTAAGTGATATAGCACTTCCTATGTGCCAGGCATTGTCTGCGTGCTGTACATAACCTGCCCAATCCTCGCAATAACCTTATGTGATAGGACAGTTACTATCTCATTGGACAGAGGAAGAAACTGAGGCACACAGAGAGGTCATGTAACTCACCAAAGGTCACAGAGCTAGTAAATGGCGGAGGTAGGTTTTGAACCCAGGCAAGAAGGACTTGAAGAAAAAAAAAAAAAAGACTGGATTCTGCCCAGGGCCATGGCTACTCTATCCTCACGCCCTCCTTCAGGATCTGAGCCCATTTCAACCCCTGCCAAAGCCTGGGCCAGAGTGCACGGCCAAGACTGTGCACCTCTATGGGGCAGGGGCCATGAGAGGGCCAACCAAAGAGGGCCGACCAGGGAGGTCTGCCCCTCCTCCAAGCCATCCTGCCTGGCTATTTGGAGAAGACCATACCCAGCCTCTTACCTCTCCCAGTTTGTCCAGTTTCACGTAAGTTTCCAGTTTCCCAAAGCCAATGTCTGACTGCGAGGGAGAGACACAGAATGCCATGAGCTTGAAGCCCTTAGCAGCTCCACAGACATGACACCTCCCCCAACTCCAGCCTCTGGGAGGGAAGGGATGAGACCCCATGGTGGAAGGGGCTCGTTTTCCCTTTATCCCTGTGATAAAGGACAGAGCTCATGGAAGTGTGAGTTTCTTCCTCTCAGGACAGCCGAGAGTGTGGAGCCCAGGGCTGTGGCACCTGGGATTGTTGCACATCTTGGCTACCTGTGTCTCCGACTGAGACCACAAGCTCCTCCAGAGTGAACGCTGCCTTTTTTCCCGTTTTACCTTGAGTGTCCAGTTCAGAACCCACCTACCTGATGGTGTGTCTCATCAGCACACTTCTAGCTCAGGTGTATCCAACCCTTAACAAGACGGATTCCCGGACCCCCTAGCCGGAGAGGCTGATTCTATAGGCATCTGGAGGGGTCTTAGAGTCTGTGTTTTGTAAGATGTCCCAAACAGCTCTGATAGGCAGCTAGGACTGGAAGGCACATGCCAGCTGGCCTATTGATCTTAACCATGTGGAGATCGTGGGACCTGGTGTGGGCTTAGAGTCCCATTCTAGCCCAAGTGGGACCCATCTAGGAAATGGATGATGTAGGAGGACGATCTAGTTGAATGCACTCAAGCCAGCAGGTGGCGCCAGAGGCCCAGGAATCTTCCTGGAAACACCATATAGGCCTCAGCTGGGACTGATATGCCTGTGCTGGGAAGGGCATATCACCCCACCTTGTGTCCTCTGACCCTCTTGGGACTCACCAGGGAGGCCCGGCGGGACATGCGGCTGGGCGGCTTGGGCAGATCTGGGCTCTCCATCTGTAGCTTCTGTAGGAATTCCTGGGGCAGGCGGATATCCATGGGCAGAGAGAGCCTCTTGCTGACGTCCTGTGGTGACAGGGATGAGATGGGGACACCACTGTTGGCTTCAGGGTAGCTAGGGCTGTGGGGCCCCAGACGCTCACTCTGGACCTAGCGTTCCCTGCAGAACAACCATTCAGAGCCCAATCACAGGCTGTGACCCCAAGCTCACAGCTGCTCCCAGTGTGTGCTCAAGACATACACATGAACACCCGGGGCTGCTGTGTGACCTTAGCACAACCAGGTCACTCTCCGCCTCTCTGGGCCACAGTATCACCATCTGTGCAACATCAATCTCATGCCCTTACAGGCACTGATTCTGTAAGTATATTTTTTCATATATTTGGGCCTATGTGTGTGGATCAAATAGTCAAATTGTCTAGCCCTTGCTAAGTTCAGGAATGTTCTAAGCACTTGGCATAGATTAACCCATTTAATCCATGATGACCATTTTAAAGACAAGGAGACCATGGTGCACAGAGGTTGAGTAACTTGCTCAAAGTCACAGAGCTAATGAATGGCAGAGCTGGAATTTGAACTCACAAAGTCTGGCTGTAAGGCAGCTGCCCTCCTGTGCACACCCCTGTGCGTACATCCTGCCACCTTCCGGGGCAGAGCTCCAGAGGCCCTCACCTCCATGGAGAAGCGGCGCTGGTTCTGCCGCCGCTGGAACTGCACGCCAGGGGACAGCTGCCCCAGCTCCTCCCCGCTGTCCGTTGGGGAGAAGGTGCTGCACTCCTGCGGGGGGTCTCTGCCAAGAGGCCCGAGCTGCAAGTCTAAGAGGGACAGGCATCAGCTCCCCTCCCTGCCTCTCTGCCCTGAGGGAGAGGAGGGTAGCCCCCCCTCCCCCAGCCCTGTGCTCCTCTCCTAAGGCCAGTGGGGAGGGGGTGGGCAGGGAGGGGAAGGAGGTGCCTGGGGAGTGTCTGGTAAGTGGGAGAGGTGCTGGGTGGACCCAGACCTCTCACCCTCGTTCCGCCGGTTGTGGAGCTGGTTGAATTGCTCTGTGAATTCAGCCAAGGATTCTTCGATGGTCTCAGTGCGGGGCACTGACAGGGAGAAACGGCGCTTAAAGTTCTTCATCTTGTTCATGATCATGAGGGACCGGGCAGCCAGGTCCTGAGATGGGAGGTGTGAGAAGAGCAGGTGAAATGAACAAGGCATACCAGTCTGGGTCTCCACCAACTGGGAATTCAGCTGTCTCTTTCCATCAAGTTCTGTCGACCTGTATGCCACCATCACTGGGAGCCAGGGTTGTGTCTTCTCCAAAGTTTGACCCCCCTGAGGGTGGGTGTTCACCCTCTTCTTCCCAGTTACCCTCTTCCTCTCAGCACTGCCCCCATCTCCCGCCAACAACCCACCCGGCCACACCCCGTGCAGTTCTCTATGGACCACTTAGTCCAGCAAAGTACTGGTCATAATAGCAGGCATGATGTGCAAAGAGGATCCTGAAGGCCCCCCAGACCTGAGCCCTTTAGCTGCTAGAGGTCTAGAGAGTTCTGGGGGAAGGGCTGGGGTGGCAGGGAGGGTGCCAGAACCGGGCAGTCGTTGGGCCAGGAGAAATTTACTAACTTGTGTCCAAGGGCTTGAATGTGTCAACGGCCAGTAAATCTTACTGACCAAGGCCCATAAACTGAATGTCAGCTTGGCCAACACCCTTGGGACATGATTGGGTCCAAACCTCATTTCACCTCTGATACTGACACATGAAGGTCCCTGCTCTGGCACGCCCCAGGAGGCAAGAGGGGAAAAGGAGGAGGGAGGGGAAGAGTGCATCAGAGCTGGCCAGCTGCATCTCCTCTCCAGCTGAAATATGGGAGGTAAAGAACAGTGGAAGGTCTCAGGGCAAACACAGAGGCTTGCCAGAAATACAGTCGAGCCCTAGGGAAGATGAGGCCTGATCTCTGCTGGCCTCTTCCCAGGCCAGAGCCCTCCAGGCAGGCAGGTATCCCCTACTGAGAACACCATGCAGGAGCAGTGTGAGCTTTCTGCCCACCCCCACGGCCCTGTCCCCAACCATGAAAGCTTTCTTCTTCAGGCTCTCCAGCTCCTCGTGCCCTCTGGTCTTAGGGGAGGAGCACAGGGCTGGGGGAGGGGGGCTACCCTCCTCTCCCTCAGGACAGAGAGGCAGGGAGGGGAGCTGATGCCTGTCCCTCTTAGACTTGCAGCTCTATCCTCTTGGCAGAGACACCCCCATAGAGGATGCCCTGCTGGCCACCCAATGAGACCCATGCAACTGCTTTTTCCTGCAGACCCTCCTTTCTCCCTCCTGCCCTGAAAACCCAGAGCAGCACTGTCCCACCTCCCCTCCACTTCCCTTCATGGTTTCCTACATGCTCAGTGCAGCCCCCCGTCATCCTGCTCTGCACACATTGCCCTTGAGGCCTCACAAGGGCTTCTGCCCATGCCAGCAAGAAGGCACCAAGGGGTGAGCCCTATGATGGGCTGCGCTGCACCCGCTCCCAGCTGTTACCCATGCATCAGGCACAGCCCACTCCTGGAGGATGCTCTCAGCCCTGCCACTGGCCAGCACCTGGTTGCCAAGGCGACCAGGCCTTTCCCGAATCCTCCTGGTTTAAGGGATTATGGATCAGTAACATGTTGGCTTTGCTTAATGATCACATCCTTCTGTCCTCAGCCAGCCTGCAAAGGGTCCTCTGTCTGGCAGCGCATGCTCCTGGCTGCCCCCAAACACAGCTCAGTGGTGGCCGTCCAGCCACCCTGATCCCAGCCGAGATTCATGGCTGGGTACGAACAGGCTCTCCTTCATTCCTTCAGCAGGCTGGCACCTCTCAGAGTGGAGGCCTCGGGTTTGCAGTGCTAGGAAGGTCCATCTCTGTCAGTGGGCCCTGAAGTCTCACTCAGTTCCACTCAACAAACAAACTGGCCGGGCATGGTGGCTCACGCCTATAATCCCAGCACTTTGGGAGGCTGAGGCAGGTGGATCACTTGAGGTCAGGAGTTCGAGACCAGCCTGGCCAAACATGGCGAAATCCTGTCTCTACTAAAAATACAAAAAAAAATTAGTGGGGCGTGGTGGCACATGCCTGTGATCCCAGTTACTTGGGAGACTGAGGCAGGAGAATCGCTTGAACCCTGGAGGTGGAGGTTGCAGTGAGTGGAGATTGCGCCATTGCACTCCAGCCTGGGTGACAGAGCAAGACTCTGTCTCAAAAAACAAACAAACAAACAAAAAAAACTGAACACCTAATATGCGCCAGCATTGTGCCAGGCATGAGGGTTTCAGAGGCAAGTAAAGGGTGGTCCCTATTCTCAAGGAACTCAGGGGCTGGTGATGCCTCCTTTGATGAGAAGGTAGCTGAAAGTGCTTCCTCTTTGGCTTCCTTGGCAAAGCCCACCAGCCTTGGACTTTCCTGATTCCCCATCCCTAAACTCCTTCCTGTCAGTCATCTTCAGCTGCTCCTCCATGGCTCTGTGCGATGTCTCAGGTCTGCTGTCTGCAGGACTCTTGCAGACAGGAAGCTTCCAGAGGGCAGCCACCAAGCCTCACACTTGTGTATAGCATCCAGGCCACTGGAGGCTTCGTGATGGTGGCAGGAGGTATGGGTCCCAGTGACAAGAGGACCCAGACACTCCTACCTGGTGACTCCCATTTCCAAGTAAGATAGGAGAGTGGAGATGGCCCCCTTTACAGATCAATTATTTTCTTTTTTTTTTTTCTTTTTTTTTTTTTTTTTTTTTTTTGAGATGGAGTCTCACTGTCACCCAAGCTGGAGTGCAGTGGTGTGATCTTGGCTCACTGCAACCTTCCGGGCTCAGGCAATTATCATGCCTCAGCCTCCCGAGTAGCTGGGATTACAGGCCTGCACCACCACACCCAGCTAATTTTTGTGTTTTCAGTAGAGACAGGGTTTCACCATGTTGGCTAGGCTGGTCTCGAACTCCTGACCTCAAGTGATCTGCCTGCCTCGACCTCCCAAAATGCTGGGATTACCGGCATGAGCCACTGCACTCAGCCAACTATTTTCAAAGACAGCTGAGCATTAGAATCACCAGGGAGCATTGTAAAAAAATTCAGATTCCTAGGTCTTACCCTGAGATTCTGGAACTGAGGTTCTGAGAATGGTGTCTGGGAAAATGCATTTGAAAAAACATCTCCAATGATGTACACCTGGAGCCGTGACCAGGAAACATCTAAGGTCCAGGTCAGGGACAGTTATCTGCCCAGGCTTCCAGACTACCCTCCTGTGCTGAGGCAGGGGATCTTCAGAGCAGGAGGCCCCCCACAGGAGAGAAAGTCTCTGTCCTGGAAGCCGGCGGCGCATCTGCACGGCACCAACCGATGTCCCCGTGCTTTGTCATGGTTGTTCTCTGGGGGTGGGGAGAGGCGGGCACTTGGCTCCCTGGGGTCTGAGCTCTGCCAGGAGGGAGACCAGCCACACCCCTTTCTAAAAACAGGGCTTCCCCATAAAACTGTCCTGCAGTCTGGGATTTATGGGATGGCCTGTTGGATTTGCAGCTCAGGAATCTACAAGTAGCAGCCATAAATCTCACACCCTTGCTCTCGATTGTAGGCTGAGGGGAGGGGAGCTCATTAAAAGCCTCCGGGAAGGAGGCCCCCCATTTCTGCAAGACAAAGGAGATTCAGCCCTGAGTCACACCTGCTCTCCCCAAGGTTCAGTGAGGAGCAAGGAGCCACCAGCCTGTGCCTGGGGTGGGGTGAACGCAGGGAGGCGGAGGGAGGGTGAGGCCAGAGGCAGCTGAGTGGAGCAAGAATGTGGGGCCAAGCAGTGCAGGCGATGCAGACCAGCTGTTCTCCACCCGCAGGAGAGGAGCCCGAGAGGAAGTGTCTGTCAGTAGCAGGAGGGATGGGGGTCAGATGTAGGATGGACTTCCTGATGGAGGGATGGAGGTCAGATGTAGGATGGACTTCCTGATGGTGACAGGGGAGCAGGCGGTGGGGGTGGTGACCACAGCAGAGTGGATGTCTCTCTCTGCTGGGGACAATCGGGGCATTGAACCCAGCAGGGTCTTGGGTGTGACAGGGCAGACTGGGCAGTGAATAGTCTGTTGTTCCCTAGGTCAAGACACAAGATGCCTCTGTCGTTTTTCCCTTGGGAGAGTCAGCTCCTCAGATTTGGGGGTTGAGGGGGAAGGGAGACAGGAAAAAGGCCTGTCACCTTAGTGCTGTCTGCCCCTCACCCCCAAGTGGGGACAGAAGGACTCAGTATGACCAGCCTGAGGCCAGCCCAGGGCCAGGCACAGCACAGCCTTTGTCCTCAGGCCAAGGAGCCATCTGGGGCTGTCCCCGTGCAACTGGTGCCAGGGGAAGAGGGCAATGGGCATCCAGGGATGCTGGCCTGGCAGTGGGGGGTGGGGGAAGTTGAAGGAGCAGAGTCCCACTGAGGAGCTGCAGGGTGGGCAGGCAGACCCCAGCCAGCCTCCCCTCCCACCTCCCTGCCCAGGTAAGTCATAAAGCTCTCAGCCCGCTCCAGTTGCTTCCTTCCAGGGACACAGCAGCCGGCCCAGAACTTCCTGCTGGTGCCAGAGCCATGAGTGGCACAGAAGGAGGAAGGAGGAGCCAGGCTGGGAGGAAAGCCAGCACTTGCCAGAGGCCACTGTGCACCCAGTGAGCAGGGCTGGCCTCCCAGAATGTTAGCAGGGGAAGATGCTCACACACCCTCCATCCCCATCCCTTGCCCAGTGAAGATGCTGAGGCTCCAAGAAGGGAAATGACTTGCTCGAGATCATGCAGCAGTTTCCTGGTTGTTGCGAAGTGCACAAACGTGACCGTATTGCTCCTTTCTTCTCCTGCCTGGAGCCCTCCCTGCCCTTGCCCCTTCCCTGTGGCCTAGGCTTGACTGTTTTCTCCCACTCTGAATTGCATGCCAAACAAACCCAAACTCTGGTGCTACCACTAGCGGGCTGTGGAATCGCAATAACGTTATAAAACCCCTCTCACTCCTGGCTCCAATCATTCATTCGCCAATCATTGAACACCTGCTGCATGCCAGGCACTGTTGCAGACCCTGAGAATCACAGATGAATGAAACAGATATTAATTCCTTTCCTAATACCTTCCATCAGGGGCAGGGAGGTGCAGACAATACACAGAATGAATACACAGTATGATGGATGGTGACAAGTGCAATGATGGGAATTCATGCAGGAAAGAGGGAAGGTGTGGGAAGTGCAGTTGCAAGTTTAAGCAGGGTGGTCAGGAAGGCCTCCCCGAGAAGCAGGTGACATCTCAGGAGAAATCCAGAGTAGGTATAAGGTGAGGGGGTCAGTCTTGCAGGGTCTGGGAGAAGCAGGTCAGCCAGGGAACAGCAGGGGCAAAGGTCCTGAGGCAGAAGTGAGTCTGGTTCACTGCAGGATGATGATGTGGCTGGAGAGGATGCTGGATGGGAGCGTGGAGCAGCTGTGTTGGGCCTCGAGGGGTAAGGAGGGCTTGATCAGATGACTGACATGATCTCACTGAGGCTTTAACACGCTGCTGTGTTGAGAACAGACAAGGGGAGCAATGGGAGAGCAGGGAGCCCGGGCAGGAGGCTGCTGCTGAGGCCCAGGGGAGAGAGCTTGGTGGTGGCTGGGACCAGTGTGGAGCAGCGGAGGTGGTGAGAAGTGGCTGGATTCAGGCTATGTTTTGAAGGTGGAGCCAAAGAGCTTTGCAGATGGATTGCATGTTGTGGGTGAGAAAAGAGTCAAGCATGACTCTGCAGGGTTTTGGCCAAGCAGCCGGAGTGGAGGGATGGAACAGTCACTGGAGGAGACAAGGCATTCTGGGAGTAGTGGTTTCAGTGGGAAGACCACGAGTTGGATGTTGAGCAGGTGACATTTTCAATGTCCAGTGGTATCTGAGTGGACATGCTGGGTGAGCCAACACAACACACCGCTGGCACAGGGAAGATGTCCAGCAAAGCTTGGCTCTCGTCTCTCAAGTTCCTGCCCAGACAAAAAGAGTCCTCATATAAACTTCATCAAACATCCACGCAGACTTCCTTATTGAAAAGTGCTTTCGGATTCCAGGATAGAAGAGGGCCAGGAGACAGGGAGCAGGATCATCTCTTGGCAGATGTGAGGGGGAGAAGGGCCAGGGAGGCAGGGTCCCCCCTCCTTAGACAACTGCAGGGCCACTCAGGGTGGGGCCCGTGCAAGGCAGGGAACCCTGGCTCCTGGCAGACAATCTCCATCTTCTATCTTAGGAGGAAAGAAAGCTCCACAGAGCAGGCCCGGCCAGCCCCAGGGCCCCAGTGTCCAGACAGGGCAGATTCCCAGCCCACTGACTGCTGGGACAACCTGTCCCAGGCCCCAGACCTAACACCTGCCCTGGGGCCGGACCCCTGAAAGACCTTGACCTAGAGACCATGGAGGTGGAGAAGGAGGTTGGTGGAGCATCCTGGGAATCTGGGATGCTGTACACTGGAGAGCGGGAAAGCCAGCTTCACTTCTTTTTTTTTTTTTTTTTTGAGACGGAGTCTCGCTCTGCCGCCCAGGCTGGAGTGCAGTGGCCGGATCTCAGCTCACTGCAAGCTCCGCCTCCCGGGTTCACGCCATTCTCCTGCCTCAGTCTCCCGAGTAGCTGGGACTACAGGCGCCCGCCACCTCGCCCGGCTAGTTTTTTGTATTTTTAGTAGAGACGGGGTTTCACCGTGTTAACCAGGATGGTCTCGATCTCCTGACCTCGTGATTCGCCCGTCTCGGCCTCCCAAAGTGCTGGGATTACAGGCTTGAGCCACCGCGCCCGGCCCAGCTTCACTTCTTAAGCTCCTGGGGCCAGGACTGGAGTCTCCTCCCAGCAAACCCCTTCAAGATGCCTCTTTGCCCTCCTCTTGAACAAAGCCCCGATTCCCCAGCCTGCACCTAAAGGCCCTTCAAGATCTGGGGCCCCTTCCTCTCTGGCTTTGCCCCTCCTCGTTGTCCCCTGCATGCTGTATAAGTCCATGGGGCCTTCAGGAGCTTCCCGGAACTCACCCCACACCCCCAGGACCACCAGGTGCCCCTCCTTCAATGGGGCATGACTTTTCACCTGTCTCCCTCACCTGGAGCACATTGGTCTCTATGCCTGGTGCTGGTGGCATACAGCAGGCACATGTCTGCTTTACAGGCACATATGGAGCATCTGCTGTGTTCCAGGCACATGTTAGATGCATCCCCAAGTCCCTCTTTTTGTTTTGTTTGCTTTTCTTTTCAATCTTGGTCTCTGTGGGCCCGGGGGCAGGGGTTGGGGGATGTAACTTGCGGCTGCCCACTATCTGAAGCCCATAGGGTCTGCCCCTCAGTCACGAAGGCTGACCACCAGCCAGGATCCCTATGACACCCTGTCTCCCAGTCCCTGCCCCCGCCTCGGTCACTCAGCCACTTTGGGCTTTGGGTGAATTTCAAATAACTAGAGGCCATGGCTGACCAAGTTTGCAGTCGTCATGAGCTAGGACCTCAGAGACATTCCCTCCTCCCAGGGAGAACTGTGCCTGCTGGGAGCCTGCAGATACCATCTCTTCCTTCATCCTCCAGCTGACCCTGTTCTGCACAGCTGGAGGCCTTAGTCTCCAAGAGCCTGGGACAAACCTCAGGGGAAGCCAGTCACCGCTTAGGTGCCTGCAGCTGTGGTGGCATCAAGCAGCAGAAGCCTTGGGGCCTCCTCACAACCTTGCCCTGCCCCAGCCTAGATGAGAGAGGCTGCAGGCCTGAAATCTTCAGTGTGGTCAGAAATGAGCATAGCCAGGCCTGCAGTCACCCTGCCAATGAACAGATGCTCTGGACAGTCCCGGAGCTCCAGGAGGATTCCCACAGCCTCTGTTTGGAATGCAGGAAGTAGGCGGGGAAGGCCTTCCGGGAGCAATTTGGGCAAACCTGTCGGATGTCTGCTCAGGAGGCAAAGTGGGGATCAGGGTCACCTCTGCTCCAGACAAATGCACCGTTGTCTCCTAAAGTCTCACTCCAACCAGAAATGTCCTGCAGTGAGGAACACACGGTGTCTAGCCCTGCTCTCCAAAATTCTCTGCAGTTTGGGGTCATGGAAGAAACCCCACTTAGTAGCTGTGACCTGGGAAGACACCCTATGCCTCAGTTTCCTTGCTGCTAACTGAGAATAATACTTGGCCTCCAATCCAACCGCCATAAGCGTCCTAGACTTAACTTTTTCAACTGCTTTCTGATGGTGTCGTTTGCCCATTTAAAATCCTTCGCCGGGCGCGGTGGCTCAAGCCTGTAATCCCAGCACTTTGGGAGGTTGAGACTGGCGGATCATGAGGTCAGGAGATCGAGACCATCCTGGCTAACACGGTGAAACCCCGTCTCTACTAAAAAATACAAAAAACTAGCCGGGCGACGTGGCAGGCACCTGTAGTCCCAGCTACTCAGAAAGCTGAGGCAGGAGAATGGCATGAACCCGGGAGGCGGAGCTTGCAGTGAGCTGAGATCACGCCACTGCACTCCAGCCTGGGCGACAGAGTGAGACTCCGTCTCAAAAAAAAAAAATCCTTCAAAGCAGCTGGGGTGGTGGCTCACGCCTGTAATCCCAGCACTTTGGGAGGTCGAGGCGGGCAGATCACCTGAGGTAGGGAGTTCAAGACCAACCTGGCCAATATAGTGAAACCCTGTCTCTACTAAAAATACAAAAATCAGCTGGGCATGGAGGTGCACGCCTGTAATCCCAGCTACTTGGGAGGCTGAGGCAGGAGTATTGCTTGGACCCAGAAGGCAGAGTTTGCAGTGAGCTGAGATGGCACTACTGCACTCCAGCCTGGGTGTTGCAGCGAGACTCCATCTCAAAAAAAAAAAAAAAAAAATCCTTCAAAGCTAACACTGCCTTCAGGAAAAAGTCCAAACTCCAGGGGCTGGCAGACCAGGCCTTTGTATTTGGATCCCTGTCTTCTTGAGTCTCAGCTGTCACCCCTCCCCAAAGGGTCTGGTTTTATCAGATGTACCTGGCATTCCCAGAGCAAACTCCACTCACACCCCACGGCTTTGCAATCATTTGGCCTTGGGATGCCCTTCCTCAATTTTCCCCTCGGTAAAACCACTCCCAAACTCAACTCACGGGTCACTTCCCCTGGGAGGCTGTGCGTGACCACACCTTCTTCCTCTAGGTAGAGTGAGATCCTTCCTCCTTGTCCCTTCCAGAGCAGCCAGCACACACTCATAACTACACTGTGAGATCCTTCAGGACAAGAACAGGGCCTTAACATTTTTGCTTCCCTGGTGCCTTACACAGAGTAAGGAGCCCACCAGGTACTCAGCATTTGTGGAACGCATGGACAAGTGACTGAATGAGGCCATCGAGCCACTGTTTCATGATGACTTGTTTAAGCCTCTTTCCTCTACAGAGATAGACACATGAGATCCCTCAAGGACAAAGACCGTATCTTAGTCACCTTTAAGATCCAGGACACACTGCCACGTGCAATAAATGTTGGTGCCTTTCCTTCCACTTTCAGGCAGGCCAGGGACCTGTTTCTAGATGTATCTTCTCATCAGGCCAGCTCCTGTCCTAGTTGGGACTTGAGCATGAACGGGGTGGGCCTGGCCCTGTCCTCTTTCTGGCCACACTAGAGCAAGCCTAGACTGTCTAATCACCCAGCCCCAGACGCCCCAGGACATGCTTCCTCCTCAGTTTTCTTGGGTCTCAGAGGGAACAGGAATACAGGGATTGGTACCCAAGCAGATGGAGGGGGGACTAGGGACAGACCAACAACGTGCTACTCATCCTGCCATGGGGACCTCTGCATCTCCTCTAGCCTGAAACTCCACTGTCCCCAGCCAGGTGATGGTCCCTATTCCGTGTTCCCACAGCTTTCTGACGTCCCAAGACAGGGCACTTGGCTCCCTGTCCTATAACTGTTTATTTGTCATTTCCCTAGTTTGCCTGTGAGCTTTTTAAGGGCAAGCACTGTGGCGTGACTCGTCACTGCACCCCCAGAGCCTGACCCAAGGCCCAAGACAGAGTGAGCCCTCAAATGACTAGCAAATGATACATGAAAGCTGGACTCTAGGCCTCAGCTGAAACCTGACCCTCCTCCTCTAGCCAGCATGTGGCCCGACAGCAGTGGGAGATGGGCTGGGGCAGTGGGAGCAGTGTCCTGCCCAGCAATTACTCCCCCAGTGAGGTCTGTGGAGGTTTTGGGGCTGGAGGCGCCATCCTACATTGAGGAGTGGACTGGAATGAGAAAAACCCGAATGAGAAGTTCCTCCTGCAACATGCATTGAGCTAGGGCCTCCAGAGCTGTGGGGATGGGGTTTGGAGGGGCCTGTGGCCCTCTTCCTGGCTCTGTCACTCAGGGAAGATTCTCAGAGCCTTGCAGGCAGGTGCACTACTCAGGCTCAGATGTTGGCCTTGACTCCTACAGATGACCCTTCCTGACCCCACACGACCTCGCGTCTAGCCCCTCTGTGTGGCTCCATTTCAGTCCTACTGATGTCCACCCTGCTGCTGTCTGGCTTCCTGAGGCTCAAGGAATAGAGGTATATTGCATCTTCTGGTATTTTCCTTTTGACCCTTTTTGGGGGCCCAGCTAAAGCTGGTCTGCACTCTCTGAGGAGGCTCAGGATGTCCAAGTGATAAGATGGGACAAGGAGCCCTTCTGTCAGTTCTGGTCCTGGGCGTACAGACATCCCAGATCAGAGACTAGAGAAGGGGCAAGGGGCCAGGATAGGCCTGGCCTCCATCTCCCACATCCTCCTGCCTCCAGAGAAAGCCCGCCTTACTCTCCCAGCCAGAGGAGCCCTCTCTGCTCCTTTTAGCAGCCCTCTTTAAAGACCCTTGAGGAAGGTCCTTCCCCAACTGTCTTGTGTTTTTGAGATCCCAAAGTCTGGAACCTTTCCTTAGGTCTTCCTTAAATCCCAGAGGAAACAGCTTCTGTTTCCTCTCCACTTGCTCTGGCACAGAAACTGACGCCTACCATCTTTTATACAATAAATCGGAGAAGAAATGAAGAGTGTCAAATCCACCCACCCAGTAGCCCTCTCTCAGCCAGACATCCCGCATCCAGCTCTCCTGCTGGCCTGTCATGGGACCTTCAGTCATGTCTCTGGGTTTCTCTCCATGCCCAACTTTGGCAACAGAGCTGCAGGGGCCTTTGAGCCTGGCATCCCTGGGGACCTCTCAGTCTCATGAGGAGGGAGGGAAGGGGGAGGATTTCCCAGCATCTCTAAACCGTATTCCTATTTATACTCCACCCCCACCAGGCTGGCCCACGCCACCCAGTGCCCACATTCTGACAGGAACCCCTGGCTGGTCATCTCCAACCTTCCTCATTCCAATCTGAGAGACTGGCTTTAAAAAGCAGCTTCATGTCACCGCCAAGAACTCCACTGGGCTCCTCTGACCAGCTCCCAGTTTCTGGTCACTTGGATTGCCCCGCGTCTCCCTCCCACCAGGCCGGGCCCAGGAGGCCTCCTTGGCCTGCATGGCCTCCTCCAGGCCTCTGAACATCTCATAGTTGTTCAGTTGTTCTCTAAGTGTCCTTTTTCAGTGTCACTCACTCACCAGGGTTCAGCCCCCTCAAAGTCACTCACTCATTTCACAAGCACCTGCTCAGCGCCAGGCACTGTCCTGGGCCCTGGGCCTCGGATTCCACTCCCTTGGCAGCCTGGGTCTCCTCCTGCTTCTTCCTTCCTCCTGGGTCTGGTGGACTCACTTCCTCTACCTGTCTCTTGAATGTCAACACTCCCACAATTCCCTCTTTGGCCCTTTGCTCTTCCCCTCTGGGCATGCTTCCTGGGTGACCTCATCGCCTCCCGAAGTGGAAACCACCACCCGCGTGCTGATGACTCCAGATCTGTAGCCGTGGCCCCATCAAGCCCCTCAGCTCCAGATGCTTGGGTCCAGCTGCCTGCTGGGCACCCTGCCTGGGTGTCCCCCAAGGGTTCAGTTTGAGATGTGTGTGTGTGTGTGTGTGTGTGTGTGTGTATGTGTTTTCTTTTGGAGACGGAATCACCCAGGCTGGAGTGCAGTGGCGCGATCTTGGCTCACTGCAACTTCTGCCTTCTGGGTTCAAGCAATTCTCCTGCCTCAGCTTCCCGAGTAGCTGGGACTACAGGCGGATGACACCACATCCAGCTTAATTTTTTGTATTTTAGTAGAGATGGGGTTTCACCATATTACCCAGGCTGGTCTCGAACTCCTGAGCTCAGGTAATCTGCCCGTCTCGGCATCCCAAAGTGCTAGGATTATAGGTGTGAGCCACCACACCTGGCCGAGATGTGTTTTTAAGTGAAGAAGACAGATGTGTACAGTTTGTAAAAGCTGTATGTATGCAGGATATACACATGTGTCACAGGCATGCACATATAAACACAGCACACTGATAACCCAGAAAGCGGTAAGTCAAAACACCAGCAGTAGTTATTCCTGGGTGGTAGAATTATGGGTGATTTTAATGTCTTCTTTTTGCTTATCTGCATCTTCTAATATTTCCATAATGAACACTTATTGCTTACATAAGAAGAAAAGAGCAACACTTATTTTTAAATGAAAAGAAAGTACTTTTAGATTGAGATCCTGGAGCAGTTTAGTGCAAAGTCTGGAGAGAGCTATGATTATCTTGAGCAGGGGTCAGCAAACCTTTTCTGTAAGAGGCCAGACAGCCACTATTTTAGGCTTTGCGGGCCATAGTCTCTGTTGCAACTCTGCAACTCTGCTTTTGTAGCACAAAAGCACCCATGGGCAAGATGGAAATGAATGAATTTGGCCTCGCACCAGTAAAACTTTACTATGAACACTAACATTTGAATTTTATAAAATTTTTAAGGGTCACAAAACTTTATTTTCTTCTTTTGACTTTTTGTCGACCACTTAAAAATGTAAGAATCATTCTTAGCTCATGGGCCATACACAAACAGGCAGGACTTGGCCAAGAGCTATGGTTTGCCAACCCTTGGCCTTGAGCATCCCGTGCCTATGTAGTGTTTGAATCCAGCATCCATTTCTCTGGGAGGTACTTCTTCTCCTCCTAGTTGACAGGGCTGAGGCATTCCAGGATTTCCTTGCCCATCTGAGCACGGCAGGGACCAGGTACCCAGATATCAGCTGGGGGAAGCCCCTGGCTCTACAGTTTGGAGGAACAGGAGGCTGAGCCCCTCTTGGGGCCCCAGCACACAGCTCGCCTCATTAGCAGCACTGGCAAAAGTCGGAGACTCAGACCAGCAGCCTCCGAAGGGGCTTTGGAAATCCCCTGGTCTGCGCCCTGTTTCAGGCAAAGAAGGCAAGGCTCAGAAAGGTGAGCGATCTGCCCGAGGCCACTGAGAGTGATGGGGCAGAGCTGGAACCACACTGTGGGCTTCTGACTTTGTACAGGGTTGGAAGGGACTGCATGGGTCTGCGTAGAGATGGCACTCTTTTTTTTTTTTTTTTTTTTTTTTTTTTTTTTTTTGAGACGGAGTCTCGCTCTGTCGCCCAGGCTGGAGTGCAGTGGCTGGATCTCAGCTCACTGCAAGCTCCGCTTCCCGGGTTTACGCCATTGTCCTGCCTCAGCCTCCCGAGTAGCTGGGACTACAGGCGCCCGCCACCTCGCCCGGCTAGTTTTTTGTATTTTTAGTAGAGACGGGGTTTCACCATGTTAGCCAGGATGGTCTCGATCTCCTGACCTTATGATCCGCCCGTCTCGGCCTCCCAAAGTGCTGGGATTACAGGCTTGAGCCACCGCGCCCGGCCGGCACTCTCTTTACTGGGTACCACAGCCAAGAAAGTCGCAGCCTCCCCAAGGGCCACCTTCCTTGGGGAAGGAGCCATGCCAGGTTTGGCATCCACACAGAACACGGCGCCCAGCCCAGCCACAGCAGAGGATGCTGCCAGCCGGGCTCCATGGCAAGATCGGGGAGGGGCTCTGTGACCCCTTTCCTGGGCTCATCCCATGCTGCAGGCAGAGTTGGGAGCCAGCGCTGCTTCTATCAAGAGTGATGCCCTCTAGCATAACACCTACCGCCCACCTGCTTCATGTGGGAAGGACAGCCCTGTCCCCTCCTGGGCTGGTCACCCCACATCCTGGGGTGCTGGATGGCTGGGGCCAGAGAAGAGAAGAAGGTCTGGTTCCTGAGAAGACTCCCCAGGCAGAAAAGGGCAGGCTTCTTTAGGGAAGCAAGTCGTGAGGGCAGTAATCATTCCAGAGCTCTGTCTGAATTTCCCTCAATAATGATAAGATGGGGAACAGTGCTCAGAGTGAGGGAGGGTAGACTTTTTTTTTTTTTTTTGAGACAAAGTCTCGCTCTGTCACCCAGACTGGAACGCAGTGGTGTAATCTTGGCTCACTGCAACCTCTGCCTCCCCTGGTTCAAGCGATTCTCGTGCCTCAGCCTCTGGAGTAGCTGGGATTACAGGTGCCTGCCACCACGCCTGGCTAATTTTTGTATTTTTAGTAGAGATGGGGTTTCACCATGTTGGCCAGGCTGGTCTTGAACTCCTGACCTCAGGTGATCCACCCACCTCGGCCTCCCAAATTTCTGGGATTACAGGCGTGAGCCTCCATACCTGGCCAGAAACATTTTAAGAATAGAGTTATCTTCCCAATTTGGGGGCCGAGTCCTGATGTTTGCAGGGACCCTGACTTCAGAAAAAATATCAAGTGGGCCAAAGGCACTGAGAACTACCAAATGTAGCCCACTAACTCTGCCACCACTCCTCAATAATGACATCAGGCAAAGCAAAGAGCTACTGGGCGGACATTATCTCACTGGAGTCCTCGTAAGCACATGAGATAATAGTATTATCCTCCCATTTTATAAAAGAGGAAACTGAAACCTGGATGAGCAAATTACTTAACCTAAGGCAACCAGTTACTGAGTGGAGGAGGTAGAATTTGAACTGACCCCAAAGTCCATAAACTGCCTCCACCCATCGTGGACAGGAGACATACACTCAACATATAAATAATCATGAGTACATCAGCCAGCCATTATTGGGTCATCTTGTCTACCCCGACCCCACCATTTCTAGGGAAGACTTTTATTTAATGGTGGGGGTAGGGAGGCTCAGAGGGTGGGATCATTATCAAGAGTTTCAGGGAAGAGGATCTCATCATAGTCCTTTCAAAAGTTCTGGCCCATGTCTCCCAGAGCAAGCTGTCCAGTCTCTCCAGGTTACTCATGCTGTTAGGGAGCTTTGCTTCAAGACCCGTTTTTTTTTGTTTTTTGTTTTTTTGTTTTTCTGGTTTTTTGGCCCAGGCTGGAGTGCAGTGGTGCGATCTTGGCTCACTGCAACCTCCACCTCCTGGGTTCAAGCAATCCTCCTACCTCAGTCTCCCGAGTAGCTGGGATTACAGGCACATGTCACCACGCCCAGTTAATTGTTGTATTTTTAGGAGAAACAGGGTTTCACCATGTTGGCCAGGCTGGTCTCGAACTCCTGGCCTCAAGTGATCTGCCTGCCTTGACCTCCCAAAGTGCTGGGATTACAGGTGTGAGCACCACACCCAGCCTAAGACCCTTTTCAAATTTTTTTTTTGTGACAAGTTCTCATTCTGTTGCCCAGTCTGGAATGCAGTGATGCAATCATGGATCACTGCAGCCTCAATCTCCTAGGCTCAAGCGATTCTCCCCTCTCAGCCTCCCGAGTAGCTGGGACTACAGGCATGTGCCACCACACCTGGCTAATTTTTGTATTTTTTTGTAGGGGTGGGGTTTTGCCATGTTGCCCAGTCTGGTTTCGAACTCCTGGGCTCAAGCAATCCACCCACCTCCCTTTTTAGTTTAAAACCAAACCTCACACTTGCCTCACTACCCCTCCTCCTCTGCAGATGTAGCTGTGGAGATTCTAGGAGCAGATGGGCTCTCTTTCAGACAGGAGGTCTGGCGGAGATGCGCCCACGGCTTTTCCTCTTCCGGACTTGCTGCTGATCCACTGGCCAGCTCCAGCCAGGCCCAGCTACCAGCTCTGTAGTGTTCCTGGGTCCCAGACCCTCGGCCTGAGCTATTGTGAGCCCAGCCTGTGTGTGCATGTGCATGCACGTGTGTGTGTATAAGCAGCTGTGGGAGCCAGGACAAGATTAACCTTGGTCTGCTCCCACCCTCTGGAAATGGGAAAGTGCCCACTCAGCAGGGAATGCCTGGAGGGCAAAGGTGAAAAGTCCAGGGAAGGGGACGGAAGGGGTTATGGTGGGACGCAGGGCTGAGGAAGAGAAATGTGACTTATTCCCAAAGGTGCCCTAATCAGGTGGACCTGGAACCAGGCTAGCCACTCACTTTGAACAACAGAGCAGAACAGGGACTGCAATTAATTAAGTACCAGGGGAGGGTCCTCCTACCTCAGGGGAAGAAGGCGCTGCCAGAGGCCCCTCAGAGCAGGAGGCTGCTGCCTCTCCAGCTCCCAGTGCCTGTCTCATTCATACCTGCTAGAAGGTAGGGCCCCCACAGCACAGATTCCTGGCCGCTCCTGGAAGATTTCCATCCAACCCATTGCCCTACCACCACCACCATTCTTACACAGAGCCCTCCTCCCTAACCTAGAAGAGCAGTAAAGATTCTGTCTAACTAAGAGCTTGGCGTGATGGGGCTGGGAAAATCTACCTTGGTCTCTAGACCAGCCCTGGTACAATCACTAGGAAATTCCCTTGCCATTTATTTATTTATTTATTTATTATATTTATTTATTTTTTTTTTTTTTTTTTGAGACGGAGTCTCGCTCTGTCGCCCAGGCTGGAGTGCAGTGGCTGTTTTTTGTACAAGCACCACCAACCACTATAGCTACCGGTTATTTAGTCTCTGCTACATGCCAGGCACTGTGCATTATTTCATTTAAATCTTATAACAGCCCTCTCTGTTATGATCCTCATTTTACAGATGAGGGAACAGATGCTGGGAGAAGTTCATGAGTGTGCTAGTGAAGGGAAGGTCACATAGCTACTATATGCTGGAGCTGGATTCCACCAAGGCCAGAGGTTTGCCCTCCCCTTTAGGTCTCCAGCTCAGTTAGAGAAGAACAGAAGGAATCAGAGGACAAGTAGATGGAGAGGCCGGACAAAAGTCCCAACAGGGTGATCCCAGAAAGTAGAGGCTTGGTTAGGGTAGGAACTGGGAAGAGTCAAGTTGGGCTCTGCCCTACAGTGTGGGACGCATTCCCCTGAGTGCAGGACGGCCCAAGTAGGCAGAGGACAGAGTCCGGGTCTGTAGAGGAAGCAAATGCACCCTGAAAGGCAGCTCCATGTCCTCTAGATCCGAGTGGGGGTTTGCAGGGCTGGCAGCCTGATCCCACGAGATCTCAGAACAAGAACCTACTTGCTCCTCCGATCTGGTGCCTTCTCTCCTGTGCCCCATGAAGAAGCCTGGCTCTGCCTAGTGCAGGACAGACAGATGGGAGCCTCAATACTTGGAGCACCACCCCCATTCTTCCTTCTCCCGAGGACTGATGCAGACCAGAGAACCCCAGAGTGGGCCGCAACCTCCCCATAATGGGGCAGGGGTTGACAGCAGAGGCTTGGGGTCAGAAGGAAGTGGGCTGGATCCCACCTCTGTGTGACCTTGGAAAAGCTGGTCTCAGAGACTCAGTTTCTTCACTTGTAAAATGGGGATGATAATAATACCTACTTCATAAAGTTGTGACACACTGCTTGGCACACAGTAGATATTCAACAAATGGTGGCCACTAAGGCTTGTCTACTCTGCCTCTGGCACACGATAAGTCTGGGAAGAACTTCTTCTGGCACGCGTGGAGAGCTTCTTCCATTCTCCTGGCAGGGTATGGGGAGAGTCCTGGAGACCCAGTGGGGAGAGTCCTGGGAACCTAATGGTCAGGTATACCCCAGATTAAGGGTGGGGGAGATCAGCCCCACAGGCTCCTCAGCTGCGCAGGAGGTGGCTGGGACAGGGTAACCCGAGATAGTAGCTTTGCTGTGGCAAGGTGACCCTCTCTCTGGAACGCCTTCAGGATGCAAACTCAGACCTGGAGCCAGTGTCACCCTGTACTCCACCGACCCTCAGCACCCTCAGCACCATTTTCTCAGGCCCCTCCCAAGGCCAGGCTAAAGGCAGAGGATCTCTGAGGACATGCCAGTCCACCAGGCGCTCCAGGCATCCTCTCAGGACAGTGTCCAGATATGTGCCGCGTGCCCATACCCGGGTGGGGAATGCCACGCGAACATGCCAAAGCTCACCGGGTGCTGACACAGGAGGGGCAAGCCGGTGGTGTCAGTGAGTCACAGGGCCCAGGCCACAGTTGGGTAACTGCTGAGGGCTGGGCTGGGGTGGAGAGGAAGGGGAGACAGTAGCAGACAGCGCAGAAGAGGTTCCAGGGCCTCCCACTCCCACAGTGTCAATCCTCCCACCCCGACTGCCAGGAGGTGCCCAGAGAGAAGGAAGAGAGGCGGTGCCTAAGAGGGCGCTGACCCTGCAGCACAGAAAACCCCTCACTGTCTCTGTAGCCCAACTCCCACCCAGCACAAGGTCTGCAGACACCTTCAGGGAATCCCCGCCCCCAACAGGGCGAAAACAGAGGCCTCCAGTCCAGACCCGATTTTGGATTTCAGATTCCTGATGGTCTCCCCCAACTACAGCAGAATCCTCAAGGCACATCTCCTTAGCCCAACAGGTCACCGCCCACTACTCCCCCCCTCTCCCCTGCCCCCGCCTCTTTTCCCACTGCTGCATTAACCCTCTGGCGCCTGCCGATGAGGGGTGGAGGGGGCACTGCCCCTTTGGTCTTCCGGGGTGGAATGAGAGAAGAGGCAGCATTCCCCAGACCCCTGCCTGCCCCAGAACTGGGACCTGCAGGGCTTCACGTGTCCTTCCACGTTCTTCCCAGGACTCCGGCCTCCCATCCGCTGCCTGCCGCTCTGGAAAGTTCACCAGAGCCCAGGAAGCCCTTCAAGGCGGCGATGTGGCCCCACACTCTCGGGTCCTCTGGTCTCTGGAGACTCCTGCCCCTTGCCCTTCCCAGAATGAAGGGAGCTTAGAAAGCGCCTGGTTCGGGACTGGGTGGAAAACTTTGCTTTGTAGGGTTCAGACAGGAGCCCAGGGGCCAAAGTGATCCCAGATGGAGACTCCCTGAGGGGGCGCAGGGTCTTAGACTGCAAAATAGCCCTCCCTCTCCAGCACCTGGAACTTAGGAGTGGTCTTTCCAGGGTACCCCCCACCCCTCAACACACAACACAGTATCACACAGATCACGCCTCGTGATCCTCCGCTGTCCTCTCGCCGCTCCGGTATTTCCCTCCAACCTCCCGCCCCAGGGCAAAAGCAAAACTGCGCCTTTAAGAGCCGTTCCGCTTACCTTTGCTCCGTACACCCGGCGCCGCGGTGCCCCCTCCTCCGACCTCCCCTTCCTCCCCGGCGCACGGCCCGCGGGACTCACCGCGCGTGTCCTGGGGGCTGCAGTGCGCCCGCTCCCTCCCGCGACGGCCGGGGTGCCGCGGGGTTAGGTGCCGTGCCTTGCGCCCTGCTGGGGTCTCCGCCCGGGCACGGGGCAGCTTCCCCTGCTCTGGAAAGGTGAGCAGTTCCCCAGAGAAGCTGCAACCTGAGCTGGCCGAGGAGGAGGTAGAAGGGGAGGGGAAGGGAGGGAGTGGAGGAAGGTGGGGAAAAGGAGGGAGGAGGAGGAGGAGGAGGAGGAAGGAAAATGCCCGGCCCCCGCCAGAGTTTTTCACATGTACAAGTTGACTCCGCCCCCGGCCCTCCCGCCCTGCCCACAGCCGCTACCAATCCCCAGGGCTCCCTCTGCCCGGGTGCCCACCCCTTTCTCCCACTCTGGGAACCAGGGTCCAAGTGCCTCTTCCTGTTTCGTTTCTAAAGCCGGCCCTGAGAGCCTTGGCTAGGGGATGAGGCCTTCTGGACTGGATCACCCCAGGACACCAAGGCGCCAGGGGTACACTGACAGTGCCTGCCTATCTCTAAAGCAGTGTTCCTACCTCTTCTAGGTACCTCCCAGTACCTAGCGCCCTAGGAACGAATGTGCATGGACAAATTTTGATGGTCATTTTCTTGACAATAGTAGCCCTCGGGCTCCCCTTCTACTCTATCCAGTGGGACTTGTCACTTACCTTTCCAGACAAAGTTCCCACCTCTCCGGGACCTGAATGAAGCCCTTGCTACCAGCCATCATTCCCATTTTCCTCCCCGAAGGATAATTCAACGTGTCCTTTTGGAATTAAATTCCACAGGATATTTGAGAATCACCCAAGAAAAGTTACAGAATGGCTGGTTCAGCTAGTGGCACTCTCATTTTACAGAAGGGGAAACAGGCCCAGCAAAGCAATTGAACTGGCCCAAAGTGCCACCAGAATTAATGGTGAGCCATGATTAGAACTCAGACCAATGGCCATTGCACCCACATCATCTGACTTCAAGGATCACAAGAACAAAACAAAAATCTGGGGATGGAGGTGCAGGGCACAGTCCCCACTGCCAGGCCCCTCTCATCTCTGCTTCCTCCTGAGGGCTGTGAGGAGAGGAGATGTGTCTTGGCTCTACCGCACCTCATCAAGGAGGTCTGTGTCCCCTGCCCTCCCAGCGGGCTTGGCTACTTCAGTCTGGGGTCTCCAACAGGGAAGGTCTCCTTAGGAGGGGGTGCTCCACAGTGTACATGTGCTTCTACCCGAACCCTTTCCCTGGGGACCGTGAGTTGTTGAGAATAGAACAGTTTCCTTCTGGAAGACATGGGCCTGAGGTCCCCCTCTCAGCAGGAGACAGGAGAATGGAGGAAGACACTGGGCCCATGCATGAAAGTGACCTGTGGGTAATTGACATCTCACAGGGGGCCTCCCAACTCTTTTTTTAACCTCTGCTTTCTCTGCTAGGGCATGCAGATTTCCTGGGTACAAGCACTTCCTAAAAATGAAACCGCCAAGTGTTATTGGGGTGCATGGATCCAGAGCCTTTAGGTGTGCAGCAACCTGCTCCATAGTCCAGTGGGTGGTGGGAAGACTGGGGAGCAGGAGGCCATGAAGAGGTTTGGAAGGGGCAGGGAGGGAAAGGGAGAAGGACTACAGCTAAGGAACTGTTTACTAGCTTTACTAGCAGATTAAAGAGAGTGGGGCCAAAGGGTAGAGTTTCAGGGAACTAAGGGGGTGAAGTCAAGAGGTCTCCACAAACACTTTCTCAACATCTCTTATATGCCAAATGATAGCCAGGACTCTGGGCACATAAGATGAATATAACCCAGTCCCTGCCCACAAGAAGCTCATGGTGTAATGGGGCAGGGAAGCAAACAGTTAGGATGCTATAGGAGGGAACTTAGTGTTATGGATGCCTGGGAGGAGCTGTTCTGCTTGAGGTGAGGGTTACAGGATGAGGGGACAAGAGAGGGGAGGAAGGGTTTTACCTGTTTTTCCAGGAGGGATAATCCCTTGTGCAGAGTGCAGGGGTGAAAGAATATGGACCCACAGTTCTATGAGGTCAGAGCTTAAAGTCTGGGGTGGAGGTGACACTGTAGAGGCAGGCAGGTGCTGGGTCCTGAAGACCCCCAATTTGGAGGCTGATCCTAGTGGAAAATGAGAATGAGCTTAGACCACACAGCGGCATCAGGGAGGAGAGGAGAGAACTGATTTGAGAGATAGGTAGGAGAAAGGGTCATAGAGCCTTGTGACTATTGGATTCTAGAAGATAAGGGAGCCAAGAGTGTCAAGATTGGAAGCACTGATGTGATAGGCTGAGTGGAACCTTGGAGCTTCTTAAGTGAGCCTTGATTCCCAGCACCTCCTTAGGTTGCTCTCTGAACTTGGGCAAGCGAACTAACCTTTCTGAGGCCATCTGTAGAACAAAGTTGCTAAAATCAATCTTGTATGGTTGTTGTGAATATTAGGGTAATGTATGCTAAGGGCCTAGCATAGGACTTGGCTCATAATGCAGAACTCAATAGATAATAAATATAATTACCATCATTCATCCATTCAACAAACATTTATTGAGCACCTGCTCTGTGACAAGGACTATACTGAATCCTTGCATTGGATAGATTATTTTAAGTCTGAGCTCCTATTCTCATGCAGCTCACTATTCAGGGGGAGAAAGATGTTCAGAGCAACAGTCAACTACCAAAGCAATATGGGCTGAGCAGAGGAAGAAGCCCTTAACTCTGCCCAAGAGAATTTGGGACAGCTCCACAGAGGAGAGATGGCACTGAAACGATGTAGGGCCAGCCACCTGCTCGGAGCCTGTCACGTCACCCCCTGCCCCCCCCCCCACCACATGAGATTGCTTCAGAATCTCTGAAAGCTTCAGTTTTGAAGCATCATCTTGCTTCTCAGGGTTGAAGGAAGAGGATGAACTGCAGGTGGGCATCTATATGAAGCCTGGAGAATGGCACGTCAAGCTTTGGCCACCTCAGGAAAGGGGAAGTGCAGATGGGCAGGTGGGAGGGGGGAACTAGGTAAGAGTGACCCTGGGCAGGGCTTCCTAGCTGGATAGGGAGCCCGTGATATGCGGTCATACACATCAGCGGCCTGTGTATGTGTGCTCTTTGGGTCATCCTAATTTTTCTGCTTCTCATCTGTATCATTCCAAAAATTCCCTCTTTGGACACCCTTGGTGTCCCCTGCCCTCCGATGCCAACTTTCTTTCTGTGCATCTCGCAATAAGCCCAAAACAGTCGAAGCAGCACTACCTAGGTCTTCCACTAAGGAGGGACTCCTTCCCTGCTGCCTTACCAAGCAATACTTTGAGCTTTAAAGCCACATAAACTGTGTGACCTTGGGCAGTTACTGACGTATCTGACTTCCTTTCCTGTCCATAACATGGAGATGGTAACAGTCCCTATCTCATGGGGCTGTTGTGAGGTTTTAATAAGATGTAAACTTGGCACCCAATCAATGCTGTTTCTCTTTTCTGCAGCCCATTAACTCCCTCCTTGCAGAGGGACAGACAACAGACTCTCAGCTGGGGGTTTCCCTGGCAGCCCAGTCCCTGGGGCCCATCCCCTGTGGGCCCTGCAGCCCCCTTCCCCTCTGCTAGTCTAATGGATCTGTGGCATCCCTGGGAGGCCCTGGTCACCCTAGCCGTGAAGCAGTGTAATGCTGGCAGGCCTGAGCAGCATGACAATGGTGGCCCCAGTGGCAGCTCAGCCCACTCCCCGCTCTGCTCCTGTCTCTCCTCCCCACTGCCAGTGACATGCCACTGCTCTGCAGATAGGACAGGCGTCCCTGGGTGCCTGAGGGCTGAGCAGGGAAACTGGAAACAGCTCTCCCTCACAGACTGTGTGGGCAGTGCATTTGAATAGCTTTTGAAAAACCAAAGTTCACGCCCACCCCACTTTCCCCTGGGAGGCACAGCATCCAGACAAGGAGAGTTCAGCCAACAGAGAATCTCCTTTCTGCACATTGTCACGGGCTCCCTTCCCCTCTGGCCCTGCATCCAAGCAGGCACAATCTCTGAAAGCCCTGCAGGGACCTTTAGGAAGCCGGAGACTTGACTCTGCCCCTAAGGTGCAGAAATCACTTTGTTTATCTGGGCTTCTGTTTTCCTCTATAGCAAAATGGGAATAGTGTGAATACCTGCCTTTCAGAATGTGAGAATTAAATGCAAAGGTGACCGTCAAAGTGCTTTGCACACTGTAGAATGATCTGCATGTGTATGAGATCATTAGTGTTTGGCCAAAGGGCCCTTCTTAGGGTTCCAGGAATCAAGTGAAGACATGAGAAATGAGAAGCCAAGTGAGAACAGAGAAACTCACCTCAACAGCCTGCCTTTGGCAGGCAGGAGGGAGATTGGCAGCAGAGACCTGAAGATGGACTGACCCATTATGGCCTAGCTAGTTAGAGGTCTGTGAGTCATTGGGACAGCAGGACTTGGCTAGACTGAGCCAACTCTTACTCCTCCTCTGGCTAAACCTAGGCCATTGTTTCCCAGTGATTTATGAGAAGTGGGGATGATTAGGAGAAGAATATCATTTACCTCATTGCAGTGTGATTCCAGCAGAGAGCCTGGGACTTTCTGCTTTATCACTGCACCAAATGTCATATCCTTCCTTCACTATTTGTGGTGAAAGTACAGGCATGTGTGCACTCATGCATGTGTTTACACATATGCACGCATGCGTGCACACACGCACACACCATTCTAGATTTCAGATGAGGCAACAGCTGCATCCCCAGAGGGTTCTAGGACAGGGTGGACACATAAATAGAGTCAGCCAATCACAGACCAGTTGACCCTAGCAACTATCAAACCAATTAGAACCCCACCACTGCATCCAGTGGTGCCTTCCAAACTTACACACACACACACACACACACACACACACACACACACACTCCCTTCAGGTTGACGCATTGCCATGACAACAGAATCACGACACAAAGCTGGTGTAAATGGGAAAGTGGTCCTTAGGAACAAGACTGGAAGTCTTTGGGGTGAGGCTGCAGGCCACACTGGCTGGGGTGGGCCACTGAGAGGATCTCTATGCAGGGTGGGGGAGGAGAGACAGCTGGTTTACCTGGGCTTTCTAAGCCTATTCTTTACCCCTAGAGAATGGGGTCAAAGGCTCCTACTTGGATTATAGTGAAATATAATGAAATTATTTCTCAACTGATAAGGATAGGAACCATAGATTTTCTTTTCAGCAAACCTTAAGAATTTTGAGACTTTTGGACACAAGAGAGTTGATTGATCCCCAGGAGGACCTAAAACCAAACCCTAAAACCCAGCTCATGAGTTCATTGGACAGCTGGATCTCAGTTCAGTTCGAAAGCAGTTACTCAATATCTGCCATGGGCCAAGCACAGGTGCTGATTTTAGCCGTAGCCAGGTAGAACTTGAGAAGTCAGTTGAACATATTGGTGAAGGCTTTTAGAAATGCTCCGGAGGCCTGTCGGATGGTGCTCTGGAGGTGGCTGACTGGGAAAGACTTTGCTCAGGGCCAAGGAAGAAGGCCGAGGTTCGAACCCTGCCCGCCCCACCGGCCCAGCTGGCCTTTAGCTTCCAGGCTCCACACCCCTCCTTCAGACAGATGCCAGAGAGGCCTTAACCTTAGCCATTAACCAGTCTGCCAGTGGCTCCTCCTCTGCCCAGTTGCTTCCAATAACTCCTCAACAGGGGGCCTTTGGGTCCCCAACCCCTCTTTCAGAATCTGATGAAATCTGAGGAGTCAAAACACATATGCACAATATTTTCCATTCATTTTCAGGAGCTATGGGCCTCCTTGTGCTCATTCACAGACTCCTTTGTGGCATATGGATCTCCTGCAACCCAGCCCTGCCTCCCTCGTCAACTCATCTTGATTTTCTCCCTCTCTTGTTGTGTCCGGCCACATAAAACTATGAGTACTTCTCTTGTACATGCCACTGTGTTTCACTCCTTCCTGCCTTGGTACATGTTCCCACCTACAGGAGAGGTTCTCTCCTTCACCACTTACCTAGTAAACTCCTATTCATTCTTCAAAACCCAGCTCAAGAGTCACTGCCTCCTTGGCACACACAGGCTCAATGTTGTCTACGCAGGCTTGATCACTCCCCAGTCAAAAGCATGTCTGTTCTATATACTTCTCTCACTGTGTGCCTCCCGGTGCATGGTGGCTCCATGTCTTCCTCCTTTACTGGGCTGAGAGCTTCCTGAGACTGTAGACCACATCTTTAGCCTTTGTATGCCCAGGACTAGTATATATGAGGTGCTCACTGGGGTCTAGGACAGAGGTCCCCAACTATTGGCGGCCTGTTAGGAACTGGGCTACACAGCAGGAGGTGAGCAGCAGGCAAGCAAGCAAAGCTTCATCTGTATTTACAGCCGCTCCCAGTTACTCACATTCCCACCTGAGCTCTGCCTCCTATCATATTAGTGGCAGCATTAGATTCTCAGAGGGGCACGAAGCCTGTTGTGAACTGCGTATGTGAGGGATCTGGGTTGTGCGCTCCTTATGAGAATCTAATGCCTGATGATCTGTCATTGTCTCCGATCACCCCCAGATGGGACCATCTAGTTGCGGGAAAACAAGCTCAGGGCTCCCACTGATTCTACATGATGGTGAGTTGTATAATTATTTCATTGTATATTACAATGTAATAATCATAGAAATAGAGTGCACACTAAATGTAACGTGCTTTAACCATCCTGAAACCATCTCCCTGCCCGGTCCGTGAAAAAACTGTCTTCCATGAAACTGGTCCCTGGTGCCAAAAAGGTTGGGGACCACTGGTCTAGAGAACCAACATGGCAGAACTGAATTGGCCGAGGAAGCAAAACTGATGAAGGAAGAAGAGAACAAGCAGACCAGAAGTTAGGACAGGAGCAAGGGGAAGAGAGGTGTCGGAAAGGAAAGGGGAGTCAGGAGGTGCCCACAGAGCAAGATTGAAAGACATCATTGAATTTGGCAACTAGGAAGCCATTGGTAGGGTGGCCACAGGCCCAGTTTGCATAGGATTCTCCCAGTTCTAGCATTGAAAGTCCTGGGCAAACAGAGATGGTTGGTAACCCTGGATTGGTGACCTTGACAAGGGCAATTCTGGAGATGGGAGTAGGGCAGAGGCCTGAATGTGGTGGGCTGAGGGGTGAATGGAAGGCGGGAGAGGGAGACTGGGAGAATTGGTGGCTGCTGAGCTGTTTGGCTGAGCTGAAATGAGACAGGAGCTAAGGACTGTGCCAGTCTCCTGGCCCTTCTCTCCTGCCCACCGCCAACCCCCACCCTGGAGAGAAAGCAAACACAGCTGCTGTCAGGAACACCGTGTACATCCTTAATGAATTCTTCTTGAAAAGCTCCAAGCCCACCACCTGGGTCGCCCAACTAGTCCCCTGCCACCCCAATCCCCGCTAGACCAGCGGTTCTCTGTTGTCTGACTTCCTGTGGTAAGTATTCGGGGGTTTTATCCAGTTGGCGCAATGGATCCTGCTTGGACTGGAGGGATGGCTCTTCTCTTCTTTTGAACTGTTATTTACAAGTCTCATTTGTCTTTGCATATTAATAGACTGTCTGACTAATTCGATTCTGAATGTTTTCTTTTTGAGACCGAGTCTCGCTCTGTTGCTCAGGCTGGAGTACAGTGGCGCCATCTCATCTCGCTGCAACCTCTGCCTCCTGGGTTCAAGCAATTCTCGTGTCTCGGCCTCCCAAGTAGCTGGTATTATAGGCGCCCGCCACCACATCCAGCTAATTTTTGTATTTTTAGTAGAGATGGGGTTTCACCATGTTGCCCAAGCTGGTCTTGAACTTCTGACCTCAGGTGATCCATCCACCTTGGCCTCCCCAAGTGGTAGGATTACAGGCATAAGCACCTTGCGGCCAGACCTCTGAACTTCTTGAAGGCAGGGATCGTGCCCGCCCTCACTGCTTCCCTTTTTCTCTCTCCTTCCCCTTTCCTTGCTTCAGTAAACACTAATTAAGTGGCGTTTGAATTCAGTAGTCCTGGTGATTTCCACAGTTCCTGCCCTCAGGCACCTCATAGTCTGGATTCCAGCCTTCTAAATAGGAGAGTTCTATATACCTATTTATATCCCTATTATATCCCTGAGCAGTAGAAGAGGGTCCTTGCAGGGCTTTAGTGAGTCTGAAAACCCATAACATTATATATGCCAACATTGTGAGTGTAAGTGTATGTGTGTGTTATGTGAGATAGAGAAACAGAGACTGTATGTTTCTAAAGAGAGAATCTCAGCTGGGTGCAGTGGCTTATGCCTGTAATACCAGCACTTTGGGAGGCAGAGGCAGGTGGATGGCTTGAGATCAGGAGTTCGAGACCAATCTGGCCAACACAACATGGTGACACCCTATCGCTACAAAAAAAAATGCAAAACTTAGCCCAGCATAGGGGTGCATGCCTGTAGTCCCAGGTACTCGGGAGGCTGAGTTGGGAGAATCACTTGAACCTGAGAGGCGGAGGTTGCAGTGAGCTGAGATTGTACCTCTGCACTCCAGCCTGGGTGACAAGCGAGACCCTGTCGAGAGGTGGGGAGAGAGAGAGAGAGAATCTCTACAAATTAACATGTTCAAGTGGAATCAATCTGCCATATTCAAGTCCTGTCTATGTGATATGAGGAAATTATTTGGTACTCTGTACCTCCATTTCCTCATCTGTAAAATGGGGGTATAGCACCCTTCTCATAGGGCCATGATGAGGGTTAGATGGGATAAGTACGTACATTTAACATAGATCTTGGAACATACTAAGAGGACAATTAACATTAGTTATTGTTCTTTTTGAGAGAGAGAGGAACTTTTGTGAAATTCTCAAAAGGTTCCAAGAGCCACTGGTCCAGTGAGTGAGCAACCTGAGTGCTGAACGTGGCATCCCACTGGGACAGATGCTAAGAGGAGTTAGTCTGAGGTGCACTTAAGGCACCTTGAACTTCCCCTCTGCATCTCCCAACCCCCAAGTAGCTCAGGACCCTGCCCTAAACAGCTACTCAGGAGGAAAGAGCATTTGAATGGACTGTCCCAGTGCCACTGAATAGCATGTCCAGGTTAAAACACATTAGGTGAGAAACCAGAACTCTGCTTCCCCCAGGGGAATGGATTTTAAAAGAAAAAGAAAAGAAAAGAAGGCCTTTGCTCTTGATCATATTAAAAGCAATAGCCTCCACAGCAATTAGGCACCCGTAAATTACACAGCCTGCCTCTGTCAGCTGGCTCCACACTATCTCATTAGCCAGGGTGCCGGCAGACACTGCACACCCTGCTGGGAGCCGCCTCATTGCCAAGTTCCTGCTCCATAATTAAACACAAAATCCCAACCTCATGGAGGCACCCGCCATCCCTCCTGTCGGGGACAGAGGCAGTGAGGGAGGGACAGAGCCAAGGTGAGGCCTTGCTTCTAGGAGTGAGCTGTGAGCAGACAGCCCAGGGCTCTCCCATGACCTTGGGAGGGGATTTGGGACAGGAAGTGAAAGGGCATGGAATGAGAGGAGGGAGTCCCACCTTCTTCCTACCTGAACGCCTGGGACCAAGAGAGCAAATGGGCCACGCTGGCTTCTGCAGGATATTCTGAGGTTCAACTTTAGGAAATGAAGTCCTAGAAAGAGGGGGATTGTCTGAGAACATCTACTCACTCCACCACCCACATCTGAGCACACCCACGTAGACTCCATTGGTTTGGAGCCAGACAAAGGCTGATGAGATGCATGCTGGGGCACTGTCAGGTTGCTAGACAAGGTGGACCCCAAAGGGCCTTGCAGCCAGAACTGGAGTAAGGGGTGTCCAGCTGGCAGGTCCACAGAATGCCCTTGGAAAGTATCAAGATGTGTGGTTAGAGAAATTGTTTGGGGCCGGGTGCAGTGGCTCATGCCTATAATCCCAGCACTTTGGGAGGCTGAGGCAGGAGGACTGCTTGAGTCTAGGAGTTTGTGATCAGCCTGGGCAACATAGTGAGACATAGTGTCCCTCCCCCACTGCCTCCCTGCCAGCCCCCCAACCCCCTTTCTACCAAAAGTTAAAAAAAAATTAGGCCGGTGCAGTGGCTCACACCTGTAATCCTAGCATTTTGGGAGGCTGAGGCGGGTGGATCGTTTGAGGCCAGGAGTTCGAGACCAGCCTGGCCAACATGGCAGAACCCCATCTCTACTGAAAATACAAAACTTAGCCAGGCTTGGTGGCACAAGCCTGTAATCCCAGCTACTCGGGAGGCTGAGGCAGGAGAATTGCTTGAACCTGGGATGCTGAGGTTGCAGTGAGCTGAGATCACACCACTGCACTCCAGCCTGGGTGACAGAGTGAGATCCTGACTCAAAAAAAAAAAAAAAAAAAAAAAAAAAATTAGCCAGGCATGGTGGCGTGTGCCTGTGGTCCTAACTGCTGGGGAGGCGGAGGTGGGAAGATTACATGAGCCCAGGAGGTCAAGGGTGCAGTGAGCTGTGACCGCACCACTGCACTCCAGTCTGGGTGACAGAATAAGACCCCGTCTCTAAAAAAAGAAAAAGAAAGGAAAAAACAAATTGTTTGACAAGTGTGTAAGCTGTAAGTGAGCCCCTCACTATGGTGACTTCTCTAATGACAAGCTGGTGGGACTGGCTGCACAGCAGGGCTGTTACTTGCTGGGTGAGGAACACAGACCAGATTGGGGAGGGGAGAGGGACAAAGGCTGGCCCCAGCAGTTCTTCGCTGCCCACCCCACAAAGCCCTTGGCATCTCTTCTAAACCTACTTTGAACAAATATTTAAAAGATGTCCCCATGAAGAGGTGGCAAGTGACTAGCCTGCCCTGCTCGCCCACTTGTCTCCTGCCAACCGTGACCACCAGGGGGGATGGAGAAGTTGCTCCAGGCTTCTAAATCCTACCCAACTGCTGCTGCCCAGGGAGAGCCAGGATGGGAGCAAACACAGAGGAGAGAGGGCAGCTGCCTGGAGCCTGGGGAGGGGAGCACTCCCACCTGCATCCCCACCTCTGGGTTCTCTGGTCGCCCCGCCTGGGCAGCTTGGGCCGGGATGACTCCAGGCTCCAGCTCCAGCCACTGGATCTTGATAGGGAAGGACAGAGCCTGAGAGAAAATTGTGCAACACAGGGAAGCAGGCGAGTTTACTGGAGACAGAGATGGGGGACACAGAGGCCAGAGCCTCTGAAACCAGGGCATGGGTAGAAGATGTGGATGCTATTTGGCAGAGATTTGCATGGCATTTTATGTTAAAACTGAGTCGCTGCATTGGTGCCAGCATTCAGCTAGAGCCCAGGGAACTAACTCTGCTGACAGCATCAGAAAAGTGCACAGAAATTCCCCCAGCCCCTGCTCTTCTCCCCTGGTGGTTCTTCTGGCTCCAATTGGCCCCAGCCCAACACTGTGATTTTTGGCCCCAGACCTTGCCTCCTCTGCTCACTCCTTGCCTCCCTCCATCTTAGGGGCAGGGGTGAGGACAGCCTTGTGGTGGTGACTCACAGTGTTGTCCTCTGAGGTTAGCACAGCCCAGAGAAATGCCCAGGCAGGCTGTGCTCCTCTCACTCCTCACGCAGAAGCTCAATTTGAGAAGCAGCCCTTGACCAGGCTTGGGGCCTGTGCCCAAGACTGTGGAGAAACAGCTGTCATGCCCCCACCTCAGCCTGGAGGCACCCAGTTCCCTTGCCTGTGGGACCAGCACAGAGTCCTGAGCCCAGTCCTGGGGATATTGTTTCCTGGAGTTGCAGCTAATTTCCCTAATTTCCTCCCAGACCAGGTTCCCCTTTCCCTGCAGCCTGGGAGGGGCTGGGGCCCACAGAGCAGCCAGGTGTGGCCCCAGGGATGGGAGTGGGGCCTGGCAGAACAGGGAGGGGTCAGGACCTGGGAACAGTCTGGACAGGCGCAAGGTGGGAACCACATCAGGACCAGCGAGGAAGAGGTCAGGGTTTAAACTCACACTTCCTTTTCCTCTCGGCTGAGCCCCGGGAGGTTCGCGTTACCAGGGCTTCCCGGGCATGCAAGCGGAGTGATGGGGCAGATATCAAGCCTGTTCAGCTCAGACATCCTGAATGATCAGCGAGACTCAGGGGCCTGCACCCACATGAACAGGTATATCCAACCAAAATGCACCTGAGTGTGTAGGTTACTACCAGGTGCCACTACCTAAGTGGCCAGGCAGTGGTACCTGGTAAGTTTACCTGGTATAATACCTGAATATGTCAAACTGCCTCCAAATCAGACCATTATGCCAAATGTCCTGGCAAGAAAGACCTACGCCAGGGGGCCAGCTCCTCCAGGGCCAGCCTAGCTCTGCAGGTTGGTATCTGGCAGTACCTGGTGTAGCCAGGGAAACAAAGGGATTTGTCAGCCGGAATCTGTACTTCCCCAGGCCTACTGTTTGCTCCAGGAGCTCTCCTGTGGGTCCCCTGGGGCACTGATATTTCTCAGCATGTCTTCCCTGAGATCCCAGCCATTCATGATCCCACAACTGACTTTGCTCTTAGTCGAACAGCTGGTGACTGAACCTGATCCAATATTTACTCCTGGAAAGAGGGCAAAGGGGCAGGTGTCACTCCAGGCAGCCTGGAGTTGCAGTTGGCTGGGTCTGGGGGAGGGGAAGGGAGGATTTGCTGTTTTCTCTGGTGCCAGAGGCTTTCTCAGACCTTAGGTATTCCCCATCTAACCATCTGCCTCCTCTTCCTGACATGGGCTGGGGAGGGGACTGGAAGGGGAACTTTGTCCCCAGGGGACTGTCCCTGAGAGGAGTGAAGCCAAGTAGATGAGGAACCTCAGCCGGGAGGTGAGAAACCCAGACCACCAGCTTGAGAGGAGAAGGAGCCTCCCCAGTCAGAGGCTTCCAGGGAAAGGAGGCTGTCCTGCAGGAAGCGGCCTTTCCCTGAAAAGGGATGGGGAGGAGGAAAGACCAGGGACTGGAGTGAGACCCTCAGTGAGGAATGGCAGTGGGTGGTCCATGAGTACCAGGGCCGGGGCTGCCACCTCAGAAAGCGGTCAGGCCACAGCCACTCCAGAAACCTGGTGAATCCAGAAACTTGGTGATTTCCCCACCCTTGGCCTTGTAATTGAATTCTCCCTGGTGTGATTAGCAATGAATCTTGGAACCCAAAGGGCGATTTCAGGGAGAGGCAGCCAGGAGCTCTCCCTTACCAGTGCGGCCTCGGGGAGAAGCCCTAGGGACAGTGAATTTGGGGTGCTTCAAAAGCAGCAGGAGCAGGTGGGGTGGGGCTTGCTGAGGAGAGAGGGCGGGGGCAGGGAAGGGGCAGTGGGGTGCTGTCCTGGGGAGAACAGGCTTTGCCACGCACCTACCGTGTGTCAGGCACCCTATACACCAGACTACAGTGAATCTTCAGGACAGCACGAAGTCGCTGTGGTTAGCCAATCTTACAGACGAGCAAACTGAGGCTCACAGGGGTTATCTGACTTTCCTAGTCACTCAGTATGAGGCAGAGCACCCAGGTCTGAGTCCCAAGCATGTGTGCCTTTTGTAACAGCTCCAGACCCAGGGAGGGACGCCAGCAGCCCAGCACAGGGCAGGTCAGACTCGGGAGGGCGTCTCTGCCACACCTCAGTGTGCCCATATTCTGGTGCACGCCTGCTTCCTGGCAGCCCCCTAAAGACTCTGAATCAGAGGCAGCGCCACTCAAGAGAGGACATAGGCTCGGACCTCAGAAGACTCTGGATTCCGATGCCACTCATGAGCAGATGTGACCTTGGGCGAGCCATTTAACTTCCCTATGTTTCCACATCCACAAAGAGAACCTCGTCATGCCTTTGTCTAAGGTTGTTTGATAATTAAATGAGATAATGCATATAAAACATCTGGCATGGACCCCGTGTGGTGGCTCACGCCTATAATCCCAGCACTTTGGGAAGCTAAGCAGGGAAGGATCACTTGAGCCCAGGAATTCAGGACCAGCCTGGGCAATATGATGAGACTCTGTCCCTACAAAAAATTTAAAAATTAGCCAAGCATGGTGGCACGTGTCTGCAGTCCCAGCTACACAGGAGGCTGAGGTAGGAGGATCACCTGAGCCTGGGAGGTCAAGGCTGCAGTGAGCTGTGATTGTGCCACTGAACTCCAGCCTGGGTAACAGAATGAGATTCTGTCTCAAAAAATTAATTAATTAATTAATTAAATTAAATAAAAACATGGCACATAGTAGGTGCTTAAGAAATGATAGTTCTCTGCAGGGCTGGCTTCAATGGGCACGCATCATGCAGTCTGTCAGGGCCTGTGCTCAGAAAGGCCCCACACTCAGAGGGCCTCCTGCTTGCTTTAATGCTTTATTGTTCTGTTTAAATTCTTAATACTTTTTGAACAAGGAGGCTTTGCATTTTCATTTTGCATCAGATCCTGCAAATTATCTAGCCCATCTGCGTTATTGGTGTGGGTTTAGTTCCTTGAATCCAGAAAGGACTACCTGTGACCCACACTATGAAACAAGCCACCATTTCATCATTTCATGATTTTGTCTGCCCAGGAAATGCTTCTCTGCTTATCCTCCGTGCATCTTGCTGTTGCTTATAAGAAATCAGAGTGAGCCAGACAGAACCACAACTCTCCTTCGCTCTCTGGCACCTCAGGGAGATGAAAACAGATCATACCCCTGCTTGTTCTGAGGAGAGGGATTTTTGAGGGAGAATCTTGAGCCCTGGTTTCTGGCAACAAAGGGTGGTCTCCCTGATGCCACCAGCCCAACAGCAAGATATTAAATGCCTCGAAAGGTTAGAGGCCCCTAGCTTCCAGGGACTCACGTCTTCCACCGGGGCCCAGCAGTGTGCTGGGGCCCCTCCCCACCCACTAGGGTGAGGGCTATAGGCCCGGGGCAGACACAGAGCTCTGAGCAGCAAGGTCAGGAAGTGATCACCTGGGCAGGTGTTCCAGGAGCCGGAGCTCAGCCCACCACCTCCCTCCATTGCATCCTGTGTGGAAGCATCTGACCACCACAGTGCCTGCACCTTAGCTGTTCTCAGACTCCTGTTCCCAGGGGCCCAGGCGTTTGCTAAATTGGCAGTCTTGACCCATCTACTGACCCCTGAGAAGCACGGCTGTAGGGGAAATGAAAATCGGGAGGCTGTCTGTCTGCTCTTTCTTTCTCTCTGTCTCTCGAAAGACAATTTAAGCCATTTCTAGATCTAGCAGCCTTTTGCAAGGACACTGGAGTTGTGGGGGTGGTGATGACGGAGAGGACAATGGAAGAGGAGTCTGAAGTGCAGCTGCAGGACTTGGGGAGGAGAATCATAGGCGGACTCAAAGATTATGAAATATCTCAGCTAGAAGGGAACTTTGAGAAACTGAGGTCAGAGAGGGAAAGTAAGTTGCCCAAAGTCACAGAGCCAGGACTGGAACACGGGTGACCTAATGCCCAGCCCAGGGGTCCTTCTGCTTCACCATTTGACTTCAGGATCAGGGACAAACTGGAGTGGTCAGAGAAGAGGAGAGATTTCACCCCTGTCCACCTGCACCCCCCACCCACACACACACATTTAGGTTTATTCTAGATCCAGTTCCTCCTGGACACTGGAGAAAGGGAGGTGTTAAACCCCGGTCAAGTAAAAAACAAATCAAGGTAAGGAGGTATGTGGCCTCTGACCCTACCCTTCCATTGGCATGGCCTCTGAAGTCTGAGGCTCCTAGAATGGCATGGTGTGGTACCTGTCTGCTAGGACCCTTCTCCCAATAGCTGATCTTACATGACTGGTACCTTTCTGAGTCCCAGACTTAGATCTTGGGCCCTCTTCATAGGAAAGGGGGACTTGAAGGGTTTCCCATTCAGGGATGATTTTAAAGATAATAACATTAATCGCTAATATTTATAAGCACATTATATGTGCCAAGTGCTGTTCTAAAAACTTTTCATATGTCAACTCATCTAATACACAGCCCTATGGAGATAGATACTATCATTGTCCCTATTTTATGGTCAAAGAAACTGAAACATAGACAGGTTAGATAGATTGCCCAAGGCCACACAGCTAGTAAATAGTAGAACTCGGATTTGAACCTAAATACCCTACCCTTTGGGCTCCTAGTTAAGTGCTTCTCGCAATGTAACATCTTGATCCCCATCCAGTGAGGTTTGTGTTTTTGCTTTTGTTTGGAGACAGGAGATCTGTTGCCCAGGCTGGAGTGCAGTGGTGCGAACACGGCTCACTGTAACCTCACCCTCCTGGGCTCAAGCGATCCTCCTGACTCAGCCTCCCAACTCCCAAGTAGCTGGGACCACAGGTGCACACCACCCACACCTGGCTAATTTTTTAAAAATTTTTTTGTAGAGACATGGTCTCACCATGTTGCCCAGGCAGGTCTTGAACTCCTGGAATCAAGTAATCTGCCCATCTCAGCCTCTCAAATTGCTGGGATTACAGGTGTGAGCCACAGCGCCTAGCCTCCAGTGAGTTTTTAGTTGGAAAAAGCTACATATACTTCTACTTCCCTCTGATTCATCTCCACCTGCTTCGTCCCCCACTCACCACATCACCTGGGTGCCAGGCACCACTGCCCAGCTAGCAGGTAAATCTAAAGTTTGGGACACTTGCTTCTCTCTCCTGAGTGCCCCTTTCCTGCCCCTCAGAACACCCCTTAATGGCATATACTGCCACCTCCTGGCCACCGAGGGTTAAGACTGACCCTATGTGCGTATTTCAGGACTCTGTCCCTGGTACTCAACTTCTCTCTGGGTGATGACATCCTCGCCACAGCTACGTGACCATCTGTAGCATGCTTATCCAGTCTGCAGCCTGTGGGCTGCATGTGGCCCAGGACGGCCTGGAATGTGGCCCAATATAAATTCGTAAGCTTTCTTAAAACATCATGAGATTTTTAAAACCTCATCAGCTATTGTTAGTGTATTTTATGTGGAGCCCAAGACAGTTCTTCCAATATGGCCCAGGGAAGTCAAAAGATTGGATAACCCTGATCTATAAGCTGTTGATTCCCAAATGTTTATCTCTTTCTTTTTTTAAGAGTCTCTCTCTGTTGCCCAGGTTGGAGAGCAGTGGCACAATCTCAGCTCACTGCAACCTCCACCTCCCAGGTTCAAGTTATTCTCGTGCCTCAGCCTCCCGAGTAGCCAGGATTACAGGTGCGCGGCACCACGCCCGGCTAATTTTTGTATTTTTTAGTAGAGACGGATATCACCACGTTCACCAGGCTAGTCTCAAACTCCTGACCTCAAGTGATCTGCCTGCCTCGGCCTCCCAATGTACTGGGATTACAGGTGTGAGCCACCGTGCCTGGCCCCAAATGTTGATCTCTTTTGAGATCCAGGTCTATCCTGATGCAAATGGCTTGAGCCCTCCAGCACCTTGTAACTTCCCTCAAGTCACAGGGCTACAAAATGCAGAACTGGAACCAGACCCCGGGGCACCTGACTCCTTACTCAGTGCTCACATCACAGCATCACACTACTTCTCCAATACTAGCATAAAACATGGACACAGTGAGTGCCCAGAGAGGGAAAGGATAAAGATCGCATGCTGGCTGATGGGAGAGTCAGGATTTAGATCCAAGTTAGAGTGGTGGCAAAACCAGTCTGCTTTCTCTAGCGTGCCATGCCTCTCCTCAGGATTTGGAGAAGGCAAATGGCTCTTTTTTTTTTTTTTTTTTTTTTGAGACAGAGTGACAGACTCTTACTCTGTCACCCAGGCTGAATGGCACAATCCCGGCTCACTGCAGCCTCCACCTCCCGGGTTCAAGGGAGTCTCATGCCTCAGCCTCCCAAGTAACTGGGATTATAGGCACCCACCACGAGGCCTGGCTAATTTTTTTTTTTTTTTTTTTTTTTTGTATTTTTAGTAGAGATGGGGTTTCACCATGTTGGCCAGGCTGGTCTTGAACTCCTGACCTCAAAGTGATCCACCTGCTTTGGCCTCCCAAAGTGTTGGGATTACAGGTGTGAGCCACTGTTTTAAGAGCAAATGGCTCTTAAAACACACAGATGTTGAGGTGAGGTGTGAGGCAAGCTGAAGGATGGGTGAGCTGTTGGTGGTCAGAAAAGGCTTTGTGGCTGAGGAGTGAGGGCAAAGGGGCATACGCTGGCACTTCCTGTAGCTGACTGTGACAATGGAATGAAAAGTCCCCTGGAAGGGAGGACAGAGAGTTGAGGGCAGGACCTTGGATTCTGACATCACTGAGGGCACTGGAAGAAGAAATGGAACAAGGGAAAGGGACTTGGAACAGTTACACGAGAGGAGCTGAAGCATCAATACTTTAGAGATGGACTCCTGCATCTTAGGGCAGAGATCGGGAAATCACGGCCTGCCTCTGTTTTTGGACTGCCTGAAAGCTAAGAATGGTTTTTACTTTCTTACATGGCTGAAAAAAAAAGCCAAAATGAAAAACAGTCTTTCATGACACATGACAATTATATAAAATCTCGAATTCTAGTGTCTATAAATAAAGTTTTATTGGAACACTGCCGTGCTCATTCACTTATGCATTGTCTATGACTGCTTTCTGCTACAATAGCAGAGTTGAGTAGCTGCAACAGAAACCACAGGGCCCACAAAGCTTAAAATGTTTATCATCCGGCCCTTTACAGAAAAGCTTGTCAACCCCACCTTAGAGGATGAGGGTCATGGGCCACAGGTTCGGCCCTCGTATTGGAAGGGAAGTCCAAGCTGCAGACAGAGACGGGGGGAAGGGAGTGGGCTTTCAGGGGGTCTTTGCCAGAACACCAGCTGTCCTGATTTTCTTTTCTTTCTTTCTTTTTTCTTTTTTTTGAGATGGGGTCTCACTATGTTGCCCAGGCTGGTCTTGAATTCCTGGGCATGAGCGATTCTCCTGAGTCGGCTTCACCTCTCAAAGTGCTAGGATTATAGGCATCAGCCACCATGCCTGGCTTTCCTGACAATGAGCCCACATCCTTCCCACTCCCAGCTCCATGAGACCTGGCCTAGAGGGACTCAGACCACCCTCCACACACCCTCTGGTGCGGAGAGGAAGCCCAGCCCCACCATTATGGCTTTGAGTGATTCCATACCCTCTGAGCCTTAGGATCTACCTCTGTAAGAGGAGAATAATAATGCGAACCTTGAAAGGCTGTTGAGAATTCCAAAAGATAACAAAGTTCATGCCACAGTTGTTGGTGCCAGATGGCATTCTGCAATCTGTAGATCTTGCTGCTGTTAGGCCAGGCAGCCCGCAGGCCGCTCAGCTTCAGAAGTGGGCGCACCTCCTAACTATGTCCACTAGAGGGCAGGAAGGCCCTGCTGGCGGCTGGGAGGGTGTCAGATGGAGCTGGTCTGCAGGTCCCCCTGCCTGGGGAGAGGTGCCCTCCCCTGCTGTTTACAACCCTGGCCTTTGATCAGCTCCTGTTCTCCCCATGGCCTGCTGAGGGCCAGACGGGAGCAGAGCCTCCCGCTGGGGGCAGGACAGGCTTCCTTCTTGCCCTTTCTCCTCTCCCACTGGCAGGCCAGACTGAGGCCAGGCCACTGGGTAAACACTCCTTGGCCAGTCTATTTGCAGAGTTTTTCAAAGCCCTTCCGTGCACATTGCCTTACATGCTCCTCCAACAGCCCAGGGATATAGGCAGAGCACGCGACATGATACCCCTTCATCCAGGTGAGGAAACCAAAACTCAGAAAGGCTAAGTGACTTCTCCAAGATCCCACGGCTGGTGAGCAGCGTGGCTAGGATCGTAGCTCGTGTCTTCTTCTTCTCCTTCTCCTTCTCCTTCTCCTTCCCTTCCTCTTCCTCTTCCTCTTCCTCTTCCTCTTCCTCTTCCTCTTCCTCTTCTTCTTCTTCTTCTTCTTCTTCTTCTTCTTCTTCTTCTTCTTCTTCTTCTTCTTCTTCTTCTTCTTTTTGAGACAGAGTTTCACTCTTGTTGCCCAGGCTGGAGTGCAATGGCCTGATCTTGGCTCACTGCAACCTCCGCTCCCGGGTTCAAGCGATTCTCCTGCCTCAGCCTCCTGAGTAGCTGGGATTACAGGCATGCGCCACCACACCTGGCTAATTTTGTATTTTTAATAGAGATGGGGTTTCTCTATGTTGGCCAGGTTGGTCTCGAACTCCAGACCTCAGGTGATCCGCCCGCCTCAGCCTCCCAAAGTGGTGGGATTACAGGCGTGAGCCACCGCGCCCATGCACCATGCCGGTCGTAGTTGGTGTCTTCTGAAGCCAGGATGTGGCTCTCTCCTGTAAGCAGGCTGCCCTTAACAACTGCACCCTCCCTGAGGAGACTCTAATATCTGCAGTTTCTTTCAATGGTCCTGCTCCTGACCTCCTCCCTGGTAAAACACCAAACCTCCCTTTCTGCCCTCTCAGAACTCAGAATGGTACAAGGTGCTTCCATGCACAGGAGCTCATTTCTATCAAGAACAGGCTCCCCAGGGCATTTGAGGACAGCACTCTTACCTCAAGGGGCTTTGGATGCAGTTGGGAATACAAAGGCAGACGGTTCTACACACACAAAAATGGGAGGCTGGGCAGTGAGTCTGAGGGCCAGGCAACTGACCCAGACAGTGACAGAGAGATTGTGGGGCTGTGGTGGTCAGGGAAGGCTGCCAGCAGCATGGGGGCCTTTGGGAAGCTACAGAGGAGTGAAGAGGCAGGAACGCTCAGGGTCTTTCCAGGTATATGGTGAACCAGACAGACATCTGTACCAGACGGCAGAGCGAAGTCCATCAAGTTAGAGGAGGCTGGTTCTCAAAGAGCTTCAAATGCCAGGCGAAGGGAGGTGAATGTAGTCATGTGGGAGATGGGGAGTCATTGAAGGTGTTTGAGGGAGGCGGGACAGGAAGCAGTGGCATTTCAGGAAGGCTGACACCAAGGGAGGAGGAGACTGGGAGGATGTCTGGGACGGAAGGGTAACTTTTGTAGACTAGGGGAGTATGTTTCTATGGCCCAGGCTTAAGATAACTAACTGTAGACGCAATGGAGAACTGCCAGGGTGTCCTGTAGGATGTGATGTTGGGGGTAAAGGAGAAGGACTAGCCCAACATGGGAATAACTGGAGAGCCAAGCAGTGTGTGTGTGTGTGTGTGTGTGTGTGTGTGTGTGTGTTGGGGGCGGGTGTGTGATGTCAGGGAAAGGATCATTAGTTCTTTTCATATGAGCGTGAATTTGAGGACATCAAGTAGAAATGCTTTGTGAACAGATCAAGATACAGGACGGGATGTTGGAAGAGAGTCAGGGCTTCAATGTGGATGAGGAGGGAGTCAGCCACAGGGGCATGGTCGTGCAGCTGGGGAGGGACTCTGGACGCCGGGGGAACCAGTGTGGAGAGGGAGGCTGAGGCCGGCAGGAAGAGAACTAGAGGCGGGAGGGGTCAGGGCAAGGGTATGTGTTGAGGTCTCCCCAGTGGCCGGTCCCCTTCCCCACCCCAGCAGCTCCTATTTTCATTTGGAAGATCCTGGCAACTCTGGGGACTGGAGGCATCTCTGGCTCTGGAGTGGAGCACATGGTATCATGATTGATTCGAGGGGGACATGTCTTCTAAGTCTTGCCAACCAGAGACTTACAGGGCTTTTGAATGACATCCTGGGACAAGAAGCTCTTTCTGTCACAAGTGTGTGAAGGAAGAGGCAGGTGGCACCAAGAGCACCAGCCTAGGAGGGAGGCTGAGGCTGAGGAAGACGGAGGGGCAGAAAGAAAGAACTGGCCCGATGTGACATCCCTGAGTTGCTCCATCAGTCCTTGCCGGAACCGTTTGTGAATGAATAGATGTCCTTTATTGTTTAGCCTGTTAGGAAGAGAGGTCTGTTTCCTGCAAATAGAAGATTCCTAATTCCTATGGAAGATGGAGGAGAGCCTGAAGAATGTTGCTTTCAATAATTAAGGAAGAACATTTCAAAATGGAAGGAGGGGTGAATAGTATCAAACGCTGTGTCAGATCAGATACTTTTCTGAGGGGGAGTGGTGAGGGAGAACAGGGTCTTGCTCTGTTGCCCAGGCTGGAGTGTAGTGGTGTGATCGCAGCTCACTGCAGCCTTGAACTCCTAGGCTCAAGCGATCCTCCCCACTCAGCCTCCCAAATAGCTGGGACAGATGTGTACCACTATGCCTGACTAACTTTTTTAAAAAAAAAAAAAAATTGTAGAGATGGGGTCTTGCTATGTTGCCCAGGCTGGTCTCAAACTCCTGGGTTTAAGCGATCCTCCTACCTCAGCCTCCCAAAGTGCTAGGATTACAAGCGTGAGCCACCGCACCCAGCCCAGAGATGTTTTATAGTTACTCAAAAACTGTGTGACAGAAGAGCAACCTGGGAGTCAGAGAGGCTTATAGAATCTGGCAGCCCTTACAGCCGGGACTCAGAACTCACAGTCTGATCAGTTACCTCGAGGGGGAAGGGGAGCTGTGTCTTGGGAAGCTATTTCCAGAGCTCCTCCTCACCCATGTCTTTGCTGTAGCCCTCCCACCCCCAAACCCAGCTCCACTCAACTCTTTTCCAGGGGCTTAGTGGCCATCTCCCTGTCCCCAGGCCAAATGCACCTGATTGTACCTCAGATAGAAGAATAGCTACTGTTTTAAAAACTGTTTAGGGAAAAAGAAGCCACCTTCCTCTTTACTCACCATCCCAACACTGGGACAGTTCTTCCTCGTGTCTAACCTAATTCCCTTCAGCTGGGAGGGACCCATCGGTGCTCCCACTGACCCGCCCTTGTTGGGGGGCCTGTAGGGCATCTGAAGGTGACACACTGGACAAGGGAAAAGAGGCAGGCAGGCAATAGGAGTGGCTGCAGAGGCAGGCGGGCGCTCTGCCCCAAATACGGCCCCCCGGGCTGCTGCGGCGAGGGCCGGGCTCTTCCTGAGCGGATTACCGCTGTGGTCTAAGTGACTGAAGCTGCTGAGAATGCTATTGTAGCAAGAGGCTTACCGAAATGTAGACACCCAGCCCTGGCATGTCTCGACACACAGATGGGAAAATAAGCAGAATAAGCTCCCAGCGCTAAGCCGCTCTATTGTCCTGTTGCTGCTAAAACACCTTGCTGGGTTTTCTGCCAAGTGCCCACCCCTCCAGCGCTGCTCACTGTGGCTCTGTGAGCTTCCTCTCTCCTGATGGCCGAGAGGCCGCCCTGCAGGAGGGTGAGACAGGGAGGTCCAGAGCCCAGGTGTATGGCTGCCAGGCTATGCTGTTCAGCTTGTGTATGACAGAGGAGATGCATGCGGTTGGGTAACATGCCCAAGGTCACACAGCAGCGCAGTAGCAGGGCCAGGGTTAGCATCTAGATTCCTGACCTCCGGTGAGAGGTCTCCCCCAGGCACACTGGGTCCCATCCCATCCCAAGCTCTGTCTGCCACATGTCCCCCTTCCTGATTCCCCTACCCACCCAGTCCTTTCCCCTGCCACAGCGCAGGTGGCTGCCTCTAGGATCCCTGATGAGCAGACTTGCGCTATCAGTGTGCAGATTGGCACGGAATCTTCCTCAGTTCGGTGTTGGTTCACTTAACAGGGATGGAGTCACGGGCTGTGGCCACATGATGTGGAGGGAGATCAAGTCCCTACTGCTGCCAGGGGAAAACAGACTGGAAAAGTCCCATCCCAGCAACTGAGGACATTAAGGGCAGGCAGGAAATGGGTGCAGATCTGCGATGCCCACTCCACAGGAGGCGAACTGTTGCTGCAGGGAGGAGGCCCTGGTGTCACACAGGTGCAGGGCCTTGGAACCCAGATGAAGCACTGGGACTTTCAGGAATCTGGAAGGAGGGATTCCTAGGGTGGAGGGAGGAGGGGGGTGAGAAAGATGGGGCTGGGGGAAGGGGCGTGGTGGGTGGGGAGAAGGTGGGTCCGGTATAGCAGCAGGGCTGTGAGGTTCTCCTGACTGCTGTGCACCTCCATCTGGGCGTCCCGCAAATACTTCCAAGACAACACACCCCAACCTCAACTCAGCGTCACTCCGACAGCCTTTCTCCTGTGTTCGGTGGCCTGGCCGGTGGTGCACCCTCCCCCAAGCACCCAGCCAGAGATCGGAAAGCCCCTCTACACACCTCCCTCTTCACAAGCTTTCATTTCCTGTCAGTCACACATTTGGCCAAGTTTACCTTCTTGGTTTTTCTCAAATTCATCCTGTCCTCTCCCACCGCTGCCTTGGCCCTCTTCTCACCTGGCTGTAGCAACAGCCTCCTGGCTGCCCTCACGCCTCACCCCTGAAACCCATCCTCCAGTCTCATCCCTCTTTCCCGTTCAAACTTCCAGGGTCTCCCCATCCCCTGGGAGAGCATTTTAGGCTCCTTAGTATGACCAAAAGGGTGGCTATGGTTTGACTCCTGCTTGCCACAGCGGTGCATATGGTGGTTAGAAGCACAGATGCTGGAGCCGGATTTCCTGGGTTCAAATCCTATTTGTGGCTCGGCGCGGTGTCTCACACCTGTAATCCCTGCATTTTGGGAGGCCAAGGCGGGCAGATCACTTGAGGTCAGGAGTTTGAGACCAGCCTGGCCAACTTGGTAAAACTCTACCTCTACTAAAAATACAAAAAATTAGCCCAGTGTGGTGGTGCACGCCTGTAATCCTAGCTACTCAGGAAACTGAGACAGGAGAATAGCTTGAACCTAGGAGGTGGAGGTTGCAGTGAGCTGAGATCACATCACTCCACTCCAGCCTGGGTGACAGAGCAAGACTCTCTCAAAAAGAAAAACAAAAAACAACAACAAAAAAACTACCTGTTACTTTCTAGCTGTGTGTCCAAGGGCAAGTTACTGAACCTCTCTGTGCCATGGTTTTCTCACCTATGAAATCGGTATTTTAAGATTACCTGCCTCATAGACTTGTTGTGAAGACTGAATTAGTTTTTCTGTGTAGAAGCAGTTAGAACTGGGATTATTACCCCCCTACTCCTGCCAACCTGGCTTCTTCTCCTGCCCCTCTCTGTCTCACATGTTTGCGTCTGTGGCTCAGCTTTTCTTGTAATTCTCTCTCTAGCAATTGTGCCATTTCTCAGCTCGGTGTCTGGGCCCCTCAAAGGGATAATTTCACCCTGCAGTCTTCAGTCCACCCCCAAGAGTCAGCTACTGGTCTCCCCCGTGCCTTGGCTCTCCCTAGTGTGTGGCTGCCTGCTTTCTTCTTTATCTCCCCTGCTGCACTAGAGCTCCTTGAGGGCAGATCTGGGTTCCTGGTGCCTAAATCCTGCATGGTACACAGTAGGCCCTTGATAAATATGTGTTGAATGAATGGATGCAACATTGTTCCCAGAGAGTTCTGGGAGCTCCCTGAGAGTTTGTGGTGGGGGTGCTTATGTCGATGTAGGAGGATTTTTCCCAGGTGTCACAATGGTCCTGGGGATACATGTTAACATTCATGCCCTGGCCAGGTTTGATGGCTCATGCCTGTACTCCCAGCACTTTGGGAGGTCGAGGTGGGAGGATTGCTTGAGCCCAGGAGCTCCAGACTAGCCTGGGAAACATAGCAAGCCCCCATCTCTACAAAAATAGTCCTGGCTATGCCAGAGGCTGAGGTGAGAGGATCACTTGAGCCTGGGAGGTCGAGGCTGCACGTGAGCCATGATTGCGCCACTGCACTACAGCCTGGACAACAGAGTGAGAACTTGTCTCAAAACAAAAAACAGGGCCAGGTGTAGTGCCTCATGCCTGTAATCCCAGCACTTTGGGAGGCCCAGGCAGGCGGATCACGAGGTCAGGAGTTCAAGACTAGCCTGGCCAACATGGTGACACCTCGTCTCCACTAAAAATACAAAAAATTAGCAGGGCGTGGTGGCAGGCACCTGTAATCCCAGCTACTCGGGAGGCTGAGGCAGGAGAATCCCTTGAACCCGGGAGGCAGAGGTTGCAGTGAGCTGAAACCACGCCACTGCACTCCAACCTGGGCAACAGAGCGAAACTCCATCTCTAAAAAACAAAAAACAACCTCACATTGGTGTCCCCCAGGCCATGTGTCTGCTCCACTACTATGGGTTTCAAGCACACAGTGACGGGCCAGGTCAGGGAAAGGGACTACGGCCTCCTGGGGGACCCAGCAGAGGGAGGGGGCGAAAGGGAAGGAAAGTGGGAGCTGTCATAGTGAGAGGTCTCCACCCCCAACTTTGTTTGGGCCTTCACTGGTTCCTATGACCGTAGGGACCTGCCCCCAGAGTGACCCAATAATGTTTCCTGGACTGGAGTCAGAACAGGGATCTGGTCCCACAGCTCTGCCATGCCACTGCCCAGGGCCCATGACATGGGGATAACAATACCTACTCCGCTTCCCGGGATGATTGGAAGGCTCACGTTCATCTACTCGTCCATTCTTCACCCATCCATCCATTCATTCGGCAGCTTCATTAAGTCATTATCTTCTATGCCAAGCATGGTACTAGTTGCAGGGGACACGACCTTGGTTAATACACACACAGCCCCTGGTCCCGGAGAACTTGGAGACTTAGGAGATAGACAGGCAATGAAATAAGTGTGGCGAGTTATGATCAAGAAAGTATAGAGTGTAATGGAATGAATAAAATAAATGAGGGAGAGGCCTCATTAGGACCCCCAGGACTGCCCTCTGCTCATGTGGTGATATTGGTGCCAAAGACAGGGTGTCTTAGCCAGGAGTAGTGGCTCACTCCTGTCATCCCAGCACTTTGGCAGGCTGAGGTGGGAGGATTGCTTGAGCCCAGAGTTCAAGACCAGCCTGGGCAACATAGCAAGACTCCACCTCTCCAAAAAATTAAAAAATTAGACTGGCATGGTGGCACACACCTGTAGTCCCAGCTACTTGGGAGGCTGAGGTGGAAGGACAGCTTAAGTCCAGGAGTTTGAGGCTGCAGTGGGCCCAGCCTGTGCCACTGCATTCCAGCCTGGGCAACAGAGCAAGATCCTGTCTCTAAAAAAAAATTTTTTTTAAAGACATGATGTCTTGTGGTTACAGATTCTTGGCACCATGGCCCTCCTCCTTCCCTGCCCTCCCATGCCAAGGGCCAACTTTGCTGCCCTTTAGTACCTGGAAGGGCTTTACATCATTAAGGGCTTAATACTGTGAGGCCCCAAGGCCCCTGCCAGCTCACTGTGTTTAGAGCCATATTTAAATCAGTTCAATGTCTCTGGGAAGAGAAAGCCAGCTGCCCAGCGATCCCTCATGACCTCTCCAGGCAGCTGAGATGCCCTCTGAGCTTCTTCCTCCTGGGTTCATCTGGAAGCAGTCTAACGTTGTTTAAAAGCTAGGCTCAACTGGCAGATCACTTGAGGTCAGGAGTTTGAGACCAGCGTGGCCAACATGGTGAAACCCTGCCTCTACTGAAAAATACAATAACTAGCCGGGTGTGGTGGTGCATGCCTGTAATCCCAGCTACTCTGGAGGCTGAGGCACAAGAATCACTTGAACCCAGGAGGCAGAGGTTGCAGTGAGTCAAGATAGCGCCACTGCACTCCAGCCTGGGTGATAGAGTGAGACTCAGTCTCAAATAAATAAATAAATAAATGCTAGGCTCGAGCTGGACAGCTGGACAGCCTGGGTTTGAATCTTACCTCAACCCTGTAGTAGCTGGGTGGCCCTGGACAAATGTCCTCACCTCTCCGAGCCTCAGCTTCTGTATTTATAATGAGACTCGCACCATGGAGCTGTGCAACTACATGACCTAATGTACATAAAGTGCTTACAGCAGTGCCTGCGCGTGGTTAGCTCTGTTTTATGAACAATGCCCTTGCTTTTACTACATTGCGTTCTGTGTTACTTGCATTCCTCTCCCGAGTCCTTGTGGGCAGTACCCTCTAGCTTCCTCATTCATCTTGGTATCCCCAGGGCCTGGCACAGTGCCTGGTTCAGAGCAGGGAGGCCAAAAATATTTGTGGAGTGACGTCTGACTTAACCGTCAGAATGAGCACTGGGATGGGCTGGGGCCGAGAGCCAGTGCTGCCCAGAGGTAGGCGGGGGGCACGCTGCCTGGGGAGGGGTCTGAGGGAAGCAGGCCAGGGCCAAGGGAGGCCCAGTCAGGGGACGCTTGGTGCTGCTTTTCCTGCTTGCAGATCCCAAGGCGCAGGGGCCATCTGCCGGGGTGGGAAAGGCAGGCCCGTCCTCCGAAGCAGGTGCCCAGGCAGGTAGAGTCTGGAGCCAGCCTAGAGGATTTACAGTTCTGCCACTGAGCGCCTGGACCAGGGACAGCTAGAGGGAGTCCACATGGCCCTGCAGAATGGAGGGGGCAGCTGGCCAGGCCAGGCCTGGGGCGGAGGGCACCCCTGGAACTGCCAGGGTTTGAGGAACAGGGGCAGTCCTGATGGCTACCCCCTCACGGGGAAGGGCAGAGGATGTACCCTGTTGGAAGGACTCAGAGTGTCAGCAGACGGCCAGCCCCGTGCCTCACCACACGCCGAGGAGACCGGGGCCAAGGTGGGAAGGAGCCTGCTCTGCACCTTACGGGGCCTCTACAGGCCCAGGGCTCACACCCTGCTCACCAGCGCACTCCTCACCCCACATACAGCCTCGTAGGGCACACATGGGGCCACGTGGTCTTCACCCTTGGAGCTCAGCTAGGCCATGGCGGGTAGGGGTAGAGGATGGGGGCAGGGACCTGACAGCCTCACTCTGTTGAGGGGGATGTTGAGTGACAGATGTTGGGAAGCACATTCTAATGGTGACTGGAGTGTTCTAAGTCCCTCAAGGACTGGCTTTCTTGCTAACAGATGAGAAAGGGTCTGGCATGTTGGATCATGGGTGAGGGGTGTCCTCTGCTCTAAACCTGTTCAGAGTCGGGCTCCATTTTCTCTTCTCAGCCTTTGAACCCCGAAAAATGGGACTGGCCAACCAATGGACGACTGAGGATGTCGGCCAAACCCCTGCGGGTGGGGACATCCTGCAGAGTGACAGTAACCTGCTGCAGGGGCCCCATACCACACACATATAAACACACTACATGAATACACACACACACCACACATACACCACACGTGCATATGTACAGCATCATATATACACACCATACACACTATATATACACACTCTACACATACGTGCACACACACACCACACCGCACACATATATACACACTACACATATACACACACAATATTCACACCACACACACTACACACACATCACACACACACATCCTCAACCCCATACACAGCACACACATCCCTTTCCCTCCCTCAGCATCTCACTAACACACAAACACACCACTCCGCTCCTTTCGCAAGCGAACATAATTCCAAACAGACATGCCTGCAGACTTGATGTTTCCAGTAGGGAATGAGGTGGCAGTCGAGGCCTGGCTTATGGGAATGGAGGTATGGTTCTATTAGCAGTTGTGTGTGTGTGACGTATTAAACCTGAGTTTGCTGTTGTTCAATATTCAGTCAGTCATTCAACATGTATTTCCACGTTGATTAAACACCTACTATGTGCTAGTCACAATTCTAGGTTCTAGGGAATCCTAGTTTAGGTTTCCCAAGAAGTGAACCTTGAGACAAGGGCTTTTAAAAAATTAAAAAGCTGGCCGGGCACAGTGGCTTATGCCTGTAATCCCCGCACTTTGCAAGGCTGAGGCGGGCAGATCACTTGAGGTCAGGAGTTTGCGACCAGCCTAGCCAACATGGTGAAACCCCATCTCTACTAAAAATACAAAAAATTAGCCGGGTGTGGTGGTGGGCATCTGTAATCCCAGCTACTTAGGAGGCTGCAGCAGGAGAATCACTTGAACCTGGGAGGTGGAGGTGGCAGTGAGCTGAGATCGCGCCATTGCACTCCAGCCTGGGAGACACAGTGAGACTCTGTCTCAAAAAAAAAAAAAAAAGGCCGGGCGCGGTGGCTCACGCCTGTAATCCCAGCACTTTGGGAGGCCGAGGCGGGCGGATCACAAGGTCAGAGATCGAGACCACGGTGAAACCCCGTCTCTACTAAAAATACAAAAAAAAAAAAATTAGCCGGGCACGGTGGCGGGCGCCTGTAGTCCCAGCTGCTCGGGAGGCTGAGGCAGGAGAATGGCGTGAGCCCGGGAGGTGGAGCTTGCAGTGAGCCGAGATCACGCCACTGCACTCCAGCCTGGGCGGCAGAGCGAGACTCTGTCTCAAAAAAAAAAAAAAAAAAAAAAAAATTTAAAAAACTTTATGAGCTATAACTCACATACTATATAATTTACCCCTTCAAAGTGTATAATGTGGTGATTTTTAGTATATTAAGAGTTGTGCAACCATCACCACAATTTTAGAACACTTTCATCACCATATAAAGAAACCTCATACACATTAGCAGCTAGTCCCATTCTCCTCTTCCCCTGACCGCTAGCAATCACAAATATACTTTTCATCTCTATAGATTTCCCTATTCTGGACTTTGATATCAATGGAATCATGCAATATGTGGCCCTTTGTGACTAGTTTCATTCATCTAGCATAATGTTTTCAAAGTTCATCCATGTTGTAGCACATATCAGCACTTCATTCCTTTTTGTGGCTGAATACTATTCCATTGTATGGATGTACTACATTTAGCTTATTCATTCACCATTTGATGGACATTTGGGTGGTTTCCACTTTTTTGCTATTATGGATTATGCTGCTCTAAATATTTATGTACAGGTTTTTGTGTAGACATATGTTTTCAATTCTTTCAGGTATAGATACCTAGTAGAAATGTTGGGTCATATGGTAGTTCCATATTTAACATTTTGGGAACCTGCCAAACTATTTTTCAAAGCAGCTGCACCATTTTACATTTCCACCAGCAATGTATGAAGCATTCCAATTTGAAATAAAGTTTTAACTGTAGAATTTTACTTAGGAAGTGATCCCAGGAACTACCAGGAGTGGAATAGGGAAGGGAAACTGGGAAGGGAAGGCAGCCAATAAAGGATCATTATCAGGCAAATTACCCTTGGGAGTCATCAAAGCTCAAGGTCACTGAGTAACTCTGGGAGCCAGGTTAGAACTTGCACCACAGAGTCATTTTACCTGGGAAGCAAAGGGGCAGAGGTATGTTATACACCAGCTCCCAGCAATGATTAGTTTCTACCCTAATCATCATCACCCACTGAGGCAACCAACGAGAACACCTCAATCCAAGCTCATACTTCTTATTTTACACACTAGTAGGATCCTTTCCTCTACTTGTAACACTTGTTTGTACTCAAAATACCTCAGGTTCACGAAATATGCTATTAATAATACTTGCTACCCAAGAGCTATTAACCACCATTGGTTGAGAGTTTCTGGGGTGTGTGTTAGTTTCCTGAGAATTAACTTTTGCTGGATGCAAGGTGTATTAGTCCGTTTTCACACTGCTATAAAGAACTGCCTGAGACTGGGTAATTTAAAAAGGGAAGAGATTTAATTGACTCACAGTTCCGCAGGACTTGGGAGACCTCAGGAAACTTACAATCATGGCAGAAGGGGAAACAAACATGTTCTTCTTCACGTGGCGGCAGGAAGGAGAAGAATGAGAGCTGAGCAAGGGAGGAAGCCCCTCATAAAACCATCAGAGCTCTGGTGAGAACTCACTCGCTATCATGAAAACAGTATGGGGGAAACCACCCCCATGATTTGATTATCTCCACCTGGTCCAGCCATTGACACATGTGGATTATTACAAGTCGAGGTAAGATTTCAGTAGGAACACAGAGCCAAACCATATCACAAGGCAAGCAAAGCAGGCACAGCAGGAGAAAGCCATCTGGCAAAGAAATGCAGATGCTGGTGGATGGTTAAGCACAGCTCTGTAGTTAGAGCAAAGGAGGTGAGCAGAGTACCAACAGCACCTACTATCTGGGGTGAACCAAAGCTCCTGCCCTCATGGAGCTTACATTCTAATGAAAGAGCTATAAACAAACATAAGTACTATATAGTCAGGTAGCCCCAGAAGGGAAAAAGCAGGTCAGGGGATGGAGAGGGATGGGGGCTACTGTGTTAGCTCAGGTGGTCAGGGCAGGCATCTCTGAGGAGGTGAGATTCTAGCTGAGACCTAAATAGAATGAGGGACAGGCTATCTGAAGCCAGTTGCCTGCCTGTATTTTTTTTTTTTTTTTGAGACAGAGTGGAGTCTCACTCTGTCGCCCAGGCTAGAGTGCAGTGGCACAATGCCAGCTCACTACAACTTCCACCTCCTGGGTTCCAGCAATTCTCCTGCCTCAGCCTCCCAAGTAGCTGGGATTACAGGCGTGCACCACCATGTCCGGCCAAAACAGGGCTCCCAAACAGGGACTTGAACCCTGGACCTTCAGATTAAAAGCCTGATGCTCTACTGACTGAACTCTCCGGGCTCACCTGCCTGTATTAAAGTCTGGGCTGTGGTGCTAAAACACTGAGTGGGGAATAACCTTGGTAGGTTGGGACAAGGGTTGGAGAAGCTGCAAGAGGTCCACAGTGGCTTCTGCAGAGTGAAAGAGGCAGAGCTTAGTAGGAAATGAGATGAAAAATGCAGCCAGGGGCCTCATCAAGTTAGGCCAGGTTGGGAAATAGTTTGAGTTTTACTCTAAAGGTAACAGAGGCCACTGGATGGGTGAGAATCAGAGGAATTTTTAAATCTGGTTTCTGCTTTTGTTTCTTGGTAATGAAGCCATTGGATCTCAGTACTGAAACTTCCCTATCCCAGTCTTTAGTGAGCCTGTTAGGCACCCATAAGGTGCCAACACTTCGCTGCTGGGTGTCCAAACCCAACACTGCAACACTCATTCATTCTACTTATGTTCCCAGCACTGTCCTAGGCGTGGGTATGCAGCAGTGAGCACATCTGACACAAGCCCTGCCCTCTCAGAGTATTTTACAAGGAGGAGACGAATAAACAACATAAATACGCATTATAGGCAATACATACAGAGCCCATACTAGAAAATGGGCAAGGGTTTAGACTAGAGAAAAATGAAGTAGATGCAAGGGATACCAAGTGCTGGGGGGTGCTTTGAAATTTCAAACACAGGGGTCAAGGATGGCTTCCCCATGGGGCTGACACACTGAGATAGCACCTCTCAGCCCGGCTGACTTCCGGGAAACCTTCCCAGCTCCGGGGAATGTGTCCATTTCCTCCCTAGCAGGGACCTTGCAGCCAGGAGGGAGGGTCATGGCTGGATCTGCCGAGGAGAGAGAGGACAGCAGGGACCCTGGAGTGGAGGACTGGGGTGTGCTCATCAGATGGTCCAGGCACATGGCCTGGGAGGACAGTGTAGGGGGTTGGGGTGGGGGCAGGGGAGGAAGGGGGCTGGGTCTGACAAGCCACAGGGGAATATTGATGAGTTTTCTGGCAAGAAGTGACGGGGCTAGTGGGGACGGTGTAATGAAGACAGATGATCCAAGGCCAGCTCTGCTCATCTTCCTGCAGGAGGAGGAGGGGCACAACCCGGACAGGGGGTGGGGAATGGGTTTGCCAAGTGCCCACTGTGCCCTCTCCTCTGGCACCTTAGCGCTCCAGCTGCCCCAGCTTCTCCCTGCTGCCCCTCCTTCCTCCTCTCACCTCAGCCCGCCCTCTTCTCTCCTTCCTGCCCTGCTTTCTCTGGGGAGAAGGCCCTTGCCCCTTCCGCACTTTTCTCTCTTCTTTCTTGTGTTTTTCCCTGTTTCTCCCATTTGCCTGTCTCTCCACAGCTCCCTTTTCTCACTTCTTTTTCTCTCTGCCCCTTCCGCCCCCAGCCTCCTGACCGACCTCCAGAGCAATGAACTGTCTTTTCTCTGGAGATTTCCTACAATTCTCTAAAACAGCGGTCACCCCCAATTCTATCAACAATGTATTCAACACCCCCTGTGTGGTAGGTAATGCTGTGCCAGCCTGCAGACCAGGGCTGCACAGTATCAGGGAGGAGGGAACACGGAATATTCGATTTTCCCTGACTTCCTTCCTTCCTTCCTTTCTTCTCTCCCTCCCTCCCTCCCTCCCTGCTTCCTTCCTTCCTCTTTCTCTCTCTTCTTGCTTTCTCCTTCTTTCCTTCTTTCCCTCCCTCTTTCTTTCCTTCCTTCCTTTCAATTGTAGTAAAATACACAGAACATACAATTTACCACTAGTGACATTTATTTTTTATTTATTTATTTGAGATGGAGTCTTGCTCTGTCACCCAGGCTAGAGTCCAGTGGTAGAATCTTGGTTCACTGCAACCTCCACCTCCCAGCTTCAAGCAGTTCTCCTGTCTCAGCCTCCCGAGTTGCTGGAATTACGGACATGCGTCAACACTTCTGGCTAATTTTTGTATTTTTAGTAGAGATGGGGTTTCACCATATCAGCCAGGCTGGTCTTAAACTGATCTTGTGATCTGCCCACCTTAGCCTCCCAAAGTGCTGGGATTACAGGCATGAGCCACTGTGCCCGGCCACTAGCGACATTTAGTACATTGGATGTGTGTCATCACCACCATCTAGTTCCAGCACATTTCATCCCCCCAAAAGGAAACCCCATTCCCCTGAGCAGTCACTCCCTATTGCCCCCTTCCTCTCAGCCCCTGGCGACCACTCATCTGCTTTCTTGTTGGTGGACTTGCCTAGTCTAGATATTTCATATAAATAAACGTGTGCTTTTTGTGTCTGACTTCTTACACTTAGCAGAATGTTTTCAAGGTTCGCCATGTAGCATGTATCAGTATTTCACTCCTTTTTCTGGCTGAATAATATTCCAACATAGGGTTATGCCATATTTTGTTTATCCATTCACCCATCAGCTGATGGAATTTGAGTTGTTTAGGACACTGAATTTTGAAGCAGAAGCCCTAGTGTTGAGTTCCACGCCACTCCTACCTGTGTGGCCTTGAGCAGCCATGTTTGTCTTGGAGCACTGGTAATTTCACCTGTGAAACAGAACTGTAAAATTTTAAGTCTCTATGCTCTTTTAGAGCATAAGAAAAATGACCTATGATCTTCTAGCTTGATAAGTTGGAAACTGCCTCTCATCTCTCTCCTTCTGTACCTCTCCCATTTGCTATTGAATTTGGGATCAATGTTGAGTAAAAGAATTCATGTGCCAGCCAGACGCAGTGGCTCACGCCTGTAATCCCAGCGCTTTGGGAAGCCGAGGCAGGCGGATCACAAGGTCAGGAGACAGAGACCATCCTGGCTCACACAGTGACACCCCGTCTATACTAAAAATACAAAAAAAATTAGCCAGGCGTGATGGCAGACGCCTGTAGTCCCAGCTGCTTGGGAGGCTGAGGCAGGAGAATGGTGTGAACCCAGGAGGCAGAGCGTGCAGTGAGCCGAGATTGTGCCACTGCACTCCAGCCTGGGCAACACAGTGAGACTCCATCTCAAAAAAGAAAATTCACGTGCCAAAGTCAGGTGGACTAATGTTTATTGTTGTGTTCATTATCACCTAAACCATTTTCCTGATTTATTTATTTATTTTTATTTATTTATTCTTTTTTAGATGAAGTCTTGCTCTGTTGCCCAGCCTGGAGTACGGTGGTGTGATCTTGGCTCACTGCAACCTCCACCTTCCGGGTTCAAGCAATTCTCCTGCCTCAGCCTCCCAAGTAGCTGGGATTACAGGCACCTGCCACCACACCCAGCTAATTTATTTTTAGTAGAGACCGGGCTTCTCCATGTTGGCCATGCTGGTCTTGAATTCCTGACCTGAAGTGATCTGCTTGCCTCGGCCTCCCAAAGTACTGAGATTACAGGCGTGAGCCACTGTGCCTGGCCCATTTTCCTGATGTCAACATGCATTATTTTTCAAATTTTAGTATCTTTGAAATTGGCACATAGTTTACAAGCAATGGTTGTATAGTAACTAATAAAGCTCTTTATTTTTCTAGTGGTTTGTAAAATGATTGTGCTTATTCCAATCAGTGGTTCAAGGTTAGTGTAATATGCTAGGAACAGGTCAGTGAACATCACCATGAACAATAAGAGAAATAAAAACTGACTTCCTAATGAAACATTTTTGATGTAAGTTAACTGATATCCTGGTATGTGAACTCCCAGCTAAATGAGTTGGTTGACATGGAAATATTGATTTACTTGAGCTGACATAATGTCAACATCATTTAAAACACCATGCAGGCACACCTTGCTGGCACAAGTGGTTCTAAACCACTTGGCTGCCGTGGTAGGGCCACAGATTCCATGAGAAAATACATGTGAACAGACTTTGTGAACTGAGACGCTAGATGGTAGTGCAAGGTGCGGTTATTAGTCTCTCATTCTCCCAAAGCACCGCCTCCCCGCCCTGCCCCCTCCAACCGTCTCCAACATGGGAGAAGTCGCATACAAATACTGAATATTTTTGCCTTCATTAAAACAGGCCAGATATTATAATTACATCCCAGAGAGCAGAGGGTTTCATCTGAAGGGAGGAGAGGGAGGTGGATGAAAGTCAGTCAGACATGCAGAATTCATGAGCTTGGCTAATTGGGCACCTCCACTAAGAACAGATCTTAGCTGACTGGGGAAGAAAACCATATCCGGTTGTCCTGGCCCTGCTCAAACCTTGTCTCCTCCCGGAGCCTTGAGCTGGGCCAGCCTGCCTCTGAACTCCCATGGCAGCCCCTCGGTCAGGACCTGAGCACTAACTGCTCCTGTGGCTGTCCTCTTTCTCCAGCTAGACTGTGAATTAGTTGAGAGCAGAGGCGTTCTGTGAACTCTTTTCTGTGAGTTTTCTCATGGGTACGTGGCAGGAATGTAGTCGAAATATGGAGAGGAGTCAGGAATCAGGGCAGTGTTCCTCAAAGTGTCCACCCAGACCACCGGCATGGGCTATCACCTGCTGGAGCTGGTTACAAATGAAATTCCTGGGAATCCACCCAAGAGACTGTATTTCAGTAGGTAGGGCCCTGGAAAATGCAAAAAATTAGCCAGGCGTGGTGGCGGGCATCTGTAGTCCCAACTACTTGGGAGGCTGAGGCAGGAGAATGGCGTGAACCCGGGAGGCGGAGCTTGCAGTGAGCTGAGATCGCGCCACTGCACTCCAGCCTGGGCGACTGAGCGAGACTCCGTCTCAACAAAAAACAAAGAAAAAAAAAAAAAAAAAGAAAGGAAGAAAGAAAAAAAAGGAATCTGCATTTAAACAATCTACTCCAAATAATTCTATGCTCAGTAAAGTTAGAAAACCACCAAGTCTAATGATTAAACTAGGTGATCCTGTAGGTGCTTTCCAACCCAATAGCCTGTGATGTACTTTGCTGTCTTCTAAGCATTCAGTCCTCCTCCTCCCTGTCCTTGAAAGCCTACTGTGTGCCTCGCTTCTGCCCGTGTAGGAAACTGATGCTCAGCCAATGTTCAGGAAGAGTCAAAGGGGAGACTAGCATTGCTGTCCCTGCTCCCAGCAAGAGAGCAAGGAGGGTGGAGGAGGACAAGACGGGGATGTGGGCTGGGGAAGGGAAAGGACCAGGACAGGAGGGGGCTGAATGAGCCAGCAGGAGGTGCCTTGGACCTTGGCAGTCACTGGGGGCCCTGCTGGTCCCATGCCCCCGTACTCCCTGCCCACCCAACTAGCCTGCCCAGAAGGAGGGAAAGCTGCTAGCCAGACACCTCTCCGCTTTGATCACCAAGAGAACTTACTGCCACCCAGAAAATGGGCTGCTGAGGTTTAACAGGACTCATGTCAGAGGATGAGGAACAACTTGTGGAGCCTTTGGCTGCACTAAGCTACCACACAGAGCTAGTGGCTCTGGACCAATGCCATGGAGATCCCTGTCCTTGATCCTCCAGCCATGTCCCTGATGTGCCCCTTGCCTGAGGTGAGCATGCTCAGGGTTTAATAACGGCTGGTGCAGCTAACGTTTATTATGTCCGGCCCTGAGCTAAGCACTTTACATGCATTACCTCATTTAATCTCTATGCCAACACTACTAATAAGCCCCTTTTGCAGATAGGAAAACTGACGTGATGTATGATGTAACTTGCACAATGTCACCTGGTTCTTTCTCTTTTTTTGGTGACAGATTCTCTCATGGCCCATGCTGGAGTGCAGTGGTGCAATCTTGGTTCACTGTAACCTCCGTCTCCTGGGTTCAAGCAATTCTCCTGCCTCAGCCTTCCAAGTAGCTGGGACTACAGGTGCCCACCATTGCACCTGGCTAATTTTTGTATTTTTAGTAGAGACAGGATTTCACCATGTTGGCCAGGCTGGTCTCGAACTCCTGACCTCAGGTGATCCACCTGCCTCGACCTCCCAGAGTGTTGGGATTACAGGCATGAGCCACCATGTCTAGCCTGGTTCTTTCAACTGGTGAGTGTTTTACCTCTTCCTCAGATGTCCATCTCTATCCCTGTTGCTCTCCTCTTTATCCTCTCTGGCCTGTCCCTGTCCCTCTTATAGCAAGGGGCCTGGAATTCAACCTAGCGCGAATGCTCTAAGGGTTCTGCCCTGGTGTGGGACACTTCCCTTCTGTTGATGCAGCCCTGTGGTGGGCTTTTCTGGAAGCCTCACAACACTAGTGTTCAACCTGAGCTTGCTGTCAGGTGAAGCCCCTAAACTGAGCTTTTTGATCCTAACTCCCTATTCTATTTTTATATAATGGGGATTCTGTGCCCAGGTACAGGAATTTACATTCATCCCTATTAAGTATTTTCACCTACATGCTTCTTGGCTCTGTCTGTTACCTGTTACATCCCCTATGGACACACACACACACACACACACACACACACACACACACACACACACACTCCTCTTTCCCAGAAGACAGATGTATATTTTGGACAATCTACTCCAAGGGGACTATCCGTTTTCCACTCTTATCCTTCAAAGGAAGGAAACATGAGTTGTGTACATGTTTCCCCCAGGGTTTTCCTGGTCACACTGCATACTCAGGCAAGAAGGCTTCATGACCAAGCGTGCAGGCCTTGGGTCAGACCGTGTGAGTGGAATCCCAACCTGAGCATGTAGCCTTGTGGCCTTGAGATATTAATGTAGCCTCTGTACTTCAGTGTTCTTCTCTGTAAAATGGAGATAACTATATCTATCTCACTTGTTATTCTGATAATTAAATGTGATAGTTGGCCGGGTGCAGTGGCTCACACCTATAATCCCAGCACTTTGGGAGGCTGAGCAGGTGGGTGGCTTAAGGCCAGGAGTTCGAGACCAGCCTGGCCAACATGGAGAAACCCCATCTCTACTAAAAGTAAAATAAAATAAAATAAAATAAAATAAATAGCCGGGTGTGGTGGCATGTGCCTGTAATCCCAGCTACTCAGCAGGCTGAAGCATGAGCATCACTTGAACCTGGGAGGCAGAGGTTGCAGTGAGCTGAGATCACATCACTGCACTCCAGTCTGGGAGACAGAGTAAGATCCTGTCTCACACACACACACACCAAAAAATGTGATAGTAATTAGGCAGTAAATGTGTCCACCTCCTTGTTGCCTCTTCTGGCTTCTCTGGGTCCCCCAATCTTGCTTTCCCATCCTGACACCCTCCCACATCTGTTTGACCTTAGTTACAAAGGGGAACACAGAATTTCTGCAATGAAAGGGCTTCAGATGCAGTCCAATCCAGCCCCTTTGTTGTACAGATGAGAAAACTACAGTCCCTCCTGCCATTCCTCTGTTGCTTCATTTTTGTTCCAAAGTCGTTGTATTTCCAGCACTCCAGCTACCACCTTTTCTCTCTCCAGCTCACATAGCAATCAGATCAGGCTGCTTTTCCCCAGTGCAATCAGTGAGCTCCCAGCCTCTAGCTTGCTGGATTTATGGCTCTCTGCCGGCTCACGGGGTCCTTAGGGGTCTGTGCAGCTCAGGAGTTATGGGCCAGCCGAGACAGGGCTTTCAGTGCACTTGGCCCAACTTGTCAGTCACCTCCTGGGGCCGGTTGCATAGAAAAAAGAAAATCAAATACCAAGGCCAATATGCTGACCACATTTTTATGCTCTTCATTCAAATCCAAAATGTTCCCCATGGGGCATGCTGGGAGATGTGCAGAAGAGAAAGGCAGAGATCATTCTCCAACCGGCCAGGAAAGGAGGACTACAGGGAGGATGCCGCATGTCTGAGCAGTTTGTGTCCCTTCTCAGAAGACATTGTGCCCATGTGCCAGGGCAGTGCAATGACAGAGGGTGGCGGGGGAGAGGCTCTGATTTCTCTGAATTCCCCATTAATTCCTTCAAACAAAGGTTAATAGTTATGTAACTAGCTTTTAGACAATTCCTCAACTTCCTCTTCCTAACCAAAGCACCAACTTTAGCCCCTCTAATACAGAAATTCTGGTGCCAGCCTTCTGCCAGAGACAAGAAGGGGCAGCCTACCTAGGCTGTTTAAGGCAGTTTTGTAATGGAGAGGGTGGATGTTGTATAGCTAGCTTTCTTTCCAAGTAAGGAAAAAATGCAACAATCATTTCTTGAGATAAAGGACATTCTAGGCTGGGCACAGTGCCTCACACATGTAATCCCAGCACTTTGGGAGGCCAAGGCAGGCAGATCACTTGAGGCCAGGGGTTCAAGATCAGCCTGGGCAATATGGCAAAACCCCATCTCTATTAAAAATGCAAATAATTAGCTGGGCATGGTGGCACATGCCTGTAGACTGAGCTATTCAGGAGGCTGAGGTGGGTGAATCACCTGAGCCCAAGGCTGCAGTGAGCCGAGATCGTGTCACTGCACTCCAGCCTGAGCGACAGAGTGAGACCCTATCTCAAAAAAAAAAAAAAAAAAAAGAGAGCGAGAGAGAGATAAAGGACATTCTAACAACACTAAGGGCAGTGGGGAAAGGTGGGAGAGAGAGAGAGAGAGAATGGACAAAATGTCAGACTAAGGAACAATCTTTAAATTGAATTAATTCACATTATTAAAATGCCAACAGATTGTCTTTGCATTTGCTTTTTACAGCAGCAGCGCGATCCCCTGGGGCTGGAGTCTGAGATATGAAATTAACTCAGGGCCTATCACTTAGCAACATGTGACTTTGGGCAAGTTAACTGACAGACTTGAACGTCAGTAGACTTGCCTTCAGTTTCCTCATCTGTAAAACAAGAAGGATAGCACTGATCTCATCAGGTGGCTGGGGAGAGAGGGGCAGAGAAAGGAATGGACCATTCACTGAGCAATTATGAAAAGACAGGCATGTTGATATAGGATGTTTCGTTTAATCCTCAAGACAACCCAATGAGGTAGGTGTTATCATGACCATTTTACAGATGAGGAAACTGAGACTCAGAGGTTAAGTAATTTGCCCAAGGTCACTCACAAACCCACAGTTAGCACCTGTGTTTGCTTGAGTGCAAAGCCCACACTCTCTCCGGAAGGTCAGGCAGAAAGGAGGAAAGGGAAGGAAACAGGTTGGGGCAACAGTTCCTGGTCCAGACCTCAATTTTCTCTGCGAAGTAGAAAGCAAGATCATCTACTGAGATGGGGAGGCAGGGAAGTGTCAGGAGTGGTGTAGGTTTGGAGAAGCTTCTGTGGCCCCAAGACAGAGAACTTACCCATCCTCAGAGATAATGTTGCTAACAAGTTGTTCGGCACCTGGTTTTCTCTGGGACATGCTCCTCAGGGGAAGGGTTGCTGTCTCGTTCCTACAGAAGAAACATATTTTAATGTTTGCTTATTACAAAAGCAGTACCTAGTACAGTGCCTGGCATGTAGTAGTAAGTTTATGTATTTAATAAATAATATGGAGTCCCAGACCGGGCACGGTGGCTCTTGCCTCTAATCCCAGCACTTTGGGAGGCTGAGGCAGGCAGATCACAAGGTCAAGAGATCGAGACCATCCTGGCCAACGTGGTGAAACCCTGTCTCTATTAAAAATACAAAAATTGGCTGGGCACAGTGGCTCACGCCTGTAATCCCAGCACTTTGGGAGGCCGAGGTGGGCGGATCACAATGTCAGGAGATCAAGACCATCCTGGCTAACTCGGTGAAACCCCATGTCTACTAAAAATACAAAAAAATTAGTTGGGCATGGTGGTGCTCACCTGTAGTCCCAGCTACTCGGGAAGCTGAGGCAGGAGAATGGTGTGAACCCAGGAGGCGGAGCTTGCAGTGAGCGGAGATCACGTCACCACACTCCAGCCTGGGCGACAGAGCAAGACTCCGTCTCAAAAAAAAAAAAAAAAAATTAGCTGGGCATGGTGGCGCATGCCTACAGTCCCAGCTACTCAGGAGGCAGAAGCAGGAGAATCACTTGAACCCAGGAGGTGGAAGTCGCAGTAAGCTGAGATCGCACCACTGCACTCCAGCCTGGCAACAGAGTGAGACTCCATCTCAAAATAATAATAATAATAATAATAATAATAATAATAATAATAATATGGAGGCCCTGCTGTGTACTGACTCTGCTGTAGGTATTGGGGCCCCTTACATTCTAATAGGAGAGTTGGAGAGTAACACAGAAGCCAATAAATAAAACATTCTCAGTTAGAAATAAAACTATGAATAAAGAAAGATAGAGTAAGGGGATAGAGAGTGCCTGTTGCAATAGGGCGCTTCTCTCAGGGGGTAACATTTGAGATACACCTGGAATGATGAGACAAAGTTATCCATGCCAAGATAACGGAAGGGTGTTCCAGGCAGAAGGAACAACAAGTGTGAAGCCCTGAGTGAGAACAATCTTGGAATGTTCAGGGGAGCCAGAAGGAAGGCTTGTGCAGCTGGAGAGGAGGTGAGTGTGGGGGAGAGTTGTAGTAAACGAGAGAAGAAGGGTCAGACTGTGTAAAACCTCATAAGCCAAGTTAAGAAGCTTGGATTTTATTCTAATTCCGGTAAGAAGTCTTTGGAAGGTTTTAAGCAGTAGGAGGGATGTGATCTGATTTGTGCTTTAAAACACTCACTCTGGCTTTTAGATGGAAAGTAGACTGTAGTGGGAAGAATGAGTGGAAGCAGGAGGCCAGGGAGGAAGCTGGCATAGTTGTCCAGGAGAGGGGCGAGAACACTAGACTCAAGGGGCAGCCAGGGAGACAGAGAGAAGTGGTTGGATTTGAGCAATGGGTCTGGCTGATAGATTAGCTGTGGGAGGGTGAGAAAAAGAGAGGAATCAAGGATGTTCTCTATGTTTTTGGACAGAGCTGAAGGTCCTATTATTGGAGGAGGAAAGATTGGGAGCAAAAGGTATAGAAATAAAGAATTCCATCATGGACATGTTCAATTCGAAGTTCCTAGTAGACATCTGTTATGGGTTAACTTGTGTCTCTCCAAAAAAAGTCCTAATTCCCAATACCTGTCAATGTGATCTTATTTGGAAACAGGGTCTTTGCACATGTAATAAGATAAGGTCATGAGGGTGGCCCTAATCCAATATAACTATCATTTTTATAAAAAGAGATCGGCCTGATGTGGTGGCTTATGCCTGTAATCTCAGCACTTTGGCAGGCCGAGGGGGGCGGATCACCTGAGGTCAGGAGTTTGAGACCAGCCTGGCCAACATGGTGAAACCCTGTCTCTACTAAATATACCAAAAAATTAGCCGGGGGTAGTGGTAGGTACCTGTAATCCCACCTACTCAGGAGGCTGAGACAGGAGAATCACTTGAACCCAGGAGGCAAAGGTTGCAGTAAGCCAAGATGGCGCCATTGCACTCTAGCCTGAGCAACAAAAGCAAAACTCTGTCTAAAAAAGAAAAAAAAAGGAAGAAGAAATCAATTAACCGGGCACAGTGGCTCACGCCTGTAATTCCAGCTACTTGGGAGGCTGAGGCGAAGAATTGCTTAAACCTGGGAGGTGGAGGTTGCAGTGAACGGAGATCGCTCCATTGCATTCCAGCCAACAGGAGGGTAACAGGAGTGAAACTTTGTCTCAAAAAAAAAAAAAAAAAAAAAGAGAGAGAGAGAGATCAATTTCAGCAAAAACACACAGAGAAGAACAGCATATGAAGACACAGACACATAGAGATGATCTCACAGTGATGAAGACAGCAGAGACTGGAGTGATGCTGCTACAAGCCTAGGAACACCTGGGGCTAGAAGAGGCAAGGAAGGATCCTCCCCTAGAGGGTTCAGCCTGGCCCTGCCAACACCTTCATTTTGAACTTCTAGCCTCCAGAACTGTAAGACAACACATTTCTGACATTTTAAGCCACATAGTTTGCAGTACTTTGTTAAAGCAGCTCTAGGAAGCTAATACAACAGCTGAGTGAAGAGGTCAAATGAGCATTTGGATATACAAGCCTGCAGCTTAGGAGAGAGCTTGGTTTCTAAAGCCATAGGAATAAAATTGCCTACAGAGTGAGTTTGAGAGAACTGAAAGGAGAAAAGAGCCCAGGGAGAGACAGGAATGGCCAGTGAGGCAGGGGTACCAAGAAGTGTCTCAGGGGAAGAGTTGGAAGGAGAGAGCAGTCAATTATGACGATCGGTGAAATGGAACTGGCTTCAGCCTTTGGATTTTGCAAGATGAAGACTGTCGGTGATTTTGACAAGAGAAGTGTCAGCAGGGTGGTGAAGACAGAAGTCAAACTGGAGTGAGCTGAGGAGTCAATAAAGGTAAGAAAGTGTAGAGTAATTACAGAGAACTATCTTGAGTTTTGCTGTAAAATGACAAAGAAAAGGGCTATTACCTAGAAAAAGGTGTGGGAGCCAAAAAAGGTTTTTTTATTTTATTTTAATTTTTATGAGACGGAGTCTCACTCTGTTGCCCAGGCTGGAGTGCAGTGGCATGATCTCGGCTCACTGCAACCTCCGCTTCCTAGGTTCAAGCAATTCTCCTGCCTCAGCCTCCTAAGTAGCTGGGATTACAGGTGTGTGCCAACACGCCCAGCTAATTTTTTTGTATTTTTAGTAGAGGTAGGGTTTCACCATGTTGGCATGTTGGCCAGGCTGGTCTCCAACTCCTGCCCTCATGATCCGTCCACACCTTGGCCTCCCAAAGTGCTCTGATTACAGGCTTGAGCCACCGCGCCCGGCTGTTTTTTTTAAGATAGGCAACATTAAGGAATGTTTTTCTGTATGTGAGGATGATCTAGGGTTGAAGGGGAAACATGATTCAGGAAAGACAAGGTATAATTTCAAGGAGCAAAGACACAGAAGAAGTGAGAGTGAATGGGATCCAGTGCAATAATGCAGGAGTTGGCCCTAAGTAGGAATGGAGACTTTTCATCTATTACAGCTGCAGGGAAGGCAGAGAATATGAGCAGATATTGTGTAGACAGGTTGGTGGATTGTGATGGGAACATGAAGTAATTCTCATCTGTTTGCATCCATTTGTATTTATTATATCAGTGAAGTATGGGTTGAGGGATGGTATTACCATGCTTGATACGGTCATCCAGGAAAGTGGATGGTCAGTTAAAGCTACACACAGTCCAAACTCTTAGGTGGCAATGAGGACTCTCCTGAAGAAAAGGATGAATGAAATGAATCGTTGTATCCATGAAGTGCCTGGGGCTGTGCTAGGCACATGACATATTCACTGATGAAAACTGTGGCTTTCTATCTGGATCCTAGAGCTGATGCTCTGGTGACTGTAACAGGGACAGGCTCTAGTCCACTGTGCTACACACAACAGACTCAGGACGCTGTGAGTGACGGTAATTTATAAGTACTTCTGATTGCTTAGCAAGGAAAGCATTTGCATTTTGTCCCTTCTGATGAAAGTTATCCCTGTTTTCAAGACTGACCAGGGACTGGGTTACAGTGTGTTTTGTGTTAATTAGGAGAAGGGCGACAGGAGGCAAAGGCAGGGGTCAGTAAGGTGACCTGTCCAAAGTTGGAGCTGCAGGATATCCCTGCCCCAGACTAAAACACCACACCCTCTGCCTCAGAAGGGAAACAGAGAGCTTCCCTTCTCTGGAAGCTCAGAGCAGAAAAAGGAACAGCCATATTTTTTCTTTAGATGAAAATATGACCACTCCAGTCCTGAGCCTTTGCCTTCCCTTTCTCTTCCTTCTTAGTTGCTTCTACGCCAGAATAAATTATTTCTATTTCTATTTCTTTTTTTTTTTTTTTTTTTGAGATGGAGTCTCGCTTGGTCACCCAGGCTGGAGTGCAGTGTCGAGATCTTGGTTCACTGCAACCTCCGTCTCCCGGGTTCAAGTGATTCCCCTGCCTCAGCCTCCCGAGTAGCTGGAATTACAGATGCACATCACCATAGCTGGCTAAGTTTTGTATTTTTAGTAGAGCTGGGGTTTCACCAGGCTGATTTCGAACTCCTGACCTCAGGTGATCTGCCCGCCTCAGCCTCCCAAAGTGCTGGGATTACAGCCGTGAGCCACCATGCCCGGCTATTTCTGTTTCTTTTAACTCTTTATTTTGGGGGGCAGGGAGGCAGGTAGAGACGGGGTTTCGCCATATTGGCCAGGCTGGTCTTGAACTCCTGACTTCAAATGATCTGCCCACCTTGGCCTCCCAAAGTGCTGGGATTACAGGCATGAGCCACTGCGCCAGTCCAACTCTATTTTTCTAGCTTTTCTGATTCCACCTGCCCTCCCCCATTTCACTGAAGCTGGGGCCTGTCTTTGCCTGTTCCTCCCCAGGATCTCCCACAGAATGCTTCCTTCCTGTCCCAACCCTTCCACCAATACCACTAGATGTGAGAGTCCAAAGGTCTTTTTTAAAGACGCCTCTAAAGTTCCCACTGATGTTATACCCCAGTGTCTGAGGTGACTGGACCTGGTCCCCGTGTGGCTGAGAGAGTGTCTCTTTGTGCTGGCTGATGAATGGCTGCCCTGCACTGTCCCAGAACCTCAATCCCTGGAGGGTAACAGGAGAAAGCCCACTCCCCTCCTTAGGCTCTGCACCTGCTGCTCTCAGCTTTCTTTGGGGCCACAGGGTGGCTGGGCAGGGAGCTAACTCACTAAGCCAGAAAAGAGCAGCACCAGGTCAGCAGATCAGGAGTCTCTCTCTGCCTTATCCTCTCTGGACAGAATGGGGCCTGCTGAGGGGTTGCCCAGACCCACAGCCTTTCCTCCCCATGACTCCTGCTTTGTCCCCACACATCTCCTATTACCTGCAGGGATTTGGATCTCTCAATAGAAAGTGAGCCTGCTGGGATGCTATTTACCTCTGTGAGCGAGGGTTTGAACTGTAGAATTTCTGGGCTGGAAAACATCTCACCTGGTTAGCCATCTTCACCCTTGCCTGAAGACACGGCACTGTGCAAACCTTCAGGCCAGCATCACTTTCTGAAGGAGACTCTGTGATTTTCCTCGATAATACATCTCGGTGCTTCAAATTACAAAACTTCATTCAGTTCAACAAAAGTGTATGGAGTGCCTATTTTAGTATTGTTGTTACGTTGTTTTACATATTATCTTATTAAAGTATTTCATTATTTATTTTGAACAGGTAGTACATGCACATGGTACAACATCACAACTGCTAGAGGGAGAACCATGAAAGTAGATGCCCCATCCACTCAGGTCCCCTTCCAGAAGTACCTATCATTAGCAGTGTATTGTGTATTTTTCCAAAGACATTCCACACATATACAATTTCACTTAATCTTCACAACAGCCTTCTCAGATGGATATCTTAAATCCCATTTGGCAGATGAGGGAACCATGGCTCAGAATGTGTTGGTAACAGTGGCAATTCCCATCAAAGTGCATGTTAAGTCCAAAGCCCAAACAGTTTCTGCTATAACATCTTCCCAAATCTACTATTTAATCATTTCCTTCCCTTCTACCATAGCCACTCACATCAGCAGGGTTGGCCCCAGAGCCTGGGTGTGCAGGGCCCTGTCCTAGGTGCTGAAGGCTCTGGTAGAGGCAGGGGATTACTTAGCCCCTACCATCACTGGCTCATGGATAAGCTGGGAGGCTAGCAAATAACTGAAGTCTAGTAGAGAAAAGGCAGGGAGCCAAACAATTCTGCTGGCCAATGAATTTGTTCATGGTACTAAGCAAGCCACTGCCTCTTTCTGACTCTGTTTCCCTATCTGTCCGATGGAGATAAACTTAACCCTCAGGGCTCTTGTGAGAATCTAGGGATAGTAAATGTACAGGAAAGCATACAATCCCAGAACATGTAAATGAGTCTAGCCAGTGCTATTGATAGCTTCCCCCAGTTGAAGGCCAATGGTCACTAAATGAGGAGGTAAACAGAGTGGTGCAGGCCACTGGGGAGTGACAGGTTGAAACAGGGATGTCGTCATCTATGTTCTTTATTTTGGGGTTGTCTTCAGCAGGAACAAAGTTGGCCCAGTTGCAACCATCAGACACTAGAAGTTAAAGGGGGCTGCAGTGTGGGGTTGGGCTCAGAAAAAGCAACACACAGCTGGGCCTCTTTCAAAACATTAGTCTTCGGAACCTGGAGAAGTCTGCCTGGATTACACCTGCAAATACTACTCTGGGCAGCTCTCTAGTTCCCGCAGGTCCTTCCCAGGCCCACCTGTGTTCCTTCTCTGCAAGTGGGACGATTCGCTGCCTTCTCATGAGCCAGTTACTAGCAGCTCAAGGGCCTCTCTACAGGTTCCTTCGGACCAGAACTCTTTCCTTGCCCCTCACCATCCCATCTTCACCCAGCTTTCATCCTTTAGATCTCATTCCTCAGAGAAGTCTTTCTGGGCTCCCCAGCGAAGAGTAAGAGTCCGCATTATTCACACTGCCCAAATGTCTCCTGATTAGCTCATATTGCACTAGTCAGTGTCCATCTTGTCCACCAGACTGTGCACTCCAGAGGACTGGGCACCACACGCACTGGTTCCCCTGTGTATGTGCACTCCAGAGGACTGGGCACCACACGCACTGGTTCCCCTGTGTATATACCCAATGCCTAGCACAGAGCCTGGCATGGAAGAAATGCTACATTATTATTGAATGAACGGCTGAAGTTACTCAATCCTGCCTCTTGGGTTCAAACCTGGCCTGTACCTTAGTTTAGCACCTCTCACACTGGGATAGCACCTCTGACTCCAGTATTTGTTGCTTTTTTAAAACATGATTGTCTCATCTGGATCTTCTTCTTTTGCATTCCTGGCACCCAGCCCGTATCATGGCAGGGGTGGTGGTCGTGGGGGGTGGAGGGGGATCCTGCATATTTCTTGCTAAATGAATGAATTCTTGGCAGGAAGCTGCTTTGAACCAGAAGGCATTTCCTTCCAGACAGTTAATGAGCTGTCTGCCAAGGTGGGCCAAAGGAAGGTCCAGGAAATTAGTAACAAGATTGGACTGGAGTTGAGGGGGCTGAAGAGAGGAGAAAAGCAAAGATCCTTAGTGCCATCTCTTCTTTGTCATTGTGTGTGGGGCAGGACATGTACCGTGGTCACTGAAGGGATCCTCTCGAGGGCTCTAAAAGCCCTCTCTGACTGAAGCGGGTTGGGCTCAGGTGACTGACCCCTGCTGCCCTCCCTCCCACTTCCGCCTCCTTGGGAAGGGGGCGTGGCGGGAGAAGAGGAAGGATACTGGGATCTTCGGTCTCTGGGCCTCTTTTTCCCTAGTATCTTCGTCCCCAAGACCCAAGCCAGAATTGGGAGGGAAAGGGGCTGAGGCCGAGCCGGGTGGCGGGGGAGGGGCGGCGCGGCCAGCTGGCTGGTGTCCCCTGGTGTCTGGAGCCGAGGCCCCGGGCTCTCGGCCTCCACGAAGCGAGGCAAGCTGGAGCTGTGCGGTGAATGCAAAGAGCCGGGAGAGCTCCCAGCCCGGCGCCGCCGACGGCGTCCTCAGCCACAGCCCAATGAGAAGAGAGCAGATAATTTATTCTCTAATCCCGGTTCGGGTACCCGGCGCTGGCGAGTGGCGGGGGTAGGAGGGGTGGGTCTCCTCTTCCTCCGTCCCCCTCCCCCGCCCCTGCGGGCTCCCGGCCGCACACACACACATTTCCTGACAATTAGCGAACACACCTTGGCCGCGCGGCCTCCGGCGGCGGCGCCGCAGCTTTTGTCTCCCGCCCGCCAGGCTGCGAGGTGCGGGCGCCTAGGCGCGAAGTTGCAGCTCCGACGCGCTGCTCCGGAATGCCGGCCGCCCGCGGCCGTCGGGGGGGCGCGGAGGGCGGGTTGGGCCGGGCACGCCGGCCCTGGGGCTGGGGGGCTGCAAAAGAGAGAAGACAGACAAAAGTAAGGCAGCGCTGGCCCCTCTTCCTTTGTTATAACCCTGAGTGTGTGCGGGCGTGAGCGCGCGCGGGAGTGTCTGTGTGCGCGAGGGTGTGCATATGTGTGTGTGCATGTGCGCGCATGTGTGTGCGCGCGTGTGTGCAAATGCCTGCATGTGTGTGCGGGTCGGGACCGACCGGGGGCGGCGGGACCCGAAGGCGCGAGGCTGCTTCACCCGATTGGGAGTTGAATCGCGTCCCGGTCTTTCTAGCTGTGCCCGGAACTCGGGCGTGCGGGCAGGTAGCCGTCCCGCTCTCGCCAGTTCCTCCGAGTACTGAGCTCGGAGTTTGTTCACAGGCTGAGCCCGTGCTGGGGGTGTCGCAGACTGGGCCCCGCCTGCAGGGGTCGGGGAGGAAGAAGCTCCGGCTGAGGGTCTGCCCCGACCGCAGAGGGCGCACGAGGGGGTCTCCCGGCACCGGCGCAGCGCCCATGCCGCCACGGGGGCCCCCTGAAGCCCGGGTGGAAGCTTGTGATAGGCGTTGCGAGCCCGGGAAGGCGCGAGGCTGTGGAGATGGCTCATGGGGCCACGGAGGGAGTGGGGGGCGGCGAGACGGAGTCCGTCTAAATGCCAATTCCCTGAAGTTCAGCGCATCGGTTGTCATTTCCTATCTTAATGCATATTTATGCCGCGCCGAAATAGGCTTCATAATTAACTCCCGGAGTCATCCGCAGAGGTTAAAGGGACCCCGAAGATTTGTGCATTGATTGGGTACCTCGGCGGGGTGTGTGTGCGCGCGCGTGTGTGCGTGCGCCCTGTGTGAACCCATTGAGAAGAATAATTATTTTTCTCCACTGGAAGCTACAGCAGAGAATCGGACAAGGAGGGAAGAGAGAGATTGGTGAGGGGGAGAGAGAAAGAGAAAGAGAGAGAGAGAGACAAAGGAAGTGAGTGCGAGAGGAGCCGGCTTAGCATCTAAACTGTGAGTACTGAGCGAAAACAAATAGGCAGAAAGTGCTGCGAGTAGGCGACCCCTTGGCCGGGTTGGGGACCCGAGAGCGGCTGAGGGGGACTTGCCTCCCTGCCCCGGGCTTGGCTGGGAGAAGAGGGGACCTTGAGGCATGGGCGGGATGCGGGTTCAGGCACTCACCTGAAAGCTGACCGGCGGCAGGCTGCGTCAACCGCCGCCCTAGGTCGACCAAAGAGGAAGCCCCCTCCCCGCCCCCATTGCCTTTGTTCCTTTTAAAGGATTTTGCCGCTGGTGGGATTGGGGGGAGTGTGAGAGGGAGCCTTGGCTCCGGAGGTAGCCAATCCTCCTGTCCCCGCTGAGTGAAACCCACTTGCAGTGCCTCCACTGTTTCCTTTATACCCCATGGTATGGAGTGGTATGAGGAAGGGGCTGTAAAGGGGATAGGGATCAGGGCTTTGTGACACCTGTGCATATGTTTGTCTGGTACCCTTGGAACAGAGGGCCCCAGGAGACCCCAGTTTGGGGCCTGGGAGAAGCCATGTCTGTGGGCAAAACCACCAACTCCAGTGTATGTGGAGGCAAACACGGTCCCAGGCTTAGAGGGGACACCAGCTACTCCCCATAGACATCAGAGCCCTTCCTAGCCTTTGTGTCTGTGGGGTCTAGGTCTGGCGGGACCTGTTGGCCATAAGCCTGCCTCCCACCACCTCCCCATCCCTGGGGCCCTTGCATACCTCAGAAGGGCTGGAGCTGGGAGCCTACCTGGAGGAGGAGCTCTGGCCGGGTGGGGGCCCAGGAAGGCAGCTAAATGAGGATAGCTGCCCCCTTTTCTGAGAAAGGGTCCATAACAGGGTGCCCCCGGGGAACAAGAGCTGGCCAGCCCTGCCAGTACTGAGCTGGTCAGGAGAGGGCGTCTGGGGGCCCAAGGGAGAGCCCTCTCTTCCGACCAGCATTCCACAGCCTCTGTTTGGAAGTACTTGTATACTGCCTTCCTTTCCTTAACCCTCATTAACAAATTCTTCTTTTGGTCTGATTTAATCTTTCTTGATGATTTTTTTTTTTTTTTTTTACATACCTTCATCTGCCAGTGAACAACTTTTCTCAACTTGAGCCTTAAAAAGGGCTAACTTTGGAGGAAAGTCAGCTCTTTTGAGGCTGGGATGGGAACCCCTGTTCAAAGAGCTCTGAATTGAGGGGAAATGGATTGTCCTGTAAGAAACCCCCTTCAGAGGTAATTTTGGTGGCTTATGCCCTCCAGGAGGCCTGGGGCTGCAAACAACTTCTCTCAGTCACTCAATTCCAGCTTTCCATTGGCCCACTGGGGCTGCCACAGAGGCAGCAAAGGAGGATCTCTCACACACACACAAACACACACACCAAGTAACACTTCCTCCAAGTGGCATTGGGCACTCTGTGAGACTCAGGGCCCCTCCCATTGCCCATATACCACCCCCACCCCACCCCCACCCCACGCACACCCCCACACACAAAGAGAACATCCAGGAGTCTCAGAGCTGGGGACTACTGTCCTAAAGGCATGAAGAGGAAGGAGAAACCCTCAACTAGGGAGGATCCAGTTCAGTGTAACCCTGGAAGAGGTGACAAGAAGACTGGGTGGCGGGGGAAACCACAGTCCTGCTGACATGACTGCTCTGAATTGCAGTCATATGCAGGTGGGCCTGTCTTCCCACTGGACTGCCTGCCAGGCCTCAGTGAGTACTGTCTCCCGGTGCCTAGCACACTGCCCATCCCACTGTGTGTGCTCAGTGCATGTTTGATACATGAGTGGCTGTCCCTGAAGCCATTCTCCCCACCCTTCTTCCGTCTGCCTCCTCCTCCAAGAGGTACTCCACAGGGGCTTGGGAGAGCCCAGCTCCATAGTTCTTTAGGCTGGGGCACCATCACCCCATGGGGGTTGAGGAGGGGCATGGAAGAAAACGGGTGGGGGCAGGAATAGTGCTTGGGCAGAGACTGAGACATTTCGATATTCATAAATTGCTTAGGTTGAAATGCATGTGAGTTTGCCAGTGACCCATTCTTATATTTTTCTTTTAACAGCTTTACTGGCTGAGAGGCAAAACCGTGGCCTGGGTCCTGGACTTGGGGAGGCTAGATTCTTATAACACAAGAACCTCCCTGTGTCCTCCCTCCCACAGCCCAACCTTGGAGCTTAGTGGAGATCAGATGCAGAGGCTGGGGGTACCCAGGCTGCAGAGACTCCCCCAGCTTCTGCCTGTGTTTGCTCTCCTGCCCCTGGGTCTCTTGCTATCTTCATTGCCTGGGACTACTGCCAGGTCTCCCGTCTCTCCCTTCCCTAAGAGCCCAGGGCTGCCAGGCTAGGACCTCCCTCTGTTTGCCTGGGAAGGCTCAGAACTGAGGCTCCTGGAACAACTAGAGAAAGCCCTTGGGGGAAAAAATTGTGCTTTCCTGCTCAGTAGAGCAGTGCCCACCCCACTTTACCTCAGGGAGTTGGGGGCTCCCAAGCTGTTAAATGAGAGGGAACCTGAGCTGTCTGTCCATGGTTTGGAGTAGAGATGGAACCTGGGAGCAGAGGGGACCGGAGTCATGGGGAAAGGCTACCTAGTGGCCTAAAAATAAGGAGGTCATCTTGTTCTCCGTAGCAAGCACACTGCTGGTCTAGTGCAGGTCTGGAGGACAATGTATGTGGCAGCCTGCTGGGTCCATCTTCATGAAACTAGCCTTCTCTTGTGTTGGTTCTGGGCCAGGGACTGAATGCACAGATCTGTCTGAACCACAACTCCAAATCTGCAGGCTTGTTTGGGGCAGATAGCAGAATCACATCCCCTGAGTCTCTTTGAAGTTTCAGCAGTGCCTTCCCACCCCCATGTGAGTGGAATTAGATTTCCAGGCTTTCTCCCCACTCACACCCCACAACCTGTTCCAGCCCAGGGACTCTCTTCCCTGAGGGGACAGGCATGAAGGAGCTCCAGGCACACACCAGGCTTGAAATACAGGAGAGCTTAGATCTCTTGCTCTTGTTTCCAAGCTTCATCAGCCATTCATTCATTCATTCATTGAATGTGTATCTATACCATTCAGCCAACATCTATCGAATAATCTGAAATGCTTCTGATTTAGTCTTTTTGGGTTGGAGTATATGTGGGGTGGTAAAGGCAAGTGGCTTAATACCCTGGTTCCCTTCCACCATGGGCAAAGGCAGGTCTGCTGAGCTCTAAGTCCCTGCAAAGGGTACGTAAGTCTATGAAAGGCTCTGAGAGGACGAGTCAGCTCCAATGTAGACTCATGAAATTTTGGAGTTGTTGGGACCTTAGGTTTTATCTGTCTAACTTACTTCCAGGTGCAAGGATCCCTTCTACATTAGCTTACCATTTATTAAGCAGCTACTGTGTGCCAGGCAGTGGGTCCGAGAAGTGGCTGTGTTCCCTGTGTTTGATGATCTCCAGTGACAGGAAGCCCACTGGCTCCTGTTGGAACAGTCCTACTTCTTTCCTTTCTTGGACTGATCCCAGTTTGCTCCCCTGGCCCTTCCCTCTGTGTCTTTCTCTGCTGTGGAGGGGTAATGGTTCACTCTTCTTGCAAAGGAGTTCTCCTCCTGGCTTAGCCTCAACCAGAGCCATCTCCAACCAGTGCCCTGATGTGGGCTGAGGTCCAGGGTGACTGTGTGCCCTTGAAGGAAATGGTGGGACTGGGGGCTCCCTAAAAGGAGTTGCTGCACCCTGCTCCCTAGTGAAACAGGCTTTAGTTTTCATGCTGGACCTGGCTTCTGCAGCTTGTGCTAAGATTAAGGGACTCCTAGAGAGGAGGGGAGGGCACACCCACCAGCCAATCAGGCCAGGGACACCTGAGGTCTTCTTCCCAGCCCTCCCTCCACCTCTTCCCCCAGGCCCCCTCATCTCTCCCTGCTGCCTCCGGTTCTGCCTGCATTCCACCTCTGCCTCCACTTTCTCTTTGTCAGCATTCTTCTTTTCTGGCTCTCTCCTTTCTCTTTCTCTCAGGCTTCTCCTCCCCTCTCCTCTAAGAGCAAAAAATATCCATCCAGGCAAGTTGTAGCCTCCATCAACCTCAGTTTTCTCATCTACCAAATGGCAATAATAATAAATATTTGTGTTACTGAAAGATGATCATTAAGGGGGACCTAGATGCATGACACAGTTTTCACTAAAAAAAAAAAAGTTTCTTTTCCCCTTCTCTCCTTTTTGCTCCTGTTGAGTTTCTTCTACATTTCCATCTACTATCACCTCTGTCCTCTTCTTCACAATTTATCTCAGTGTCTATCTCTGTGTCTCTCAGTTCCATCTCCCCCTCGCTCCTGTTTTGTCTCCCACCTCTTTTTATTCCCTCCTGGTTACCCCCCTGCCCACTCCCCCCAACTCCTGCCACAGGCAGCAGGGCCCAGGCTGTGCTGACAGCAAGGGCAGGCCGGCAGGGCGGGTGGCTGTCTCCACTTCTCATTAGAGGCCCAAGAATGTGTGGAGTCATGAGGGACAATGGGAGCCTGCGGCAGGAAGAATGGGGCCTCTGTTGGGGCAGAAGTTTCCCAAATCCAGCTGAATGGGAGTACCTGAGGGCCAGGGAGGGGTGGAAACTCCTGAAGTGGAGAGGAGGCCACAGGTGGTAGGTGTGGGGGATGGGCAGGGCTCTAGAGTTGGCCACCATGGGAATTCTTAGCATCTGTTGGCATTTCTGGGGAGAACTCAGACCTCAAAGGTGACTGCCTCTCTCCCTGGAGTGGCCAAGGAAGAAAGGGATCCTGGGGGATAGAGCCAGGGGAAGCAAAAGAGAAAATGTTCCAGTGGCCCTGTAAGGTGGCCCTTATATACAGGGGATGTCCCTTGGGCCCCTTGGGCTGCTGGGCCCCAGTTCTCACCACCAGCAAGCTGCAGAAAGGTTGTGGTGGGCACAGAGGAGACAGGAATCGTGGGCATGGCCCCAGCTTGAGGAGGGGAAGTCCTTGGGGTTCTTGCCCAGCAGCGGCCTTTCACTGCCCAGGTTCTTGGATTGGAGGAAGGAGGGTTTCCTCGCGAAAGGAGGTGAGGCTTGACCTGCTTCTTCTTCCTCCATATTCCAAGTGAGGTTCAGTCCGGCCTGAGACATGATGGCTGTCCCCACCTTCATCCCCAGCCCAGTCCCTCTGGCCCAGACACCTTAGAGAGAGATGCCCCGCTTCCAGAGCTTACTTGGAGCTTGTCAGGTGGTCTGGGATTGGTAGGCAGGCCAGGGGCTGAGCCCTTCATGTGCCCAGGGATAGGCAGCTGGGATTGGCAGGCTATCGCTAGGAATCCGAGCGAAGGACTGGGTGAGGGTGGGTGGAGGGGGCCAGGCTCGGGCAGGTCTGAGAAAGGAAATGGAAGGACAGACAAGTGCTGACCTTGTCCCCCCAGGGCAGGGGAGTGGTAGGAGCAGAATAGGGGTATGGGTGAGAAGAGGAACCAGGGCTGCGGAGAAGGGGAGGGGGCCAGGCAGGAGAGGGGGCCTGCAGGGAGCCATCTCAGGTCTCCTGCCAAAAATTAAACTATAAAAAGGCCGGAGGGGAGCGGCAGGGGAAGGAAGGAGAGAAAGGAGATGGGGAGGGAGGGAGGGACCAAACAGCCCCTCCGCACCAATGGCCCGGCAGGGGGACGTGAGTAATACATGGCTGGTTCAGAGGGAGTGAGATCAAAAGCCAGAGATACAAGAGGTTTGTGCTTCATCGACCAGACAGCCAGAGGCTCAATGAGACCTTTGTTACTCAGGCCCAAGTCAGGGTTGAAGGAATACCTGACCGCCCCGCCTGCCCAGCCCGCCCCCACCCCCACCGTCCTCAGGGCTGGGGGAGGGGCGGGTCACAAGTGAGTCAAGTTGAGTTGGGTACAGCTCAGCCCAGGCCGGTGGTGGGCGGGCAGGGGGAGGGAGGAGGCCTGCCCTCGCTGGGGCGTGGAGCTTCTCGGGGGTGAGTGGAGGAGTGAGTGGCTGCCTGGAAGGCAGGAAGTGGCTCTGCGGGGAATTGTGAGGCGGACTGCGAGGGAAAGGGGGCCTTGTTGAGTCCGCCAGGTGAGCAGCCCCTGGGACCCCCAGCCCCTGGCCCAGCATCCCCTGGGAGGGAGCTGAGGGCATTCTGCCTGGAGTCCATGGCTTTATGCAGGGCCTGGGTCTGGGGTTCTGGGGGCCCATGAGAAAGGATGGAAAGGAGAACCAGAGGGGGTTGGGGCTGGGGTGGATGACCCAAAGTTCAGGTGGGAGGCTGCAGGATGCCTAGTTGTTTGGCCCTTAAGGTTGGGCATGGCTGGAGTGTGTGGAGGGGCGTGCTGTGCCGTGCTGTGCTGTGCTGTTGTTGGGGAATGCAGGATTCCTGTCCAGTGAAAGGTTGCTTCAACCAGGGTCGTGCAGAGAGCCAGCAAGTGTGGCCCTGGGGCTGAGGGTACAGTTGGGGTGGGAGTGGCAGCTACTGCCTGGCAGAGGTAGGGCCTGATCTGGGCCTGAGGCCTCTTACCATCTTCTTGGGGACCCCTGGGAGAGGTCTGAGGCCCCTGGGGCTTTCCTGAGCCTGGGCTAGCAGGAGCCCTAGAGGCCCACTTCTCTGAAGCTGATGCCTACAGCTGACCCGTCACAGGGGAGGGGCTGGGAAAATGGTACTTGTGATTAGAACACATCTTTTCCAGGACCCTGAGACCTTGGTTCCCCTCAACTCAGCTCTTCAGTCCATTCCTGGAGATGTCTGTGCTAACCCCCATGTCCTGCCAATGAGAGCGGCAGGGCACTGCGCAGCTCTCCCACAGCCTTGTCAGGGATGGCTCCAGAGTGAGCTGCCCTCAGCCTGGGGAGGTTTCAGCTGCAGCCCTCTTTCTGCCTCCAACCGGGTCTGGAGATGGAGATCTCACTGTCCTCTGAACTATGCAAGAATGGGTGTTGTCGGTAACCACCCAGACTGGTCTGGGTAGGGTGGCCCAGCCGCCACCCCTGGGGGCACTCAAGAAACCTATTTACCCCTCTAAACAAAGGGCAGGTCCTCATCACTGCCCTCCTTTACCCAGACCCTCCTTTGCCCACTGTGCTTCCAGTGGTTGGACTAGAAAGAGTTAAGCTTTGCAAGGGGGGAGGCTAACTTGGGGGCCCCCCTGTCCTGGGTACTGGCAGCAGCAAAGCCTTGAAAAGATCCGGCCTTATTCTCTAGGGGAGGGGTAGTTAAGGACCCTGGGCAGGGGGCTGGAAGCTAATTAAGGGAATTTGAGGAGGTCCTTTATGGCCAGGAAGCCACCCCTCCTCATACCCTGGAGTGAGGACCATTGTGTGAGTCCTTTGTAGGGCAAGAACTGGAAACTCATTACTGGGATGGCTTTAGTGCAGGTGGTAGAGGATGGTGAGAGAATTTAACCTGGGGGGCCTTGTCCGGGAGGGAGGCAGTGTGGGTGGGTCTGGTGTGGGGGGTGCTGAGAAGGGGAGTGAGGGCTTCTCAGGTGCCTCAGCCTCTCACCTCCCTGTGAGATTCCTGCCGCTGGACCCCTCCACTCTGCTGTGGCCTATGGCTTTTCATTCCTATGTGATTGCTGTCCCAAACTCATGTAGGGCTAAAAGCCATGGGCTACAGTGAGGGGCGAGCTCCTTCTCCTGCAGCAACTGCACCTCCCACGGGACCAGGTTCGGAGCCAGCCACCAAGGGGCACCAGAAGGAGGCTCTGCTTGGGGGTGGGGCATCACGGGATCTGGTAACCTGGGATCGGGTGTGACCTTGGCCCAGTCACTTCCCTTCTGGCCCTGTTTACTCACTCTGGAATGAAGAGACTGGGCCAGTGATTCCAGAGGGAGATTCCCTCTGAGGAAGGAAGGAGACCTTCAGGGTGTGCTGAGCTTTCTGAGTCGGTTCCTTCCCCCTTGCCAAGTTACTGAGGCCTGGCTCATGGCCAGAGATTTGGGGGCTGGAATCAAGGGCCTCAGGCCATGAAGACTTGGGCCTGTGCTAGTGCCTCACTCCTTCACGCCTTTCTCCGAGGTCAGCTTGGAATCCGCAGCCTTTTTTCTGTGTAAGGAGACCTCTGGGCCCTTTCTGAGGCTGAAATGGGAACACTCCATGCTGGCCACGAGGGAAGAGGAGGTTTCTGCAGAGTGAAACTAGGAAGGCAGGCGCTCCCCTCTGGGCGGCAGGCTGGATTCCAGGGCCCCTTGTTCCTGGTGTGCTACTGTCTCCAGGAGCTGCCCCCTCCTGCAGTGTGTGAAGGGCACCAGCCCTCCCTGCCCCTGTCCTGCTTGTCACTCTGCTTGCCTGGCTCCTCCCTATGCCTGTCTCCACTCCCACATTCCTTCCCCTGCCCCCTTTTAAATCGGCCTGACTTTATCCCTACCATCCTGGAAGATTCCAACAGGTGGCTGTGGTAGAAGAGGAAGCATCCTTGTGTCCCGCCTTCTACCCCCTGTTCCAGTCCCCAGTCTGCCTAAGACAGACCACTGAAGAATTATAGAAAGCGCTAGATTTGGTATTGACAATCAGAAGGCAAGTTTCTTATAATATCTCAGAGCCCTTAATTTTACCAACCAACATTTACTGGGTACCTACTATGTACCCCATGATTCTAACCACTTTATCTGCACTAACCCATTTCATCCTCCAGACAGTCCTGTCTACTATTAGCCTATTTTACTTATAGGAAGTCTGAGGCACAGGGAGCTAAGAAATTGGCCCAAGTTCATATGGATAGGAAGGAGCAGAACTGGGACTTGAACCCACATGGTCTGGTGCCAAAACCCATGCTCTTAGCACATCATGCTGTATATTGGGAGAGCCAACACCAGTGCATGGGAAAGTACTCTGAAAACCAGGGAGTGCTGTACCCACACGGGAGGTTGTTCTCACGAGGTCTCTATTGGAGGTCTCTATTGGATGCACGTCCACAAATTGGCCCCATGGCCCAACTCCAATCACCCTTTGTCCATCACTGGTTTTCCTTTTCCCACAGGAGGTTGCGGGGCGGGGGGGGGGGGGGGCGGGGATCAGAACAATAGGAGAAGCAAAGAGAAATCCCAAGCCAGCTGGGTTTTTGCTGGGGCTGATCCAGGCTACTTCCCCTCCTGCCCCAGCTTAGATGGTGAAAGGAACAAGGCATGAGAATTGGCCAGGGTTTCTTACTTGCCCTCTGGGTTCTCTCACCCAGAGTTCAGAGATGGCTGGCACCTTCCTCCACCTCCCTCATTGTCCAGCTGCCCTGGGCCCACAGTGAGCCTATCCTATTCCCTACCCTGCTCTGAGGCTGTCCAGGCACCTGATTTGCTTTCCCTTAACTCCTGATCTCCTAACTGGAAAGCCAGGTTAGAGCCATGCTCGCTTCCTGCCCCCTGCAACTGGGTCCCTCCCAGGAATCCTGTTGTTCAGTTTGCTGGGGTAGCCCCAGCACTGGGCTGGGCTTGGGAGGAAGGGTACAGATGAGCCATTCCAGAGATTAAACCTCTGTGAAGCTCTAGCAAGGCAAGGCACTTTGTAGGGATGGCTGAGTAAATGTTTGTTGAATGAAGTGTGAACTGGGAGAAAAGAGGTAAGTTGCCACCAGCAGAGACATAGAGCAAGCTCACAGCTCAGCAACTCACCCAAGACAGTCCTTGCTTTGCTGGGGCTGGGCCTGGATTGCTTCTGGGGTTACAAAGGTGGATCTCCATTCTATTCTTTGTCTTCTGTGGCTACTGCCCATGGGACAGGCCCGGAGAAGATATGCAATTGTATATTTCACATAATTGTTCAACTGCATTGAATAAGCAAGTTGCCCTCATGCCCCTTCTCTGTGGAGGATTCACAGATCAGAGGGCTGCGTATGTCCTGTCCCCTACCTGCAGATGGCTGAAACTTTATTCCCAGCAATCTAAGTCTTTTTTACAGTCCTCAGATATACCCAGCATAAGGCCTCCCTTGCGAGAGTGGGCCCGTGTTTAATAACACTGAATTCAGATGACTCTCTCTTATTGTATTTGTTCCATTTTTAGTGGAAATAGAGTTTGACTGCTAAGCCTTACTCCTTCCTAAATATAAAGACTATTGGGGGGAAAAAAGTCTCTGTCCCCAGCTTTCAAAAGTTTGACACTAAAGTCAGACCTTTGGGGTTCGTTCTGGCGCTGACAGTCTGGTCCACCGGTTCCCAGCTGCTGCTGTCTGTCATGTTGCCCACTCTTAGGGTGGGCCAGCCTCTGCCCAGCCAGGCTGGAAAACCCTGGGTGCAGGCCACAAAGACATTTCAGGACTATTGCTGTTCTGACCTCTCCAGCTCCCGAGAATCTCAGAACCACTGAGAATGCCTGGCTGCCCTTGCAGTCTGGAAAAGTGGAGGGAGCTTTCTCCATAGGTGGGCAAGCAAGATACAAGGGGGGCTGGCCCGGCAAGCTAGGGTCTGTGGCCTCTGAAGGCCATTGGAGGCAGAGGCCTTGGCCTGTGATTCCAGAGAGCTTGGTGAACCAGAGGCTGGAGCTCAGGCTCAAGCAGGCCAAGAAGGAGTTAACCTCCAAGGAGAATGCGGGTTTCTCCCAGACTGGAGGCCTGTGCCCAGTTTTGCTGCTGCCAACTCCAGGAAGAAGTCCTGGGATCTGTAGTTTGTGCCACTACCCACCCCTGGCCTGCCTGTTTATCAACACGGTCTTGTAGACTACAGTTCCCAGAAACCTGCAGAGGCTAGGCTTTGGGGGAAGGGGTGGGATAGGAGGCTCCGTGGCGGCCAGAGGGAGAGGGAGAGGGAGGAGGTGGGGAGAGAAAACCCAATTCACCCCCTTCCTTTTTAATTCTTTCTCCTGGTGTGTCTGCTCCACCACCCGAGCTAATCCCCCAAATCCGGTCTCCTAAGCCGCAGCTGCTTCCCTTCGCAGTGATGAATGGCTCAGGGAGGGAAGGTGAATTCATATTTTAATTACTGAGGCGCGGTGCTAAGGGAGCCGGGGAGGGGGCGGAGGGCTCAGCTTTGTTCTAGAGGCGCCGAGGGCACACCCTCCTTACTGGGTCACATCTCTTTTGCCCTTTACCTGGGGTGGGGGGTGGCGGGGAGTGAGGGTGGCAGTTGCCTTGCTGAGAGTGCCTCTGCTCTCTGCCTTGGGAGATGAAGGGATGGGTCGTGGGGGGCGCAATATCCCTCTTCTTGTTTATCAGAGAATTCCTGGCATGTCCCAACACTTTTAAATAGCTTCCTAGCCTTCCACCCCCACTGCCGCCCACTTTGATGAAGGACATTGCCAAAATTGGAGACACCTAGGAGTTTGTGGTCTGCAAGCCTGGGGCCCTGGATTTCTTTTTATCTTACTTTCTGGCCTGCTCTGAGTCTCCTCTTTCTCTTGGTTCTTCCACATGTTCATACTGTCTCTGACTCACTGCCCCATTTTTGCCAGAGGTGCAAGGGTTGGAGGACCCTGGGAGAGTATCTGGCACAGAGAGATGTGGGGGTCAGGCCAAGGGAAGGGATCAGCAGGGAGGCCGAGGAACCTCCTAGTGGTGGGGGAGGATGGATTGGCATCTCTTCTGCTTGGCTCCCACAAAGCTGGCTGGGCAGGGCATCGTCTATGCCCCCAGACCGTAAACCATCTTGGACCTGAGCTGGGAAAAAGCCAGAGAGGAGGATGGGGAAGAAGCCAGGGCCAACAGCTTGCAGTCAGATGCAGCCAACTGTGTGACAGCAGGAGGTTTGTCCAGTGTTCGCCCCGCCTCTCTGTCCTCTTCTGGGCTTCTGGGGGCTGTTTTTCCATTCCTTAGTCCCTCCTGGACTATGGGCCTGGAAAAGGAGCGGGAGGGTGGGAGGGGAGTTCCCATGATGAGCTCTGATGAGTGGGGAATGGACCCAGGCACTAGTCCAGACTCCTCCCCCTCAAATAGATGCAGCAAAGGGACCTGACTTCAGGGAGCCTCTAGCTGGTACTGGAGCCCTCTGCCAAGGGTGAAGGGGTAAAGACAGGGAAGAGAGTTGACAGGACCCCTGCCCGGGCAGAGCAGAGAGGAGCAGAGACCACAGCCTGGCAGAGGGACTCCCCAGGTACCTGCTGCTGGGGACTCTGAGGGAGGAGTGGGGTTCACAGCGGGCAGGGGTCCACTGAAGTGGGTTGGAATTCTCTGCCTCATGTTCCCCCACTTCAGGGGCCAGCCCAGCAATCTGCCTGCTACAGACAGAGCCCAGACAGCCTCCCGGGCTTCGAGTTGTGCACCTTACAGTGAGGACCCTTTTAGAGACCCTGTTAGAGAAAAGGAAGGATAACCAGAGCACTTTAGAGCAAAGACCTAAGCAGAATAACCAGGCCCCGTTTATTATACTTTCTGCTCTTAGATGCAAGGACCCAGGAATCCCACTGAGGCAGGCAGCCAGCCCTCGAACACTTCTCGGGAGCCAGGCTGCAGCCCCTAGCCCAGCTCCTGGCCAGCTTCGTTAGCTCTCCTTTCCTCTGATGTGTAGGTTCTGGTTCCTGTGACTTCACACCCTATCCTTCCCTACAGTGACAAGCAGAGCCAAAAAGCCAGGATTTTCTTAAATTCCCCAAAGGACCCAGGGGAGGAACGGGTCACTTAAGGGGGTATATTTTGCTGTTTTTACGAAAGAACAGTCATTGAAAAGGAAGTGAGGTGAAAAGGGAAGGGGATCGATGCACCCTGAGGCCAGAGACCCTAAGCTGCACCTTGACCTGTTTGTGGGGCTACTACATGCCTGGCTTGTTTTAGTTGTGAGTTCCTTCCCAGATCAGCCTTGTTGTGCCTGTCAGTTTCTCCCCATGTATTTTTCAATAATCATGGGAATGCTTTGTTGATCGTACCCTTGACTTACACCCCCAGCAAGAGAAGTGCACACATGACAATAACTGATTACAAGGGAATCCACCTGCCCACCCTCCCTTCTTCCTGATCAAATTAGGATTCCACCCCCTTAGGTTTGGGGTCTTAGTGTTAAACCTTGCCTAACCTCCTGGTACACACTGAAATGAGGTAATGAAGGCCCAGAGAGATGTAGTCACTTGCTTAGGATGACATAGCATGTTAGCATCAGAGCCAGGAATAGAACCCAGGCCACCTAAGTCCCAGATTGGATCCCTGTCTCTCTCTAGGTTTGTCACAGGAGGGATCCAGAGATAGCTGCAGTGGATAGATCTAGAAATATAGTAGTTGTGTCTCGGCTCTATATATATCCTGGAGGTTGCTCTCTGCTAACTATATATACTCTGCCAGAGTGGGTGTGTAAATGATGCTGGAAATCGGGTTATTAAATAACCAGCCTACCTATCCATGCTGACTCAAGCTGGGCCTCCTGCCCATCCAGCTGGCCAGTGGAAATGCATTGCACCTATTAATTACAGCTAATAGCTGTATTACTGGGATGCTGAGAGACTGAGGCAGGGGAGAATCTTGACAGGACTTGGCTCCACCGGGCACTGTGCTTGGTGTGGGCCTCAGCTTTGTCTGGAGAAACACGAAGGAAGTTTTTCCAAAAGGGCAAGGTTGGCCAGACCGGTGGAACTGTCCAGAGAGCCACCACCTGGGCCATGCCGCATTCCTCAAAGGCAGTGAAACCACTTTGCACATGTGCCTTGCTAGGGTAGCCCAGGACATCCTATGCAATCTCTATTGCTTGAGGGGCTGGAGAAGGGAGGCGCCTCATGCTTCTCTATTCCTAACCCCTCCGGCATAGCCCTGTGCCTCCCTCCTTCCCCGCAGCACTTGGGCTTCACTCACCTGCTTGTCCTCATGTTCTTCCTGGAGAGAGGAGTGATTCAGACCAGGCCCGGGCCTGACCTCCATGCAGGGCGCTTTCCTTCCTTTGTTCTCAGCTTCTCGGCTTGAGTGGCTTGAATGCACTTCTGCTCCCTTTCCATAGGCCCAGGGGCAGAGGAAGGGCAGAGAGGTGAACTGGAAAAATCTGCAGGTGGCTAAGGCTAGGGAAACCTAAATGAGCTTTTGTAGAAAGGGATACTCTTGCAGACTGAAGCTGAGCTCCCGAAGCTCCCTCTCTTCCCCAGCCAGACTGCCACAGATACCAGAGCGGCCCCTGGCTCCTGCTGAGGGCTGGGTTAGCCAGAGGTGGGGGACGACATGTCCAGCTGGGGCAGATCCAGCCTCAGCCTCTGCCTCAGACTTATGTGCCAGGGAAGAACCATGTCTTTACCCTTTTACATCTACCTCTCAACCCCTTTGCCCAGCATAGGTGCTAAATAAAAGAGCCTGTTGGCTAAAAGAACCCTCTTTGCTGTCTGTTCTCTGCATGGGGAGGATGGGATTTGCATTGCTCTGAGCAGTCAAAGGAAGGGCATAATCGCTCCCTATAGGCTTTCCTAGGGTGTCAGACAACTTGGGGTTGTTAAGCAAGGGAGGAATCTGACTCGGTCCCAGGTGTCAAAGTAAAGCTACACTGGATGAAGGGGTCTGCATTTGGATGGAGGAGGGCCTGTCGTGTGCGACCTGCAGAAGCGAGTGAAAGCCCCCAGCTGGAACCTGTGTAAGGTGGCACAAGCCAGAGTCTATTTTAAGCCAGCTTGCTTCCTGTTCCCCAACCAGGTGTATGGTGATGAGGTGAGGCAGAGCGGGTGGGAGGGGAAAAAAGGAGGCAGCAGCTGGGCTTTCTCTTTCCTCCCTTGGACTCACCCAGTCTCCAATGTGAGGAATGACATCAGCTCCACACAGATCAGGAAACACTGAGGTTTCAAAGAGCTGTTGTTTGGAGGCCTGACTCCTCCCCCAGCCGGTGTGAGAGACCTAGCAGGCCGCCTCAGGGAGTGGCAACGACTGGGCCAGACCCAGAGGGTTCTGGGAGCATTAACCCCAGCTTGCTTCTCTCTTCCTGCCTTTCTCCTGCCCCATCTCCCTCCCCTGCCTTTCCCTGCAGATCTCTGGTGAGTGTTCTCCCAGCCTGGTGTAGGGCATGCCCCAGTTCACTTTCGCCTGCTTCTGTGGTCTCCATGGCTTCTGCAAAATGAAGAGGAAGAAGGAGGAAGTTCACAGAGAGCGGGAGACGGCGGTATGAGCAGAACCAGGGCCCCTCCATCAAGCCCCCAGCAGGTCCCCGGCCTGATGGTGCCCGCTTCTGTCTGGGGCTTGGAGCAGGAAGCCGTGTGTGTATCTTAAGTCTTGATTTAGCCAGTGCTCTTCTCAGCCTGACTCTCACCAGAGGGCATCAGCCTCCTGTGTGCCTCTCATCCTTCTCATGCCCACCACACCCATTAGCTTCCAATTCTCAGACCTCCTTGGAGAGAGGCCCCAGCCACACAAGGGGGAACCCCAGGACCTGCCGCATGCCTTCCAGAGACTGAGAAGCCCCAGGGAGGCCGAGGGGCGAAACTTCTTTCCTGCCCTGAGAGCTTCGGGGGACTCTTCTCAGGGTAACCGCATGAGGGATGTGCCTCCTTGGGCTAGGAGAGCTGTTGCTAAATAGGAAACTGGCTGTTCTAGCAGAGAACCTCCAGCAGCCCTGACCCTGGAGAAGGCCTCTGGGGTGGAAGTGTGAGACTCTCCTGGGATTCCAGGAACCGGGGCATGAGTCCTTTTCCAGCCCCCTCCCAGCATCCTTCTGGGCCAGGTGGGGCCAAGCCTGAGGTGGTCATCCCAGTGAGGAGGAGGGCAGAGGTGGCCGGCGGCCCCGCGGTTCCCTCTGTTCTTGCTCTCTGGAAAGCAGTGTTTCCTCCAGCCCTGGCCATGACCCACCCATGTTGGTGATGCCGGCGCCTCCTTGCCAGCGGCACAGATCGGGGGAGGCCTGTTCCCCAGGCCCTGACTCCCCTCCTCAGGGAATGTCTTGCGGTGGCCAGACCGAGGGGCCCCTTTCCTGCACTGAGCCGTGCCCTCGCTCGATTCTCCTGTCTCCCCTGCCTTTTTCTTCTCTCCTCAGAAGCCATAGAGGGGACCGCGTTTGTATGTGGTGCCTTCAGGGGAAACTCTTGGGGTGGGGGACCTCTAGGACTTTCCTTGACTTTTTCCCTTATCTCCCACGCCCATCAACCTTCCAGCTTCAGTCTCTGCCCTTACCCCCAGCCCATTTCCAGGAGGTAGGAAGCAAAAGAAAAAAACATTTCCTTCCCTCTTTCCTTCTTCCTTCCTTCCTCTCTCCCCCCATTTTGGTATAACTTAGCCTTTTGTCTTTGATCCTGGAGTTCTCCAGGGCTAGAAGACATGCAGACAGGAATGCCAGCGGCAGAGACGCTTCAGGCAGATTCTATAAGCCTGTTCTCCCGCATGGGGGGAACAGCTCAGCCAAGGAGCAAAGTCAGATCCCCTCTAGCTCCCCAGGGACAGAATAACCCTTCTGACAGGTAAACAGGTGACCTGGGTAGACAAGTCAAGGCCTCAAGATAGGAGAGTCTGGGTTCCCCTTTCCTTAGAATGTGGGCCTCTCTGGGCAACCAGGGAGGGCAAAAGGCTTCCTCGGCTGGTTCGCCCAGAACCTGGGAGAAGCAAGGGCACATTCTATGCTGGCAGCCTCTGCCTGCCCAGCTCATACCCACACTCAGGGCCCTTTCCTGGGCTTTGGGCAGATTTGGTGGGATCCAGGTTCTCTTTATGAGGCTTGAGCACAGCTTGAGCTCCTCCTCCCATCCTCCATCCCCTTCCTTTGCCCCTACCTCCCAGCCCCCGCCTTCTACAATCTGTTATTTCCTTTTATATCCAAAGAATTGTAAACAGAAGTCCTTCCCTCAAGGAAACAACAAGATTCAGCAATAAAGGCCAGTGGGGTCGCAAAGGAGAGGAGACAAGCTCCCTGGTTATTTGTCCTCTTGGATAGTAGAGGCCTTGGGTGAGGAAAAGAGATGGGCAGAAAAGTTAGCTTGATACAGAGGCCGGAGAGCCGCCTGGAGGGCATGTGTGTCCCTAGCGGTCACCTGCGAGGCTGCAGTCCTAGAGAAGTCACTTCTGTGGCAGAGGATGAAACTGTATCCCCGGAGACTCAGAGGTATTGGGTGTTATGTCCTGACCACACGGGCTCATCAGGAGGAAAGGTCAGGAAAGCGGAGAAAGTGCGTCCTGGGGAGTGGGTGGCTGAGGAGAGCTTTCCCCAGGTGTGCCTCTCAGACCTTGGCAGGGATTGCGGCTGCAGGGGGTTGGTGGTGAGCCCATCCAGAGAACCTCTTCCCCCGGGAGAACTCCCTTGGCTCCAGAGGGATACTAGATATCTTGAGCCCTGGCTTTGGGAACACGGGTGGGGTCCCAAGGTCAAAATGTTCTGGGTGGAGGTCCAGTTGTCCTCTGCCACCAAGCTGGCAGTCCCTTCTTCACCCAGATCTGAGGTGGGGGCCAGCACTGCAGCTGGAATGGTCTGAGTAGGAGGTAGCAGCTTCTAGCCAGGCACACCCCAACCCCACATTCTGTTGTCCCTCGGTTTCCTTCTCAGGGAAATGGGGACTTTGCTCCTTTTAGCATCTCCGGAAGCAGTCTGAAAACCTGTGCCCTCCTCTAGGCCCTTGAATGAGCCCAGGGAATAGGGAAAGACCAAAGCAGCTCCAGCATTCACAGACCCTGCACCCTGGGCCTCTGACTTCGGGCCAGGCTTCTGCTCCTTCTGGGGTGGGCCTGGCTGCCCTGCCTTCCCATCCTCTCTCCATGGTTCTGTCCCAGAGACTCCACCTTGAGGTGGGGGCCCTGAGCCCTTGGGGTGAGGGAGGGGCACATGGGTTGATGATTCTGTGGAGGAGATCGGGCCTCTTGTTCTTGCTGTGTGGCACTTATTCCTCCTTGCAGACAGGTGGGGGCATCAGTTTTCCCCATCTGTAAAGCGAGGACTTCCCATGGCCATTTTCCCTCTTGGGCTTCAGGCTGTTGAATGGAAGATCAAGAAGTGTGAACGGTGCTTGGGGTCCCTGTGACTTGAGTGTTGCCTAGGACCCTGGCCCCCAGGACCCAAGGGGCTTCTTGTCTCAGGTTGAAACCTTTTTATTAGAATGTCATTTCCTTCTCTGCTCCCAGGGAAGGGCTTTTTGAATGTAGCATATGGGTTCATAGAAATATATAGGGAGATTGTTACTTTTAGAAAAAAAGAGCAATAATTAACTAACTGAAATACACATGAAGTGTTAGAGTGGGACGCAAGGAGCACTGAGCTGGGAGCCAGGTCTCCTGGCTTCTAGCCCTGCTTGGAAACTAATGACCATGTGACCTTAGACTAGTCATGTCTTATTTCTGAGACTCAGGTTCCTCAACTGTAAATAGAGGATTACATGAATTTCCTCTTAAGTCTCCTTTGGAGTCCAGGGCTCTGTGAGTCTGGGAGGTTGAGCCTCAGTGGGGCATAGGGTTGTGGAACCAGAGGGTCACAGGTTTCCTCTGCCCTCACAGATGCACTCTGTGCAGACAACAGACATGTGGGGAGAGTGGGTGGAAGTGGTACGGTGGCTCTGAGAAGTGAGAGGGGGAGCGAGAGGGAAAGGCAAGTCACCCAGAGCTTCTGCTAGTATCTTCCTCTAGCCAGGGCCCAGGGCTCCCTGCAGTTCTGCCTCTCTTCCCTCCTACAGCCAGGCCCAAAGGAAGTAAGTCAGTTGGCCTGGACTCTGACTCCAGGTCCTGTCTAGGCCATCACAGGCCCCACTCTTATGTACACTCTCACTTTCTCTCTGTCACATACACACACCATCACCACCACCACCACAACCACCTGCAGATAGATGCTCAAGTGATTCTAGAAGAGATCTCAAGGACTGGCGCCCTGCTCCAGTTTTGTAACCCATGGGCTTCCCTTTGCACAGCTCCTCATGTGCCCATCTCCATGCTGATCAAACTACCCCACCTCATTCCTTGCCTTCTGCAAAGGGAAGAGCCTCAGGCTAGAGTTTGTCCTGTCTACAGACTGAATGTGCATTTTGCCCAGTGGCTGGGGATGTGCTGGTGGAATGTGCTGGTGATCGTTTCTGGATGGAGAGCCACAGCCCCGCAGTGTTGTGCCATGACTGACTCCTGACCTTGGCAAATTGCCTCCTCTCTCCCAGCCTCCTCCATAACAGGTGGCAATGAGTCCCATTTCCTCCCTACCTCACAGGAAGGCACGCGTGATAAAGGGCACACTTATCAGATGTGCCCAGATGTGGCTGGAACTTTTGGAGACAGATACTTGGTTCACAATTGCAAAGGTGGACTTTTGCCAGAGAAGAAACTCTCTGGGCTGCTGAGTTCAGTGGGCTCCTTGCAGACTGGTCCAGGAGGTCTGGTGTTCCTCCTGAAGGTGGCTGCTGTGCCCAGCAGGCGATCAAGCTGACAATACCACAAGAACCAAGAAACAGAATCTGTTCCCAAGGAATGAACGTTCTATCTCTCTGACCCAAAAGCAAGAGCAAGAGAGAGCCGTCACCATCATCACCCTGCTCCCAACACAAACACAGCCCCTCAAGTCCATATTGCTGACAAGGGTGTCTGGCTCGTCAGGGTGAATCCTCTGGACCCCCAGGCCATCCCTGGAGTGGTCAGTGCACACTGTGTCGGGGTTGTTGTGGCCAGTCCGCCTGGGTTCCCTTCTCTGAATTTCCACGGGATAGGAACTATAGGATCATGAAGAAGAAATAGGAACCTTGACTCTTCACAGAGGAGCCCAGGAGGTCAGGACCATCCACCAGGAGGGTGAGTGGTAGCTGCCCAGGGCATCCCTGGAGGAAGTCATCATACTGAGGAAGAAACTGCAAAAGCCAAGAGCTCCTAGACCTGGGCAGCTCAGGAGCTGGCAGAAACCCCTCAAGTCTGGAGTTCAAGGGTTTTCCTCGTGGGCTGCCGGTCTGTCTCTTTCCCTTCTGGGGCAGCCGTCTCTCCTCCTTCAGCTTATTCCCGTGTTCCATCCGAGGGGCGGGAGGAAGGCAGGAGGGGGAGATGGCAGGACCCAGACAGATCCTCAGGACTCTCCCTGCCTCTGTTGCCATGGCAACACTGCTATTTTTATCCCGTTGTTCATGATGCTCAAAGCTCTAACTTTCTCTGTTCCAGAGAGGCCAGGCTGGCTTCTGCCCTCATCCTTCAATACAGCATCTTCTCCCAGAGGCCTGAGGATGGGAAAGAGTGATGGAGAAAAGGGGAGCCCCTTAGGTCACCCCTCAGCCAGAGGGAACTGTTTAACAGGGGTTTGTCTCTGCCCTTTTGAGCCTTTGGTTTTCTACCTGGCTTAGGCACCCAGGTTTATGTTTTCTAGATCAAAACTCCCCATGGTCTCCCTGAGAGACTGCTCCAGAGAAAAAAGAGCTGCCAATCAGGATGGATTTTTCCTACACACGTATGACACTGCGGACACTTCCCTTCTTGGGAAAATCAAACTTCATTCTGAAGAATGTCCTGTTGGTCGTATAAGCCAACCCCTGCCCTCCTAAAAGGGGATAGAGAATTAAATTTGGTTAATTAGCAATCAGATTCACTGGGGAATTGCAACTAGTACTTCCCTTTCTTCTGTCCCTCCACCAAAACACTGGAACAAACGGCTTCATGTCTTTGTCCAGTCTTTCTGCCTAAAGCAAAATAGCATACATTCTCCAGGCTGAAAAGTAGGTTCCTCTCCACACCTACTCAAGACGGCCACATTTCAATCCAGGCTCTTGAAGACAGGGTCTAATGAAAGGATTTCTCTTCCTTCTCTGTTTGTTCCCTCTGGCCCAGCTTCTAGTCCTCTCCTTATGTCCCCACCTCCATGGCAGTGGCAGGAGACCCCTGAGAGGCAATGGTGCTAACATTCCCCATCTATATACCCCTATGTAGTTTATCAAGATTTGAACCCAGCACCTGGGTGGCTGTGTTGGGCGGATACATTTCACATCCTCAAGACCACAACCCTGGCGACAGGTCTGGATTAATTCTGTAAACTGGGAATCTATATCATGCTGAACTCCCGCACTGAGGTTCTATCTTGGCTGAACTGACTCGTGGATGGTTAAGTTTCCTGGGGTGGCTGGGACCCATTTACTAAGCCTCTAATTGGTTTCATTTTGGCTCAAGTTGCATGGTTTCCCGAATCTATGCACCTGGAGTAAGCACTTTTCTGGTTGCCACTGAAAAGCATGCCGGCAAACGCTGCTCTGTTAATTGCTGTAATAAACAGACTTTATTATATCCCTTTGCAGTAAATGTATTATGTTGTCAGGGTAGAAGGGGCATCCATGTTTATTTCACACTGTAATACACTGCAGCAGCAGAAGCTAAACATTTGTTTCCATCAAATCTGCTGAGAGGAGGGATAATGGAGACTTGGGGGAAGAGTCAGGAGTATGGACATAAAGTGAGGTGTTGGGGCCAAGAAGGAGGCTTTGGGAGACACCCCAGGTCCCCTGGAACTCCGTGAGCCTCACTTGTGCTATCTCTAACTGAAGGAAGCCAGGCCTCGTGCCTCTTACCATCTCAGAAATAATAGTGGGATAAAGCCAGCTAGAGTGGGTGGGTGTGGGGAACAGGGAAGGTGGTTTAGGACTACAATGTGATCACATAGTCTTAAGGTTCTTTTAAGAAAGAGAAAGGGCCAGGCGCAGTGGCTTATGCCTGTGAAGCCGAGGTAGGAGGATCACTTGAGCTCAGGAGTTAAGACCAGCCTGGGCAACATAGCCAGACTTTGTCTCCACTAATATATATATATATATATATATATATATATATAAAATTAGCCAGGCATGGTAGCATTCACCTGTAGTCCCAGCTACTTGGGAGGCTGAGGTGGGAGGATCCCTTGAGCCTGGGAAGAGATCATGCCAGCATTCCAGCCTGGGCAACAGAGCAAGACCCTGTCTCAAAAGAAAAGAAAAAAAAAAAGACAGAAAGAGAAAGAAAGAAAAAAAGAAAGAGAGAAAGAGAAAGGAAAGGAAGGAAGGAAGGAAGGAGGAAAGAAGGGAGGGAGGGAGGGAGGGAGGGAGGGAAAGAATCCTTAGTTGGGCTTCTCAGAACTGAAGACTGTGTTAACAGAATTTTCAGACTTATAAAAGAGAGAAAGATGCTGTAAGATGGCATAACATTAAGAACAAGAATTATATCATGTATGTGATTATATATCCATAAAGCTGTTTGAAAAAGAATTATTGTGTCATAACTCCACTTGGATTGGGGGAACAGATATTCCAACGATCTCTGAAGCAGGAAGCCCTGAGAGAGGGCAGAGAGATCAGGCCATCAAGTCTAACCCCAAAGCCAGTCTCCTGTAAGGCAAGAAGTGATTTGGGGCAGGACAAGATTCAAGTATCACATACGCAGCTGTTGTTTAGAGCTGTGGAATGACTGCTCCTGAGAGGGCTGGCTGCCTCTTCTGCAGGCTCAGCCGCCATTACGCATAGCACAAAGCGCTCACTAAGTGTTTGTTAAGCGGTCTGGGGCAGATATGACCCCAAGCCTTTCCATCTTCAGGAATTCGCCGAGATACCTGCCACAGCCCCTCTGCTGTCTGCACCCCAGCCTTCACCCTCTTGCGTGGGGAAATGTATGCTGTGCACTGCTGTTGACTGAATCTATTCTATCAATATTGAGTCCTGGCTCTATGCAAAGCTCTGCGGGAGGGGCTGAAGGAGAAATGTAGGAAAGTCAGACATTGCTCCAACCCTGGAGAAACTCACAATTTCTTTTTTTTTCCCCCCCGAGACAGAGTCTCGCTCTGTTGCCCAGGCTGGAGTGCAGTGGTGCGACCTCGGCTCACTGCAACCTCTGCCTATTGGGTTCAAGTCATTCTCCTGCCTCAGCCCCCTGAGTGGCTGGGATTACAGGTGTGTGCCACCATGCCTGGCTAATTTTTGTATTTTTAGTAGAGACGGGGTTTTACCATGTTGGTCAGGCTGGTCTTGAACACCTGACCTTGTGATCTCAAAGTGCCTCCCAAAGTGCTGAGATTACAGGTGTGAGTCACCACGCCCAGCCAATTTAATAATAATTTAGAAAACAATGTGGCAAGTCTCAAAAATGTCTCAGTTAAAGTACAAGCAAAGTGCTCCAGGGCTTCAGAGGCCTGAGAGAACACAACTGTAGAGTAGGGAAGAATCAGAGAAGGCATCACAGAAGAGGTGGAATTTTTTTATTTTTTGAGGCAGGGTCTTGCTCTGTTGCCCAGGCTGGAGTGCAGTGGCACAATCATGGCTCACTGCAGCCTCAACCTCCCAGGCTCAAGCGATCTTCTCACCTCAGCTTCCTGAGCAGCTGGGACTACAAGCACGCACCACTATGCCCAGCTAGTTATTTGTAGTTTTTGGTAGAGGCAGGGTCTCACTATGTTGCCCAGGCTGGTCTCGAACTTCTAAGTTGAAGCTCTCCTCCTTCCTTGGCTTTCCAAAGTGCTCGAATAACAGGCAAGAGCCACTGTGCCTGGCCGAGGTGGAATTTCCCAGGGACCCTTCTCTCTTCTTTGCTGGCATCTACAGACTTCTGCCCATGGCTGTATGTATGCACGGACACAGTTAGTAATGACTCTGCCGGCAGGTATGATAGGAAGCCTCTTCTGTCACAGGTGAGACATATTGTTCCCAAATTCCTCTCCTCTCCAAAGTCTGACATCTGAAATTTCATGAGTGCTTCCTCTCTTTGACTTCAGGTTTTGATCCCTTGGGGTTTGTAATCCAGAAGGGAAGCAAACACTGGTCAGTTTTCAGGCACTTGTCCCACAGCATCAGTGATTACCTCAGATTTCCTCTTGGAGCAGGTTTTGTTAGGATGAGGGGAAAGAGCATGAGAGCAGTGCACACCTGGCCAAGGAGGGCGAGGCCCCACCCGGTGGGAGACCGGGAGCACAGAAAGGATGAGTGGCTGGGGCCTCTCTGAACTTCCCCATCTCATTGCCCTACCTGGCCAGGCCATGCATGTCTACACACACTTATGCTTGTCCACTCTTCAGCCTTCCTCCCTCCTTTTCTCTTCCTCTTCCTTTCTCTAACTCTTCTCCTGCTACCTTTTCCCTACCCTTCTTCCAAAGAGGCAGTGAGAACCTCAAAGACATCACATGGGGTCTGTCACGCCCCACCACATTGCCTGGGGCCAGAAGATTGGGAAGGCTGGCAATCCTAAAGCTTCTGTGTTGGCCAGGCATGGTGGCTTACACCTGTAATTCCAGCACTTTGGGAGGCTGAGGTGGGTGGACCATGAGGTCAAGAGATGAAGACCATCCTGACCAACATGGTGAAACCCCATCTCTACCAAAAATACAAAAATTAGCTGGCCTTGATGACGCGCAGTTGTAGTCCCAGCTACTCTGGAGGCTGAGGCAGGAGAATCGCTTGAACCCGGGAGGCGGAGGTTACAGTGAGCCAAGATCACACCACTGCACTCCAGCCTGGCAATAGAGCGAGACTCAGTCTCAAAAAAAAAAAAAAAAAAAAAAAAGCTTCTGTGTTGTTGTCCCGGCTTTGCCCCAGCTAAAATGTGTTTTGCTGACCAGACAGACATGCAGCTTTTTCTGTCTGGACCTCAGTTTCCCCTACTTGTAGAGTGGGTGGAACTCTGCCTCCACCACCCTTCCACTCAATTGGCTATGGAGGGAAGAGCACAAGACTTGTTGTCTTTACTATCTGTGGCAGCCTACAGAAGTCACTCAGTCTCCCTAGACTTCTGTTTTTCATATGGAAAATGTAGATAATAATAGCCACAAGTTTTTGCAGGGGTCAAGTCAGACAGCCTGTGCTCAGGTGCTCACCTAGCTCCCAGCCTGGCACAAAGCAGGTGTTCAATATGAGTTAACTGAAAGGTTCGTTGAAAAAATTAGGAATCGCAAGTGTGCGTGTTGCACGTGTCACATGTTCCACTGCATCTAGCACGGTGTTGGGTACGAAGTAGCCATTCGGTCAATATCCACAGATCAAACTGAACTGAAAACGGTGTGGAGAGGTCAGGAATGATTAAATTAGCTCACTTGTGTGTTGGCTAACGTCTCCTTTTTCAAGTAATAAACAATAAATAGTGTGTAAATCTGCTTATCCCCAAAAGGCGTGTGACGTGTGCGGTGAAAGTGAGCTGGGGTCCTCTTCCCCACCCCCAAGCTCGCTGGGCGCTCTAGGACGAGTCTCTTCCTCCTGCTGCATTTTGGGGAGCATCCTGCAGACGGCGCTCTCCCATCATCTCAGCCTCAGCCGAACTGGGCTGGGGTAGGGAGCGAGGGGTGAGGGGAAGTGTGAAGGAAAAACAGCCCCACGCGTCACTCACATATTTACATCTGAACTGTCAAAATAGTTATTTTTAAGTCGAGTTCCGTCTGCTGCGGGTTTAAAACTGAGCGGTGCGGAGGCGGGGACGCCCTGCTGCGGAGGGAGGGCGGCGGGCACGGCGGCCTGAGTGCGCGTGCGCAGTGCGCCTCGCCGGCTGCCTCGGGGGTCCCTCGGCCGAGTGGGAAGCTCCTGGGGCAATGTGGGCGCGGAGGTGTGCATGTGGAAGACCGGCTCTTCCTTTGGCCACTTTGCACCTAGCTGAGGAGCTGCGTAAACTGTTGGCGTCCGCATGGTCTGCCATTCCTGGTTCTCCACGGTGATGAGCGGCTTTCTCCTGAATCATAGGAAGCACGCATCCCATTCCAGGAGGGAGATCTGCCCTGTTTTTACCTCCTCTGACTTTGGTTGTCTACTCCTACCCCACTCTCCCACCCCGTCCCTGACAACCCTCCGTCTGGAAGTTCTCCATAGCCTCCCTCTATACTTCCTAGTTACAACTGGGGCCCATGCCCATCTCTAAAACAAGACTTCATGGGCTCCATTCAGATCCGGGTCTGATTTGAGGATGCTCCTCCCGCCCAGCCGTCTGCAGCACAGCCCTTCCTAAGAGGGAAGGAGCTGGGGGCTTCTACGGGAGCTGGTCCACATTTGGGCGGGCCTGAAGCTGAGGACCCTTGGGTGTGCAAGCAGCAGAGAGAATGACTTGGCCTTCTATGTGGCAAGAATTCATTTTTCTCTGCAAAGTGAGGAGCCTGCTGGTTTGACACTCAGGATGGTTCTTTCTCGCTCTCTCGATTGCTCTCTCAGGGGCAGTGGGATTTGAGACAGACGCTGGCTGGCCCTGTTGCCATTAATATGTGTCCCAGCCCTGTCCAATGTCTGCTCTGTAATGAGTAGTGTTTCGGAATGTCACCTCTGTTAATGGGGAAGCGGCACCTGTGCACAGCCGGAGCCACCTCTCTGTCTTCATTAGGCAGTCCTCGGCCTGGCTGCCGGCTGCCCTCGCTGGGTGACAGATGATGGGGATGAGGAGTGAGAGCAGCAGCCTCCTGCTGTCCAGGATTCATTCCCAGACAATGACCCCAAATGCCTGTCCCTGCTTCCCCCACCCCCCAACATCAAAATAGGCAGCCAAGAAAAATGCCCTTCTCGGGCAAGGTGCGGCAAGGACAGATAATAGCTAAAAAGCATGCTAAGGAGAGTAGAGGAGTCATTTCCAGAAACAGAGACCTGTGCTAGCCATTGTGATCTCTGGTTTAGATTGCATTTGGGGGTCTCTTCCTCCCCCCACCCCAGCTATCTCCACAGGCCACCTTTTATGCCTCTTCTAATAAATCTGTCCACCATGCAAAAGTCACAGTGTGAGGGCATAATGGTTGTTCTAATTCCAGATTTCCCTCTAGCCCAGACCTGCATATTGCCTCCCAGCAAAATCCTGATCCTTTTAAATCTCAGCCCTCATATCTGCCTGACACAATGCAGCATCGAAATGAGCCAAGCCACAAAAGGTCCTGAGACATTGACAGGGCTTCAGAGGACCCCTACCATCAGGATAAGGTCAGTCTTTGAAACACCACCAGCATGGATATCATATTCCTCTGGTTCAGTTCAACGTACCCACCCTCCCCACAAGGCTGTGTTAAAATAGTTGCAGCATCTCCTTCATCTCCTCCGCTGCCCAAGCAAATTAAACTGGACCAGAAGTGTCTTCCATACTCTCTAGGTCATTGGAGGTGGAGGTGGGTTGGGGCCACCTGTGGAGGGTAGGGGATGGTGGTGATGATCACTTGGAATTGCCTGAGGCAACTGTCTGATCCAGAAGCTGCATGGATAGCTGGTTACTTGACTGGGGCTGGTGGTGGAAGTGGCTTCCCGTTGCCAGGCCCTCACTTTGAAAGGCTCTGAGGGAGCCATGTGGAGATCTGGACTTTTCCCATGACCTCTCTTCCCTGTCTCAGGGAAGGGCACCTCTGTCTACTGAGATATTCAAGCCAGAAATCTGACTCATTCCTGACACTCTCCACTCTCCACCCCATTCTCAATCGGTCACCAAATTCTCAAATCCTGTTGGCTCTCCCTCCTAAATCTCCCTCAAATCTATTTCTCTTCATCCCCACCTAGTTACTTAGTCCAAGCCAGCATCTTTTCTCACCTTGCTCTCCAGTCTACCACCCTCTCTCTCATGCTATGCCAGCCTCCCTGACTTTCTTGCCATTCCAGGAACACACACATGGTCCTCCCTGACTATCTAGTCTAAATCAAAGTGCTTTCCTCCCAAGCCCTTCCCTGTCACATCAGTCTGTCTCGTTATCACATTCTGAAAGGTTCTTGTTCACTCCATTTGCTTGTTTGTCTGCTTTTCCCTCCTAGGACATAAGCTCCAGGAGGGCAGGAACCTCATTTGCTTTATTTAACCTTGTATTCACAGCACTAAGAATACTGCAAGGCATGTGGTAGGGTTCAGGAAATATTTGTTGAATGAATGAAGGAATGGTTTGCTGCAACCTAACGATACTCCTGTACCCAGTCCTGCACCCTTCCTCTCATCCCCTCCATAGCACCTCGAGGGCTCTTTCTCAAAGATAACTGTCATGGCATCACTCCCCAGCTCCAAGCTTTTGGTAACAGGATTGGCAAAATGTTGACAACAGTTGAAGCAGGGTGAGGAATATATGTGGGTTTCGTTATGCTTTGACTTTACTTGCTTGTAATTGACTTATGTTTGTTTTAAATGTTTTAAAATTATGGAAACAAAAAACCACCATAAAACCTTCAATGGCTCCCACTGTCCTTAAGATAAAGCCTAAGAGCTCCTTATCCTGCTTCCTAGGCCCTTGGCTGTCTGGCCCTCTGCCAGTCTTCCAGCCTCGCCCATTGCCAGTCACCCAATTGCCTTCCACACTCGGGATCCTCAGGAAGCATCCACACTTCTCGTTAGTACCAGGAACTGTTACAATGCTCTGGGACAGTTGTTTGTTTCCATTTCATGAGTATGGAATTGACTAGACAACTGTATGGCTGCTAGAAGGCCTTGTCAATTTGGAGAGCCTCCTGTAGGTACAGTCTATGTATCGGCCGTGAGGGTTTCCATCTCAGCCTCATTCCTTCTCCATTTTATGCTGCTACTTTTTCTGTCTTCTTTTGCTTCCACTTTTATTATCTTTCTGTGACTGTCTTCAGATCCCTGCTGGTACAGAGTCTCCTTTAAGCCATGGGAATTATACGCTCCTGGATTTTAAGGACAGGAATGGATGTCCCACAATGTCCTTGCCATCTTGGTTTGTGTGGTCTCCTCTTTCATGACATTGCTTCTTACCATGTGTGCTGCAGTGGAAACCCATTCCCTTGAGTGTGCACTCTGTCTCTCTCTCTCTCTGTCTCTGTCTCTCTCTCTCAAATGTTCTTTTGAGAAAAAGCAGATCCCGACTGGCCTTTATTATGAGAAGCTGCTTTCAGTTTCCCTGAGTTTCCAGGTAAAGGGGTGAGCTATGGTATCAAATGAGATGGGAAGATGCCCCAATCATGAGTGATGTCCCCTTGTTAGCAAGAATCCCAGTGCAGGACCCCAGAGCCATTTTGTCATACTGGAACCTTACTCACAGTTCACACTTGTGAGCACTTACTGTGAGCACTTATAGAAAACAGTGTTTTTAGCTCCTGAGATGTGTTAACTCAGTCCTTAAAAATTCTGGAAGGAATGTAGTGTTATGACTATATTTCCATTTCACAGATGTGAAAGCCAGGGTCCAGCTAGTAAGTGACACAAATAGAGGCAGTGATACAAAAATCCAGAATACAACCAGAGGCAGTATGACCCTGGAGCCTGTTCTCCTAACCACTCTGAAATTGCCTCTCAAGGTCCCCTGGGGCTTCCTGAGCTCCTGGTTAGTGACTCTGGTAATCGAAAGCCTCCCAGCATCTCCTCCACTACTGTTCATTATTCACAGAGACTGGGGTGAGGGGCCCACTTGGTCTCCCTCCCTGCCTTCTTTCTCCCATCCTGCCCTGCCTTGCTAGATTATTCTTCTTGACAGCCCTGAACACCCTCCTTCAGAGGCCTCCAGGGTGGCAACCCATCGTCAGCTGCAGAGGGCCCCAGACCTGAAGGATCCTGGAACCTGCAGGGATCTGTGGGCCTAAACACCCTCAGGGAAATCCTGGAGCTGTCTGCAAGCTAGTTCCACCATATCCATCCACTTAGCTAAAACGCATCCTTTGCTGAAGCCAGCCTGGTCTCATCCCCACTTCTACCCCCAAGCCTTGTTCATGATATGCCTTTGCCTACAATGCCCATCCTTCTGCTTCCTGCCAATCCAGACCTTACCTGTTCTTTAGGTCCCACTCTGAGTTCTACCTCCTCCAGGAAGCTTTCCTGAACAACACCACCCCCAACCAGGGGAGATTTTTCCCTGTTTCTGACCTTCTTCGGCATTTATGGCCACCACTGTATTGGTATTTGATTATGAACTTTCACTTCTTACCTTTGCCCATGTGTGTTTCTGGTTGGTTTCTCCATCTAGAATGTAATCCATTTGAAGAACTGCATCTTATATGTTTATCTATCCCTGTGGGTTGTCCAAAATTTCTTGCATGTGGTTTATGTATCATAAATCTCTGTATGCAGGACTTACAGGATACCAGGAAAGGGGCCCCCAAGCTCTTGATTTACCGGCATCAAAGGTCTGATTTGCCTTCATGACAGGACAGGAGGCTAGGACCATTTAGGTTTTAAGCAGCAGCTCAGAAAATAGGGCAGATGGATACCTTCCTAACTTTGTATAGCAGGGGAAGTGTTCCTTTAAGTGTACTCTTCATGGGAGTCCAGTGTGTAAAGCAGGTTAGGGTGGAGTCGTTCTGGCTCCCCTGGAGTGGAGCTGCTCAGTGTCCCCCACCCCTCCATGGCAGCTCCAGGCACTACGGAGGAGACCTTGGGACTGGAGTATCATAGTTCCAAAAATTGCTAGGAAAAATCACATCTTGCTCCAGATTAAAAGAATTTATTAATTTGGATTATGGAAAGGAGAAATTATATGCACTCATTTTATTAAAAGCATTTTTGCTATTATGTTTATAGAATGGCAATTAGGCAGCGTTTTCCCCTTTGTTATACACACTTGTTGGTTTTTTTCCCTCCATCAACCTTGTTCATGCCTCATGCTTTTGAAGGGAAGATGCTTCTGCCAGAACCTTCAGTGCATTTGAGTAAAGGTTCTGTTTACTCTTTAATTTACCCCATTACACCAGCAGCTCCTTGAGAATCGAGTCTACTGGGCCTTACTCGTTTCCTCATCTGTAGCCTTGCAGGGTGCCTGGCATGTAGTAGGTGCTCAGTAACTGAACTCCCAAGGGGTTTGAGTCTTTAATTATACAGCCACCTCTCAACGAGCTAGACCCGGCTCACGAGCTCTGCGGATGATCCATGGTGAATTTTAATGTGGCGTTGGCATCCTCCTGCTGCTCAGCTTAAGCCTGAGCCACTTCCCCGTCCTCCCCCTCCCCACCTCCCCTTTTCCCCTGCCCAGCTGGCGTGGGCTCAGAGAATATTAGTTAATTTTAATATTAGCCTAGGAAAGATTAATTAGGAAAGCAAATTTGCACTAAAAGGTGTAATTAATTCCGAAGCCAAACAGAAGAGAGTTACGGATTATCTGCATTGCTGCTGCCTTCAAGTAGTGTGGATAATCAAGGGTTGACTAGACAAGTGCAGAATAATTTTTAAAGTGTCAGTGCTGTGTAGACCAAACTCCATATGGTTCCTTATGTAAGCAAGCTCATGCCTGAGACAAAAGATTTGTACTGAGATGGTGCCTATGCAAGTGAAGTGAAGAGGAAACACATAATCAGCCATCCTGTTGTGGCTATTCTGCCTTCTAAATCATTCATGAATCGTGTATCTTCCTCTCTAGTCCTCCCCCAAATGGCATCATCTCTTTTCTAGACTGTTGTAGTAACCTCCAAGGAGTCCCGTAGCCTCCAGACTGTTCCTTACCAATTCATCCTCCACTCAATATCAAACTAGGTGTAATTATACCATGAGCTACTTATAAACCTCTACGTGTGCCCAGAGGTGAAGGCAGAGCCCTTAGCATGGCACACCAGATCCTTCACAAATTGGAAGGATCCACCTATTCAACCTGGCTCATTTCTCATCTCGCTTACCACGTCCTAGAATGTCTGTCCCCAGCCCCTTGTTTATAGGGAAAACTGTTGCTCGTCCTGGAAGTCTCAGCTTCAACGTACCTTTGGACCCTTACGGTTCAGATTCTGGGCTCCTGCAGCATTCCTTTAACACTTTATCTTATTTTTTGTAGCTATTTGTTTCCTTTTCTCTTTAAGGAAACTGTGAGCTCCTTGAAAGAGGGGCTATAGCTTTTGCATCTTTGTATTCTCCTCTACCTCTCCTTGATTTAGGCCAAGCATAACCCCTATCCCCCAGGAGATGATCAATAAATAATTTTTGAAAGAAATTGATCAGCTAATGATTTCAACAATGATGCCAACCAGATCAGCTCAGTGAAACCCAAACTTCTCCCTTTTCCCTGCAGTCAGTAGTAAATTCGGCCTGAAATGTCTGGGGAAATGCCTCCGCTTTCCACTTCCTTTTGCCTGCATAGTGGAGGCTCAGAGGCAGGTGGCTTCAGGAGGAAAGTTATCTGAGAATGGTGAGTGATGCGGGCTTTAGACTGACAGCTGCTGATCTTTGCTTTAGTTGATTTCTCCTTTTGCAAATGGTATTGGCAATTGAAACTGCAAATCTACTATCTTCTCCCCTATGTAAATTGCATTTACATTTAAATTGTGCATTCTTCCAAAGAATGGGGTTAGTAAATAACTCGAAGATTAAATTTGAGGAGAGGAAATTGTGCCCCACGTCAAACCTGAGACTGAAGTGACATCTGGCTTTTACTATTTCCGTTATTTCAGTTTAATAACAGCATGTGGCATTAAGGGAAGAGAAACTGGATCTACATTTTAATGAAAGGAGGAAGCTCTCAGGGTTTGGATACCTTATCATGTTGAATACGTAGTCAATTGGCAATTAAAACTTGCTTCCCTCAAGAAATGGAATAAAATATCTTTGCAGCCATGGGGAGAGTGAAAAACAAAAAACAAGCTAATGCTCAGGACTGCACAGATAAAACTGAGGGAGATGGTGTGCTGCAAACAATTAAACCAAATATTTCAGGATAGCACAGAGTACAGGAATTCATAAATGGAATAATGCTGACAATAGAATCATAACTATGCTGGTGGATTTTCAAGAGAATAATTTCAAGCAGAATAGTTTGCACATGATATAGGGTTCAACCCATAGATGTTGATTGAAATCATCTGATTTAATCCTTTTCAACCTAGCTTGTTTTAAGCCCCAGAGATTTAACCAAGAAAATATTCTAGAAATGTCTGTTTCATCCCAATAGTCAAACTGTTTAAATGGAAGCAGTTCCACCTGCTGGCTGCTTTTTTGTTGAAAGCAATTCTGGGAAATGTAAACAAAATGCTTGTGCATCCTAATAACCCAAGCCTATCATTTATTTGCTTTGATGGAAACAAATGTGTCAATTTTCAAAGTCTTTGTTTGGTGAATGCAATGTTTGGATGTTGGTAAATGTTTGCATTACATGTTTGTTTGAAAACTGATGCTCTATTCAGAAACTGTGGAGCCATAGCCCTCGGAGCCACAGCCTGGGAGACTCAATAGCTTTCATAACCATCCACCCAAAGACGTTCAGCTCTTTCCCAGAATCTGGAAAGGACTGCAACTATAGACTCCCATGGGCAAGCGTAAATGAGATGAAGCCTCCTGAGGAAGATACTGGATGTGGGAACTTTCTGGGGCTAGGGCTCATGAGTAGAATAATGGAAAACATTTATATAATGCTTTCTATGTGCCAAGTACTTTATATGTATTATAACTCATTGAATAACATAGCCCTTTGAAACAGGTACCATTTTTATTATCCCCCGTTATGGACAAAGAAGAGGAGACACAGTGAAATTAGTAACTTACCTGATGTGAGGTCACCCAGTTGGGAAATGACAGAACTGGGATTTGACTCTAAGCAGCCTGGCTCCCCTGTCCTCTTCACCCCTTTCAGATCATTCCCTCTATCCCTGCAATTTAATGAAGGCATTGCTTTTTCTCACAGTTACATTTTGTCTTGCATACGTCTTTAAAATCTAAGCAGTCTTTCTTGAAAGATGCAGGTTAATAGTCTCACAGATCTTTCCTTAAACAAAATAAGGCAACACCAAGTAGGTTTTTGCAATGTAGATGATAATATCTGTCTCAGCTGTCTTATAAAAGTGTCCAGAGGATGAAATGAGATGATATGAAAATGCTTTGAAAAGGGCAAATCCATCAAACTTCTGCAATGTATTATTATTTATCTGCCCTCCATCCTGATTTCTTGTTTTCTTAAATGAATAATCCTTAACAAATTAATATAGGTTTCTTCCACTTTCCTATTTTCCCTGGAGTATATGGTCAAATTGCCCAACTACTAATATGGGCCTTTTAATGGGTGGTCTAGACACTTGAGTTTGTTTGATTTCTCCTTTCTCTTCCTGGTTTCTTGACACCATTTGGTTTGGTAGCAGCTCCTTACTTACTGTGCATAATGATAACTTCTCCGCATCTCTTGACATTTTATCATGGCAGTGTGCCTATGAAGTCGACCAGTACCTCCTTCTGTTTGAACTTAGGTTCAATTAATCATCTGATTTGCACATCAATCTGTTGCTATGGGGGTTACTGATGTCACACTGTCAGTATTATGATTACCGTAATATCTAACAGGCAAAAAGGGACTGGTTGCTAGTGGAAACCTCAGGGTGAAACTCACCCAGCTTTAGTAACCAACTCGATTGCATAGACTTTAGATAACCATGTGAAGGGGTAAGTGAATTAATCATCCAGTTGGATTCCATTTGAATATTTTTCTTCCATATGTGTGTTCCCTCTAGGCAATTGTCTAGTGTCACTTGAAATTGATGAGGGCTCTATTGGAGGTTATTTTTGGGAAGCTGGTGAAACAACAGACAGCTGTTCTCAGGAACAAATGTCACAGAATCTGCCGAAGCTAGCTTCCAGTAAAAAGGAAAGAAAAAAAATCTGAGGTGCTGAGGTGCATTGTCCTTTTTCTTCCTAGCATTAGTTTGTTTCCCACTGGCCTAAAAGTGTTAAGTCAGTTTCCCAAACACACAGAAAAGGAGGAAACTAACATTTACTAGGTACCTACTATGTGTGCTAGAATGTGACTCTCTTTAAAGCATTGCTTTAAAGTAGAGAACTGTCAAACTAGGTATTCCAGAACAACCCTATTATATATAACAATTCATGACTTTTTCTAGCTTGTATACAGTGTTCTTCCTAATTGGACATTGACTGATCACCAACAAAAGCAAAGTCATTATTTAAAATTGGTCTAGATCCTCCTACGCTGAATAATTATCTTGCTGTTGTTTTCACTGCAGTATTAAGCCTTGAAACATGATAGAAATGTGATACAATAAACTCCAAAATTTAAAAATCTCTGTTAAAAGGTTTGACAAATGGGTCTGTCTTTTTGCGGATTTTGTTACGTAGGTAGAAGGGTCAACTCTGGGAGATCAAAGGATCAACTGGATAAAACTGATTGAACTTGAGGTTGTGCAGATTTGGAAAGCCATATCAAGATTTGCATAAATCTATATGAATCAATTTGTGTGCCAGAGAGTGAATAGCTGACTTTTTTTCAAATGCCAATTCAGCAATTACTAAGTCTGCTGGCGGTTAATTAAAAACTACCATCTTGTTATGTTCAGAGTTAAATTACAAGTGTGAAAGCTGCTACTGTTTGCAATAACTGAATGCTCTGTACTCTCTGTCCTGTCATCAAAAGGAGGGCAGGGATAAATAACTTTTATTTAACTCAAAAAAAAAAAAAAAAAAAAACCTCTCAGCTCTTTCATATTTAATTAAGTTCTTATCTTCTCAGAGCTTGAGTTTTACTCAGAGTTCCTGAGCAGTAATGGAAATATCTGTTTATTTTGTCCAGAAGATTTTTCTCATATTCATTGAACAGAACAGTTATAAATAATTGAGCCCTAAAGACACTGGGGAAAATGACACCCATCCAGAGTTTTACAATGGAGGCAACTAATCCTGGCAGGGATTTATGGCAGAAGTAGAAAGTGCTGATTTTTGCTTTATTGCCTGTGCACCTAGGAGGTTGGGGAGATAGGGTTATAAACACTTACGTGGATTGGTAACATTTTAGTACTTATTTGTAAGGTTGTCTTAATGCATTTAATGTTTTGCTATTTCAAGGATTCTACCATCAGAAAAGAGGCCAAACGTCTATCACCATGGTGGATGTGAAGTGTCTGAGTGACTGTAAATTGCAGAACCAACTTGAGAAGCTTGGATTTTCACCTGGCCCAATACTACGTACGTACAGTATGCAGCAAATATTAGAGACTTGTCATTTATGGTTTATAAACAACTTACAATAGAAGAAACATATGCAATAAAACCATTAAAATAGAAATAGGAACATAGAGAAAACAGAAAACCACAAGAGGGAAGAGGCAATAAATATACCCAAATCCTATTTACAGATTAGGATTGGGTGTTTGTCTTACTGCAACCTCTGCCTCCCAGATTCAAGGGATTCTCCTGCCTTAGCCTCCCAAGCAGCTGGGATTACAGGCATACACCACCACATCGAGCTAATGATTTTGTATTTTGCAGAGACAGGATTTCACCATGTTGGTCAGGCTTGTCTCGAACTTCTGACCTCAAGTAATCCACCTGCCTTGGCCTCCCAAAGTGCTAGAATTACAGGTGTGAGCCACCACACCCAGCCCATGGATTGGGTGTTTTTCATCAGTGAAAAACCAGTTACTCTTTATTATGTGGTTCAATTTTTTTGTTTTGTTTTTAGTATGTAGACCTTGTTAACTATTTATTTATTATCTATATTCCCCATAGATAGGATGCACAGCCTTGTCTGTCTTCTCAGATGTGTCCAATGCCTGACTCTGTGGTTAATCCATACAGGTATCACCTAAGTGTTTGTGGAAACGAAGGAAGGAGTTGAACAGCTGCGAGTCTACCTCGTTTAAAAAGCCATAATTGGGCAGGGCGCAGTGGCTCATACCTACAATCTCAGCACTGGGAGGCCGAGGCGGGTGGATCACTTGAAGTCAGGAGTTCAAGACCAGCCTGGCCAACATAGCAAAACCCGTCTCTACTAAAAATACAAAAATTAGCCGAGTGTAGTGGCGCACACCTGTGGTCCCAGCTGCTGGAGGGGCTGAGGCAGGAGAATCGCTTGCATCTGGGAGGCAGAGGCTTCAGTGAGCTGATATCATGCTACTGCACTCCAGCTTGGGAGGCAGAGTGAGACCTTGTCTCAAAAAAAAAAAAAAAAAAAAGCCATAATTAACCAATAATGTAAGGGATAAGAATAAAAATCTGAATTATGAAATACCTTGAACCCAGTAGGCTCATATAAAAAAGAACAATTTAATTTGTTCTCCAAATTCTTCCTCAGCTTCCACCAGAAAGTTGTATGAAAAAAAGTTAGTACAATTGTTGGTCTCACCTCCCTGTGCACCACCTGTGATGAATGGACCCAGAGAGCTGGACGGAGCTCAGGACAGTGATGACAGCGAAGGTACTGTCATAAGCTGTACTGCTAGATAGCAACTTTGCACTTGTTAATACCTTGTCCGGCATGATTTATGCAGGTTTAAACGGTGTGCAGCCTGACCCGTGAAATAGCCATGTGGCCTCTTTGCACAGAGAGCCTGGAAAATAGGCCCCTGGGTGTAAAAGGAATCTGTAACTTCACATCTGTATTCATGCCAGTGACTTGACTGGGTGGCAAGTTGGGGGAATGACTGCTCAACGTGCATGCCCTTTTACTAACTAGAGCCAAATGTGTGGTGATGCCTTAAAATCAGAAATTCCTACAGGTAAATTTTGGGCCTCCTTTGAGGTCTCAACCTCTGCTTTCCTTCAGTTGATAAATCTGACCATTATTTTGGGGGGATTAAATGATTTTATGCCTATTAAGAAGGATGAACCACAGTGATGGCTCCCACCTACATGAAATCCTAGCACTTTGGGAAGCCAAGGCGGGTGGAGCACCTGAGGTCAGGAGTTCGAGACCAGCCTGGCCAACATGGTGAAACCTCATCTCTACTAAAAATACAAAAATTAGCTGGTCATGGTGGCACACACCTTTAATCCCAGCTACCTGGGAGGCTGAGGCAGGAGAATCACTTGAACCAGGGAGGCGGAGGTTGCAGTGAGCCAAGATCATACCACTGTACTCCAGCCCAGTGGACATAGCAAGACTCCATCAAAAAAAAAAAAAAAAAAAAAAAAAAAAAAAAAAAAAAAAAAAGATGAACCACATTATACTTCCCTGAAACCCCTCCTATGCTGACTGCCCTCCTGATTTATATGACAACTGACAGCAACTGGTCTCTTTCAGGTCACAGAATGTGTAGGGAACAGGGGTCTCCAGGATCTCTGGGCTTTGCTGACAGTGGCCTCTGCTCCGGGTATACCATTCTCCTGCAGTGGTTTCTAGCTTCAGGGATCTTAGGGGAATGGCTTGGAGATTCCCACAGTACATTCCAAGGTGTTTCCATTCAACAAATATTTATCAGGAGTTCTCTATGAGCCACAGTAAAATAACAGGAACTACCATTTATTGAAGGCCACCAGTGCAACCTGGGCCAAATGCCCATCGTCCCATTTAACTCTCACAGCACTTGGCAGAAGCTCAGAGAGGCCAAGTGACTGGCCCAGCATCACTGAGCTCAGAAGCAGCCCCAGAAGATAAGCATGCATTAGCATGGGCCATGCAGAGCAGGACCAATCTGTCTTCATCACCACTCTGTGTCCAGCTCCTGGAACAGTTCCAGGCACATACCAGAACTCAGTGTATGTTTGTTGGATGAAAGAAAGTGAGAGAACTGAGATTTGTACCCAGTCTGGCTCTCCAAATGTTGCTCTTTCCACTCCATACCCTACATTTTTCTCATAATTTCTATTGTGAGGATGAACACATTACATTTTTTTTATCGTGTCTGATCTACAAAAAAAAGGACAGTATCATATAGTTCAAATTAAAAACTGGATAAACCATGCAAGTGCCTGGGGCCCTCTGAAAAATCCCCTTATCCCGACATTGGAGGTGGCACAGATACTGAAAGCTTTCCCCAGGGGTTAACACTGCTGGCCTCACTTGAAAAGGATGGCAAGGTTTAGGGATAAACTTCACTGGCCCTTGAGCAGGCAGTTAGCATGGGGGTACCTCAGGGAAAGTGGCTACCCGAGGCCTCTCCTGGTTGTAGATTGTGTTCAGAGTCCTGTCCCAGATCCAAGCCTGCTTCTGTTTCCTGCCCTGGGGAGGGGCTCAAGAGACCAAACCAGCACTCTGGTGAAAAGCAGTGCCAGGTTTAAGATCTCAAAACTGCTCACGACTGCCCAGGACTTCAGGTTAAAGCTATAAAACCAAGCTGTTGTGGTCTCAGTCCCCGCTATCCTGGGTCCCAGCATGTAGCCCTCCACAGAATTGCGTTGATGCTAGGGCTAGGAGAGAATTGGTCCTTCCGTTTGTAAGGTTTGCCACTGCTTTAGATTGTACCTCCCTGATCTAAGCCAACTACGGGCCATCAGGTCGAGGTGGAAGTGCTGATTCAGTCCTACCTTTGTAATGCAATTCTGTGGTTGCCACACGCAGCAAACCTAGTTCGCCAAGTTAGGTTTGAACTAGATATTTGAATTTGTTCATTGGAAAAGTCTCATAGCCACTGGTACCATTAGAGTGGAGGAGTTGTAATGAACTGGAGTGGGGCATCCTATGGACTCAGCCTTCTCCTTTCATGGAAACACCTAGTCCTGGAATGGGCTTGTAGTGGGGGTGGAGATGCAGGGAGCCCTAGACCTGAGGCTGAGCACGAGGTCATCCAAACAATCAGTGGGTTTGATTTTTCTCATTTTCACTCATTGACTCTCTTGTCGGTGGGCAGACATAACTTTAATTATCTAACTGCTTTCAAACTTTCCAATTTTTTTTTTTTTTTTTTTTTTTTTTTGAGACAGAGTCTGTCTTCCAGGCTGGAGTGCAGTGGCATGATCTTGGCTCACTGCAAGCTCCGCCTCCAGGGTTCATACCATTCTCCTGCCTCAGCCTCCTGAGTACCTGGGACTACAGGCGCCCACCACGCCCGGCTAATTTTTTGTGTTTTTAGTATAGACCAGGTTTCACCGTGTTAGCCAGGATGGTCTCGATCTCCTGATCTCGTGATCCGCCCGCCTCAGCCTCCCAAAGTGCTGGGATTACAGGCTTGAGCCACTGCGCCCAGCCCAAACTTTCCAAATATTTTTGACTCAGAGACCTCGTTTAAAATGGATGTGTAACTCCACCATTCCTTCAGGTTTATCAAAATGCTTCTTTGCAGGCTAATTAATAACATCGTTTTCTGTCCCTAGCAGTTCCCCCGATTTTAAAGGCTTTTAGCACAGGTCCGGCCTTGCCTTCCCTGGGTGCCTTTTTGGATCCAGAAGGAGAAAATCCTCCCTTCCTATCTTGGCATTCAGGAATGCATAGGGCTTACAGCTGGTTCAAAGGGACAATGACTAGACTGCAAACAGCCACCCAGATGAGCAGCCAGCTTGTGTATTTCTCTCGGAGGCATGCAAATATGACAGGCCTTATTCCCAGAGGAAGGCCTAAGTCTGTTTCACGAAGGCTGCTGCAGCTCAGAAGAAATGTTCTTTTCCATCAAAAGGGCCATGTGAATTTTCGTCCCCTTGCAAAAATGTCCTCTGATTGAGAGAATTCACCCTGATGATTGACGTTTATTCTGTTTGCTAGCTCAAATGTTCTCATGGCCTATTTTCCTTTTGTTTCCCATGATGCAGAGCTTAATATCATTTTGCAAGGAAATATCATACTCTCAACAGAAAAAAGCAAGAAACTCAAAAAAGTATGTACCATTCTAATGCCTGAATACTTAATACCCATATATCAAAAACAGGAAGTAGCTCTGTTCATCTGTATTAAGAAAGGGGATAGCAAGTTACTACATTCTGTTATAGTGGTAAAATCCTAGTTTAAAGAAGATCATTTTAATGCAGGTTTCTGTATGATGAAATGATTTCCATGATCTAGCAGAGGACCCAGAATGACAGGGTCCCTCCTGCCCCTTCTTGAAAAAGCCACCATTTTGCTTCTCCCAGCTGTCACCCCCCCACTCCCCATTTTCACTATCCGTTGTTTACGTTCACATATAGCACTGAGCTCGGTTCTGGGCCCACAGCAAACATAGATTAAATGTGAGTTTCCATCCCGTTCGCTTTTCTAGCCCCTGAGATCTGGCTTCTACCCCCAGCACCGTATTGAAGCACACAGCCAAGTGTGTGAGGGTTACAGGTTTTGGGGTGACACCTAACTGGCTTAGGATTTCTGCCCTCCGCTTCCTGGAAGCGTGACTTTGGGGAAGTCAGTGAACAGATCTAAGCCTCCTAGCACAGTTTAACAGCAGTGCCTACCTCACAGGGTGGATGTGAAGTGAAAGGCAGGTAAAGCTCTGAGCATCAAACACAGCCCATCATTAGTGCTCAGTAATGAACTCCAAGGTGCCAACTCTAGTGACTTTTTCTGTGTTTTGACCTCTGACCCTTTTTATTTGGAGATGGCTGCCTTCTTAGATTTCAGAATTCTGCCACTCCTTGGTTCTTGGTTCTGAATCCCTGTTTCTGTTCTGACTTTTTGTCTTCCTCTTGGCCCCTGATGTGCCTGTGCCTGACACCTCCTACTTCAGCCTCTGCTCTGTGTCATTCACTCACCCACTCACCCCCTCTTTGTGGCCCCCACACACGCTTCTCTCCTGAGGCACAGGTCTGCATATCCAACTGCCTACTGGGAAGCGCCTCCCTTTTCCTTCTTTTTCCCTTCCTTCCTCACTTCTTCCTGTGTTCATTTGACAAATGGTTACCTAACATCATGAACATTTTGTGGGTTACACAGACGTGTTCGCACTTCTCCCCATGGTTATCCCCCTGTACCTCAGGCTCAGGATGTCCAGGACTGACCAAGCACATTTCAGGCCACCCTGAACCTGCATCTATGGCCTGGGTTTATCCTGATGGTTCCAGCATCTCCCCACTGTCCAGGCTCAAAGCCTTGGAGTTATTGGACCGCCCCCTCCCTGCAGCTCTTCACATACAAAGAGCTGCCAAGTCTTAGGGATTTGAATGATTTTAAAAAATTCATCCCTTCTCTGTCTTCTTCCTACTGCTATCCTAGCTTGCAACTACGTTATTTATTTATTTACTTTAGAGACAGGGTCTCATTCTGTCACCCAGGCTGGAGTGCAGTGGTACCATGATAGCTCACTGTAATCTCGAACTCCTGGGCTCAAGCAATACTCCTCCCTCAGCCTCCCAAGTAGCTAGAACTACAGGTACACTCCACCACACCTGGGTAACTAAAAAACAATTCTGGCCGGGCATGGTGGCTTACCCCTGTAATCCCAGCACTTTAGGAGGCCAAGGTGGGAGGATTGCCTGAGCTCAAGAGTTCAAGACTCAGCCTGGGCAACCTAGGGAGACCATGTCTCTACAAAATTTAAAAAAAAAAAAAAAAAAAACTGGCAGGGTGTGGTGGTGCGTGCCTGTGGTGCCAGCTACTTGGGGGGCTGAGGTGGGAGGACTGCTTGAGCCTGGGAGGTTGAGGCTGCAGTGAGCCATGCATGATCACACCACTGCACTCCAGCCTGGGCAACAGCATGAGACCCCATCTCAAAAATACTTCTCTTTTTTTGTGTGTGTGTGTAGAAACTCACACTGTGTAGGATCTCACACTGTCGCCCAGGCTGGTCTCGAACTCCTGGCCTCTAATGATCCTCTTGCCTTGGCCTCTCAAAGCACTGGAATTACAGGCATGAACCACCTCGCCCAGCCTCTGTATTATTACTTTATTTGAACAATTGCAAAATACTCCTGTGTTTGCCTCTAACTTTTCCCAATTCCAGTTCAGATCTACAAGCAGAGATTTAATCATGCCACTGGCTTGCCCAGAGACTTTCAAAACAAGATGCAAACTTGCTATACACCATGAATCAACTCTAGTATCTCCTGTAACCTAATCTCGCTCATCATCCAACCCAACAAATGCTCACCTTGTTTCTGCACCTCTCACACTGTCTTCCCATGAACCGTTACTTCAACTGTTCTTTATGCCTGAAATTCTTTTCACTCTTCTCACCCCCTACCGCATTTTTCTTCCTGTTAAAACCCTGTGATCTTTTAAGGACTATCTCAATGGCCACTTCTGTGAGTCCTTTTAAAATGGTATTAAGGTGGGCAGATCACTAGAGGCCAGGAGTTCGAGACCTGTCTGGCCAACATGGCGAAACTCTGTCTCTACTAAAAATACAAAAAAAGTATCTGGGCATGGTGGCATGTGCCTGTAGTCCCAGCTACTCAGGAGGCTAAGGCACAAGAATCACTTGAACTCGGGAAGCAGAGGTTGCAGCGAGCCAAGATTGTGCCACTGCACTTCAGCCTGGGTGACAGAGTGAGAGGAGACTCTCAAAAAAAAAAAAAAAAAAAAAAAAAAAAAAGGCATCTTATCCCGGGCAACGTAGTAACACCTCATATCTACAAAAAAAAAAAAAAAAAAAAAAAAAAAAAAATTAGCTGGGCATGGTGACACACACATGTGATCCCAGCTATTCAAGAAGCTGAGGCCGGGCGCGGTGGCTCACGCCTGTAATCCCAGCACTTTGGGAGGCCGAGGCGGGCGGATCACAAGGTCAGGAGATCGAGACCACGGTGAAACCCCGTCTCTACTAAAAATACAAAAAATTAGCCGGGCGCGGTGGCGGGCGCCTGTAGTCCCAGCTACTCAGGAGGCTGAGGCAGGAGAATGGCGTAAACCCAGGAGGCGGAGCTTGCAGTGAGCCGAGATCGCGCCACTGCACTCCAACCTGGGCGACAGAGCGAGACTCCGTCTCAAAAAACAGACAAACAAACAAAAAAAACAAAAAAACAAACAAAAAAAAAAGAAGCTGAGATAGGAGGCTGGCTTGAGCCCCAGAGTCTGAGATCAGCCTGGGAAAGATGGTGAGACCTCGTCTCTACAAACATTGTAAAAATTAACTGGACATGGTGATGCACACCTGTGGTCCCAGCTACTCGGGAGGCTGAGGTAGGAGAATCTCTTGAGGCTTGGGATGTCAAGGCTGCAGTAAGCCGTGATGACGCCACTGCACTCTAGCCTGAGTGACAGAGCGAGACCCTGTCTCAAAAAAGTAATACAAATAAAAATTTTTTTTAAAATGGTATTTTATCCTCATTTAGTAGCTATCACAGGGTCTTGCACATAGTAGGAACTCAAAGCTCACCTCACCAAATCTACCAAACAGCTCCAACGACAAAAAGGTTAGTTTGCAAATATGGTCTAGTATTTAAACTAGTTGCTAAGTTTAAATAAATGAAAAGAAACCTTCAAGTAAACATTGCCACATATGCTATAGCTTCAGCTTCCCATTTAAACATAATTCAAATGTGATGAAGTAATTCTGATATCATACCAAATTTTCTGAAAGTATTTTTTAACTTCCAAATACCTCATTAAAGGAATCCTTTCCATTCAGTAAACCTCGGTTCTGCAGAAAACCCTTTAATATAGTTCCTACAAAGTTGCTACAGCAGTAAAAGCAACCTGAGTATTGAAAATGCATCAGGTAGGACCAGTGGCCTTCAGTCTCCGCTTTACATAAACCTGAAGTAAAACCACATCGATATTTTGAATTGGCAATAGAATTAAATAGGAAGTTTGTGATGGCCTAAAATGTTTTGATTTGAAGGATTTATATAAGCCATTTTCATTCTCAGAAGGGCCTCAAGACATCTCTTCATCCTTAAATCTGAAAGTAAATGTAAATAAGCATTCACATTTCCATGTAAAAGGTGGTAGAAGGTGTGTTTATTGAGGCACTTGTCTAACACTATAGACTTTTTTTTTTTTTTTTTTTTTGAGACGGAGTCTTGCTCTGTCACCCAGGCTGGAGTGCAGTGGCCGGATCTCAGCTCACTGCAAGCTCCGCCTCCCGGGTTTACGCCATTCTCCTGCCTCAGCCTCCCGAGTAGCTGGGACTACAGGCGCCCGCCACCGCGCCCGGCTAGTTTTTTGTATTTTTAGTAGAGACGGGGTTTCACCGTGTTAGCCAGGATGGTCTCGATCTCCTGACCTCGTGATCCGCCCGCCTCGGCCTCCCAAAGTGCTGGGATTACAGGCTTGAGCCACCGCGCCCGGCCCCACTGTAGACTTTAATTACTTAAGAGCATTTGTTTGTACCTAACAGCCTTCTGAGTGCCTAGCTAGGTAGTATTTGCATTTCTTTGAAATACCACATTTTCCTCTCATTTTTAGTTGGTTTCTAGTGGAATACAAGCCACTTAGAGATTTGGAATATGCAATTTCTGGACTCTGTTTAACACTGTATGTGTCTGCTTTATCATGTCACATATGCAGCCCATTGGATTTGGTCGTTAAAGCCACTCATTAAGCCAGGTCAAAATTTTTTTTAATTGGGGATTTTTTCATCAGAAAGACACTAGACGCAGCTTATGCTACCAATAACGGAGTGGGACATTAAGTCAGTATGTGTAACTCAGTCTCTAAGTGCCCTTCTACCAAAGAGAGGAAAATGGGATTTGGAGTTGGTTGGTAGGGAGGCAGAGTAATCTACAATGTCAGGCTACATAGGGTAGGCTTTGAGTAAGGTGGCCGTATAATTGATCATCTCTACCAGTATGCTTTTGAAAAGGGACACTAACCTGAAGGGATGCTGGAACATCAGGAGTAAACTGGGACTATATGGGGCAAATGAAGGCAAATGGGGACATACGGTCCTGGGTTTGGGAGCAGTTCCAAGGGTGGAAGTGTTTATATCTGTGCCCCATCTTCAGAGGGCTGCTGCATCCAACAACCAGAGGGCAGCTGGCCCTGGGAGGTGGGTACTCCTGAGCCCTCCTGGGCCACCTGGGTGTTTCTTTACCCTCTCCCATGCTCATCCCTGCCGGAATCTCAGTTTACTCTGTTCTGCCAGCCTGCATGCTCTCTTCTCATCTTCCCACCCATCCTGCACATTCTGCAGGTCTGGGCCCAAGAATCAATCTTTCTTTTCCTTCCTTCCTTCCTTCCTTCCTTCCTTCCTTCCTTCCTTCCTTCCTTCCTTCCTTCCTTCCTTCCCTCCCTCCCTCCCTTTTCTTTCTTTCTTTTCTCTTTCTTTCTTTCTTTCTTTCTTTCTTCTTTCTTTTTCCTTCCTTCCTTTCTTTCCTTCCCTCCCTTCTTTGTCTTTCTTTTCTTTCTTTCTCTTTCTTCTTTCTTTTTCCTTCTTTCCTTTCTTTCCCTCCCTGCCCCCCTCCTTCCTTTCTTTTTTTTCTTTCTTCATTTTCCTTCTTTCCTTTCTTTCCCTCCCTGCCTTCCTGCCTTCCTTCTTTCCTTCCATCTTTCCTTTCCTTCCTCTCTCCCTCCCTCCTTCTTTTCTTCTTTCTTTCTCTCTCTTTCTTCCTTTCTTTTCCTTCCTTTCTCTTTTCTTTTCCTTCCTTCCTTCCTTCCTTCCTTCCTTCCTTCCTTCCTTCCTTCCTTCCTTCTTTCCTTCCTTCCCTCCCTCCTTCCTTCCTTCCTTCCTTTCTTTTCTTTCTTTTCTTTCTTTCTTTCTTTCCTTTCTCACAGAGTCTCATTCAGTTGCCCAGGCTGGAGTACAGTGGCATCATAACTCAGTGCAGCCTTGACTTCCTGAGCTCAAGTTAACCTCTGGCCTCAGCCTCCCAAGTAGCTGGGACTACAGGCACGGGGCACCATGCCCCACTACTTTTTCATTCAGCCTCCACCCCACCCTCTGCCCAGGTGCTTTTGCTGCAGGCTGTAAAATGTTGAAGATGAAAACCCACGCTTTGACTCCTCTGCATTGAATTCTATGCCAGGCATCTGGGGGCAGGGTGGGGCAGGGGAGTTACTCAGTCCCTGTTGGCTGAACTGAAAGGAGCTTTCCTCTACTGATGTTGATGATCTCTCTCTTTCTGACTTCCTATTATGTACCATATACTTTGTCGCTTAGATGTACCTTGATGTAGTCTCTTGAGAGATGATGCTTAGATCATTGTGAATGGATGACCATTCAGGGAATGGTTGCAACAGTTTCCACCCCTGGGTCTCAGCCTATGAGTCAACAACTATTGAGTACAGGATATTGTGCTAGATTTTCTTGAGGAAGAAAATAAGTAGGGAAAAGGCATAGATCCGATCATGAAGAAACTTGAAAATGAGCTCTGGACACAAAGAATATGTGTATCAAAAATAACAAAGAATATGTGTAACACAAATATGGACTCTGCTGGGTACAGTGGCTCATGCTTGTAATCTCAGCACTTTGGGAGGCTGAGGCAGGAGGATCACTTGAGCCCAGGAGTGCAAGACCAGTTTGGGCAACATGACAAGAACCCATCTCTACAAGAAAAATAAAAATAAATGAACTGGGGGCTGGGCGCAGTGGCTCACACCTGTAATCCCAACACCTTGGGAGGCCGAGGCAGGCAGATCACCTGAAGTCAGGAGTTCGAGACCAACCATGGCCAACATGGAGAAACCCCATCTCTACTAAAAACACAAAAAATTAGCTAGGCGTGGTGGTGCATGCCTGTAATCCTAGCTACTCCGGAGGCTGAGGCAGGAGAATCACTTGAACCTGGGAGGCAGAGGTTGCAGTCAGCCGAGATCGTGCCATTGCACTCCAGCCTGGGCAACAAAAGTGAAACTCTGTCTCAAAAATAAATAAATAAATAAATTTAATTAATTAATTAACTGGTCATAGTGGCATGCAAGCCAAGCTACTCAGGAGGCTGAGGCAGGAGGATTACTTGAGCTTAGGAGGTTGAGGCTGCAGTGATCCAAGTTCATGCCACTGTACTCCAGTCTGGACAGCAGAGTGAGGCCTTCTCTTAAAAAAAAAAAAAATTAAAAAGACTATAGAGCCAGACTGCCTGGGTTCAAATTTCAGCTCTACTACTAACTTGGACAAGACACTCAACCTCTCTATGTCTTAGTTTCCTCATCTATAAATAAGCTTAAGAACAGTCTCAACCTCACAGTGTTGTGAAGATTGAAATATGCAAAACAGAGTAGTATATGTATATGTGATATGAAATATGCAAAGCGGAATAGTATATGTATATGTAATAAGAGGCAAGTACAAATAAGAGCTATTATTATCATTAACATTATTGTTACATAAAAAGCATGTTATTTAATTACCTGTAGTACAAAAAAATATACTTAGTGAAAAATAACATTGGAAAACGAATCTTCAGTATTGAACTTCTAAGTGCCACAGAATGTGATTTATCGAGTGCCTACAGATATATTTATAGAAGTAAATATACAGATATAATTAAAGATTACTTTCTGTAAGCCCTGAGTGTTGAAAGAAGCAGACTGAACTTTAAAAAAAAAATCATATGCTGGCCAGGCTTGGTGGCTTACGCCTGTAATCCCAGCACTTTGAGAGGCTGAGATGGGTGAACTGCTTGAGCCCAGAAGTTGGAGACCATCCCGGGCAACATGGTGAAACTCTGTCTCTACTAAAAATACAAAAAATTGGCCCGGCATGGTGGCACACACCTGTGGTCCCAGCTACTTGGGAGGCTGAGGTAGGAGAATCACCTGAACCCAGGATCTCAGATCACACCACTTGCACTCCTGCCTGGGTGACGGAGGCCTTGGTTTTTGTTGTTGTTGTCTGTTTGTTTAAGTCATGTGCCCTCCCAGTATTTGAGACTCCTCTTTCTTAATCTTATACTTAAATTTAGCTGAGCTTGATGGCTCACTCCTTTAATCTCAGCACTTTGGGAGGCCAAGGAGGGAGGATCACTTGAGCCCAGGAGTTCGAGACTAGCCTGGGCAACATGGCAAAACCCCATCTCTACAATAATTACAAAAAAATTAGCTGGGCATAGTGGTGTGCACCTGTGGTCCTAGCTACTCGGGAGGCCGAGGTGAAAGGATGGCTTGAGCCCAGCTCGAGGCTGCAGTGAGCAGTGATGGCACCAATGCACTCCAGCTTGGGTGACAGAGTGAGATCCTGTCTCCAAAAAAAAAAAAAAGAAAGAAAGAAAGAAAAAAGAAAGAAAGAAAGAAAGAAAGAAAGAAAGAAAGAAAGAAAGAAAGAAAGAAAGAAAGAAAGAAAGAAAGAAAGAAAAAGAAAAAGTTATTAAATCTTTCTCCACACCTCTCGAAATATTTTCAAACTTACAGAAAGTTGCAGGAATAGTACAAAGAGCACCCACATTCCTTCCGCTCAGGTTCCTCAGTTGGTACCTTGTATCACGTTTGAGGAGTGTGTGTGTGTGTGTGTGTGTGTGTGTGTGTGTGTACCCTACCATTTTCTCTTTCTGAATGATTTGAGAGCAAATTGCAGATATGAAGCCCCTGGGCTCCCCAGTAAGTATTCTGCCCACCAAAGGACACTCTACTACATAACCACCATATGACCCTCCAGATAAGGAAATCCACACTGATTCAATGCTTCCAGCCAGTACTGAGACCCCATGCAAGTTTCACCAACTGTCCCAATGATGTCTTTTTGCTTTTTCATCCACAACCACTCCAGGAACACATGCTCCCTTTAGTTGTCGTCTATTCCTTCTCCTTCGATCTGGAGCCATGGTGCCTCAGTCTTTCCCTGTCATTTCTGCCCTTGACAGTTTTCAAGAGTACAGGCCTTTCATTCTGTAGGGTTACTAGGAAATCTCTCTACCCACAAAACACTTCTGATGCAAATGTGTGGGGTTTTTTTCTCATGACAACCAGTTCTCCAACTCTCCAGACAGTAGTCAGGTGTCCAACAATTCAGTAGAATTCTGACACTATAGACCTGGAGTTAGCGTCAGATCCCACAGGTTAAGGGCCTCAGTCTCACAAGACGGCCCCCACTTAAAATGCCAATCTCAAGTCCTGGGTCTCCCATACTTCTAATTGACTCGCAAAAAATCAAAGGTTCCCACAACACCTTGGATTTGCTAATTTGCTAGAACAGCTTACAGAACTCAGGAGTGCTCTTTCCTTACTAGTGTATTTTAAAGGATATAGCTCAGAAACAGCCAATGGGAGAGATGCAGGGGGCAAGGTCTAGGTCAAGAGACGCAGAGCTTCCATGCTTTCTCTGGGCGCGCTGCCCTCTAAGTACCTTAATGCGTTCACCAACTCAGAAACTCTCTAAACTCTGTCTTTTAGGAGTTTTATAGAGGTCCTGTTACTTAGGTATGATTGACTAAATCATTGGCTATCGGTGATTAACTCAACCTTCAGCTCCCCTCCTCTACCTGGAGGTCAAGGGGTGGGGCTCCAAGTTCAAATCTTTTTTTTTTTTTTTTTGAGAAGGAGTCTTGCTCTGTCGTCCAGGTAGGAGTACAATGGTGCAATCTCAGCTCACTGCAACCTCCCCATCCCAGGTCAACCAGTTCTCCTGCCTCAGCCTCCCAAGTAGCTGGGATTACAGGCACATGCCAACACACCCAGCTAATTTTTGTATTTTTAGTAGAAACAGGGTTTCATCATGTTGGCCAGGCTGGTCTTGAACTGCTGACCTCGTGATCCACCTGCCTCAGCCTCCCAAAGTGCTGGGATTACAGGTCTAAGCCACCGTGCCCAGCCCCAAGTTCAAATCTTCTAATCACATGGTTGGCCTTTCTGATGACCAGACCCCATTCTGAAGCTATCTAAGGGTATTTGGGCACCAGTCAACTCATTAGCATATAAAATAGATAACTCCTGTAGCTCCAGAGATTCCAAGGGTCCTTAGAAGTTCTTGTGTCAGGAACCTGGGACTGAGACAAAAATAGTATACTAAAAGATGCTTCTATCACACCTATCACTGAGGAAATTACAAGGATTTCAGGAGCTCTGTGCCAGGAGAGGGGACAGAAGACCAGGTGTATGTTTCTTACTGTATCACAACATCACAAGGGTGTTGGATTTGTCTGATTTTTCCTTTTGACTAGTATTAGAAGCCATGCGTTCTTGGCCAGAATTCTTTAGAAATGGCTCTGTGCTCTTCTCATTACATCGCCACGGGACAAACAATGTCACTGTGTCCCACTGCTAATAATGTTAACCTTGATTACCTGGAAAAGTTGATGTTTGTCAGGTTTCTTGGCCACGCACAGTGGCTCATGCCTGTAATCTCAACACTTTGGGAGGCCAAGGCAGGTGGATTGCTTGAGCTCAGGAATTCAATAGTGGACAACATAGTGAAACCTCTTCTCTACAAAAATAAAAAACACAAAAATTAGCTGGGCATGGTGGCACGTGCCTGTAGTCCCAGCTACCTGGGAGACTGAGGGGGGAGGATGGCTTGAGCCTGGGAGATTGAGCCTGCAGTGAACCGAGATTGTGCCCCTGCACTCCAGTCTGGGTTGACAAAGTGACCCTGTGTCAAAATGAAACAAAATAAAAACCCTCAAACATTATTTTTGCCTTTGTAATTGAACAGCATTCTGTGGGGAGATATTTTGAAATGACACCAACATATTGTTCCTCATGGACCCTCACTCGTTAGCCTTAGTATCTGTGGAACCCTCTGCCTGAATCAGCTTCCACCATGGTGATGGCCTATTGAGATTTTCTATTTCTATCAGTCCTTCTACATTTGTTAGTTGGCATTATACTGTAAGAAGCGTTTTCCTTTCTCCCTATTCATTCAATAACTCATTCACTCACTCACTCACTCATTCATTCATGTAAGTATGAATTCATTGATTTCTTTTCGTCCAATGGGTTGTATCCATTGACATCACTATTTTCATACTCAAAATTTCCCAGCTTTGGCTAGTAGGAGCCCCTTCAAGATAGATACTGGGTCCTTTTGACATGTCCTCATCATTATTTGAGCACTTCCTTGGTTTCCGGCACGAAAAGATGCTTCAGACTCATCTTGTACTTTTCCTGCCCCAGAAGCCTTGATTCCTTTCACAAGATGGTGTTTGGAAGCCGAGATCTAGGCCTTCAGTGAGCACCTTTCTACTGGGTATCATTGCTTCTAGGCCCTTTTCAGTGGACAGAGCTAGAAAATAAATGTATGTCTCTGTGTACATACACATACATACATCTCTATTTTTATGTAAGTATACATAAAATCAAAAACTATGAGTTTCTATTTATCTCCAATTGCAATCTAACAATCCAATGTTCTTTCTAATCATTCACTTTTATAAAATCACTTCTCTGACAGTGATTCCATTATCCTCTGATTATAGATTCCATTAGCCTCACTGTATTTACATTTTCACTCAGTTTTCTAATTTTTTTTTTTTAGATGGAGTCTCGCTCTGTTGCCCAGGCTGGAGTGCAGTGGTGCAATCTCAGCTCACTGCAATCTCCGCCTCCTGGATTCAAGCAATTCTCCTGCCTCAGTCTCCTGAGTAGCTGGAACTACAGGCGCGCACCACCACACTCGGCTGATTTTTGTATTTTTAGTAGAGATGGGGTTTCACCATGTTGGCCAGACTGGTCTTGAACTCCTGACCTCAGGTGATCCACCTGCCTCGGCCTCCCAAAGTGCTGGGATTACAGGTGTGAGTCACCACACTCAGCCTCAATTTTCTAATTTTCTCAGTGTAACTAATCACGCAATCACAATAACCACTTCCTTCTCTTTATCACCCGTAACTGCCTCCTTGACCATGGAACATACCAACACCTCCTTGCAGCCCCCACTACAAGAGGGCCCTCTTCCTTCCCCTCACTGTCCCTCTTCCTTGCGCCAGGGCACACTAACGTGTCCATGCTGGTCCCCCTACCCCTCCCACTGCTCTAATTCTTCTACTACCAGGCAGGCAGAAACCCTCCACAACCTCGCTACTCCATTTCTTGGCCTCCAGGCATGCCAACACCTCTGCATCCATGTCCCTTCTGCCTCCTTTCTCCATGTGCAGAGCATACTGACACCCCAGGGGATGATAAAGAAGGGAAGGAAAACTGCATGTCTCATTTTTACTTCCAAATTTTAAGTTTATTTCAATGTGTTTCTGCCAAAACTTTAATGGGATTTTAACTCTCTGTGCCTCAATTTCTATTGTTGCTTATGAGATACCTTGTAAGCCTACATTAGCCTGTGCAGGGCCCACCCCAAAGGCTGCCATAAGCAGGCTTCGTGTATCATGGGAATATGTATTAAAGAACTACAATTAAGTAGTGTGTGATTCAAGTAGTATATACAGGTTTTAGAAGACCTGATGTTAAACATCTCTCTAATAGTTTCTTAATTAATTGAAAAACATCCTTATTCCCAATAGTAGTTGTATATTCAAATTGGGTCAAAGTGAAAAGAAAATTACATAGTTTCTTAACTGCTTAATAAGCCCTTTCTTCTTACCTCTGATGTGTGCTAAGGGGGCTGCTAAATGCCATCTTTACAAGGAATTTAATTTAACATTCTTTCTGTAAAAATATTGACCTCCTGGTAGATATGATCAATATATCTTGATCTTATTGATTAAACGTTGATTTCTTTTCTGTGTAATAGAACCCAGTTTTTGAAATTCAAGAGCGGCAAGAGGAAATAGTGGAAATAAACCCTGAATATAATGATTCCAAGATGATAATAAAGGTAAACTTACTTATTTCATAAACCTGAATTATGAGCAGTGTTGTTCTCCTGTAGAAAAAAATATGGATTTGTTTAGAAAACTCAGCTTTCTTTTCTTTTTCATCTAAGAATATACCCATATTTAGCTAAATTATACTTTGCTTTGTGAGTATGGATCTATGTCTTCATTTTAGGAAGAGGAGTTTCCTGTTGTACCTCCCATATGAGCACCCCTGAGTTATTTTTAATCTCTTGAGACTTGTCAAGGCTTCGTAAGCACTAGGCGTTATTCATTACAATTCTTGAGTCCAGGAATGATTTATTATAATTTTTTTTCTTGAGATAGGGTCTCACTTTGTCACCCAGATTGAAGTGCATTGGTGTGATCACAGCTCACTGTAGCATCGACCTCCTGGGCTCAGACTTCTGAGCAGCTAAGACTACAGGTGTGTGCCATCACACCCTGCTAATTTTTAAAAATTTTTTGGAGATCTTGCTGTGTTGCCCAGGCTAGTCTTGAACTCCTGGGCTCAAGGGACCCTCCTGCCTTGGCCTCCCAAAGCACTGAGATTACAGGTGTGAGCCATTGTGCCCAGCCTGTAGATAATTATGGATCATGGAATTTCGTATTTGAAAGGCATCTTGGAGGAGGCTATGTGATTTATCTTACAGATGAGGAAACAGGCAGAAAGGGAATATGACTTGCCCAAGACCACATAGAGGATTAGAGGAAAATTGGAAATAGAAACTAGTGTCCTAATTTCCATTCTGTTGCCCTCTCCGTTATATCAAAAGGCCACAGGGCAGGAAAAACGACCAGGCACCTGAGTGATGAAATAGCTCCCCTCAGTGTCCTTTCCGTGGTATTACAGAAGGACTCGGGACATCTGTTTTCCCATGGAAGCAAAGGCTGGTCTTTCTGATGATTGCTGCGTAGCGAGAGTCTATGGGAGGCACTTCTTGGTGACCCTTCCAATCGCAAACTAAAACCGTGGCACAGAAATCAGCACAGTTAGAAATGGGCTGACATATGCAGATTGGTAGCTGGAATTAGCCCAAGTGGGAAGGAAAAAACTGTGTCTGAAAATCTTTTAAAATAAAATACATTATGCATATGAAAAAGAATAAAGAATTACGTAATGAGAAGTTGGATTCCCATCCCAAAGATTAAAAAAATAAATCATTGCTGAATCAGTTGAAGCCCCCAGTGTATCCCTCTTGGGACATCTTCCTGTTCCCTCATGGCAACCACTAACCTGAATTTTCTACTTATTCTTCTTTCTCTTTTCTTCATAGTATTCACAAACTTTAGTTTAGTTTTTCATGATTTTGTATTTTATTTAAACGATATTATACTGCAAGTTTTCTTCTGCAGCTTCCCTTACCATTTAGCATCATGCTGTGAGCTTACATGGTCATTACTGGTAGCTTCAGTTCATTTATTTTCACTGCTATATAGAATCATTGGAGAAGTATTTTTATTCATTCCCTATTTGTTGGACATTTGGATTGTTTTCAGATTTTCGTAACACAAACAATGCTGTTACAAACTTTGTGGTACAGGACCCAGTGTGTATATGTGTAAGAATTTTTTTCTGATTGCGTAAATGTACCTACAAGTAGGACTGCTGAATGGAAGGGGTCTACACATGTTCAACTTAAGAGATTATATTAAATTGCTCTACAACATGGTTGCACCATTTTTTGCTTCCCCCAGCAATATATTAAGAACTCCAGGAGCTGGGCATGGTGGCTAATGCCTATTATCCCAGCACTTTGAGAGTCCAAGGTGAGAAGTTCAAGTAAGGAGTTCAAGACCAGCCTGGGCAACATAACAAGACCCTGTCTCTAAAAATAAAATTTAAGAAAAAAATTAGCTGAGCAGTCCTCGCTTCTCAGGAGACCGAAGCAGAAGGATGGCTTGAGCCTGGGAGTTCAAGGCTACAATGAGCTTTGATCCTGCCACTACATTCCAGCCTGGGTGACAGAGCAAGATCCTATCTTAAAAAAGAAAAAAAATGCTCCATCGTTCTAAATCTTCTTCAGAATTGAGCGTTGCCAGATTTATTTTTCTCAATGTGGTGGGTGTAAGATGGTATTTTATTATTGTAATTTGTATGTATTTTATTATTAATAAGTTTGGGCATCTTTTCACAATTATTGGTCATTTGTGTTTTCTCATCTGTGAAATGCCTAGTCATGTCTTTTGCCCATTTTTTATTAGGTTGTTTATCTTTTTCTTGTTAATTTATAGGAGCTCCTTATATATTGTGGTTACCAATCTTTTGTTAGCTATATGTGTAGCATGTATCTTCTAGTAGTTTTGACTTGTCTTTTTACTCTGTTCTTGGTGCCTTTTAAAAATTAAATGTGCTTATATTTGTAGTTTTTATTTTGAAGTAATTTCTTTTTTTTTCCTTTTTTTTTTTCTTTTTTGAGACAGAATTTCCCTCTTGTTGCCCAGGCTGGATTGCAATGGCATGAACTCGGCTCACTGCAACCTCCGTCTCCCGGGTTCAAGCAATTCTCCTGCCTCAGCCTCCTGAGAGCTGGGATTACAGGTGTGCACCCCCAAACCTAGCTAATTTTGTATTTTTAGTAGAGATGGGGTTTCTCCATGTTGGTTAGGCTAGTCTTGAACTCCCGACCTCAGTTTATCTGCCCGCCTCGGCCTCCCAAAGTGCTGGGATTATAGGCGTGAGCCACCGTGCCCAGCCTATTTTGAAATAATTTCAAACCATGTAAGAAGAATTGTTACATGGCCATATTGAATCTAACCATACCCAAATTCACCAATTATTAAGATTTTTCCATCTGTGTTTTACAATTTTATCTATCTTTTTTCCTTGACCGATTTGAGATCAAACTGCAGACATCATGTTTTTTTGACCTCTGCCAAAATTTCAGTATGTATTTCCTAGAATAAAGACATTATATCACTTCTATAATCACGGTACAATGACGAGAATCAAAATTTTTAAAAATTGAGATGAAATTTACACAACATAAAACTAGCTATTTTAAAGTGCACAATTTAAGGCTGGGCATAATGGCTCATACCTGTAATCCCAGCACTTTGGGAGGCCAAGGCAGGCAGATCATCTGAGGCCAGGAGTTCGAGACCAGCTTGGCCAACATGGTGAGACCCTGTCTCTACTAAAAATATAAAAATTATCTGGGCATGGTGGTGCATGCCTGTAATCCCAGCTACTTGGGAGGCTGAGGCATGAGAATCACTTGAACCCAGGAGGTGGAGGTTGCGGTGAGCCAAGATCGCGCCAATTCACTCCAGCTTTGGCAACAAGAGGGAACCTCTGTCTCAAAAAAAAAAATTAAATAAATAAATAAACAAATAATATAGTTCACAATCCAGTGGCATTTAGTACATTCAAACTGCTATGAAACCACCACCTCTATTTTAGTTCCAAATCATTTTTGTCACCCTAAAATAAAACCAATACCCATTAAGCAGTTACTCCCCAGTCACTCCACCCCCCACCCCACCCCACCCCTGCAGCAGCTATCAATCTGCTGCTTTAATGGATTTACTTCTTCTGGAGATTTCACATAAATGGAATTGTTCAATGTGTGATGTTTTGTGTTTCGCTTCTTTTGCTTAGTATAAGGTTTTTGAGGTTCATCCATGTGTCCATGTATTTGCATCAGCACTTCATTCCTTTTTATGGCTGAATTATATTCCATTATATGTAAAAACCACAATTTGTTTATTCATTTATCCACTGATGGATATTTGGGTTGTTTCTACCCTTTGGCTATTGCGAAGAGTGCCACTATGAACATTCATGTTCAAGTATTTGAGTACCTGATTTCCATTTTTTTTGGCTAGGTACCTAGGAGTGGAATTGCTGGGTCATATAATAATTCTATGTCTGACTTTCGGAGAAAGTGCCAAACTGTGTTCTGCAGCGACTGGGCCATTTTACATTACCACTAGCAATGTATGAGGGTTGCAATTTCTACATCCTTGCCAACACTTGCTATTTTCCTTTTTTTTTTTTTAAGACAGAGTCTTGCTCTGTCACCCAGGCTGGAGTGCAGTGGCACGATCTCGGCTTGCTGCAACCTCTGCCTCTTGGGTTCAAGCGATTCTCCTGCCTCAGCTGGGATTACAGGTGCCTGTCACCATGCCCGGCTACTTTTTGTATTTTTAGTACAGATGGTGTTTCACCACGTTGGCCAGGCTGGTCTCGAACTCCTAACCTGAAGTGATCCACCCACCTCGGCCTCCCAAAGTGCTGGCTCCAAAGAGCCACTGTTCCCGGCCTTTTTTTTTTTAATAGCCATTCTACTGGGTATCAAGTGGTATCTCATTGTAGTTTTGATTTGCATTTCCCTAATGACTAATGATGTCATTATCTTATTATATCATTATATCAAGATATGTCATTATCTTATTATAAGGAAGTTTATGTGCTTATTGGCCACTTCTATATCTTCTTTGGAGAAATGTCTGTTTAAGTCGTTTGCCCATCTTTAGACTGGGTTTTCTTTTTCTTTTTGAGTTGTAAGAATTCTTTATATATTCTAAATAATAGACTCCAGATATATGATGTGCAAGTTTTTTTCTATACATTGAAGTCTATACATTGTCTTTTTAACTATGCTCGCGGTGGCGGGTGCCTGTAGTCTCAGTTACTCCCGAGGCTGAAGCAGGAGAATGGAGTGAACCCGGGAGGCGGAGCTTGCAGTGAGCGGAGATCGCTCCACTGCACTCCAGCCTGGGGACACAGCCAGACTCAGTCTCAAAAAACAAACAAACAAACAAAAAAACTATGTTGCCCAGGCTAGTTTCAAACTCCTGGGCTCAAGGGGTCCACCTGCCTGAGCCTCCTGAATAGCTGGGACTATTGGCATGCACCACCACGCCTGGCTACTTTCTTGATAATGTCCTTTATTACACAAAAGTTTTCTGAAGTTTGATTATGACGTGTCCTGGCATGGATTTCTTTAGGTTTATCTGATTTGGGTTCATGCAGCTTCTTGATCTGTGGATTTATGTCTTTTGCCAAATTTGGGACATTTTCAGTCATTATTTCTTCAAAAAAAATTTTAGCCCCACCTCATTCTTCTCTCTTTTAGGGACTCTGATGACACAAATGTTAGGTCTTTCATTACAGTCTCATAAGACCCTGAGACACTGTTTATTGTTTTCTGTTTTCTGTCTGTCATTCAGTTTGGGTGATTTATATTGTTCTATCTTCAAATTCATTGATTCTTTTCTCTGTCTTCTCTATTCTGCTGTTGAGCCCATATTTTGGTTGTATTTTTTTCAGTTATATATATATTTTTAAGGCAGAATTTCACTCTGGCACCCAGGCTGGAGTACAGTGGCACGATCATAGTTCACTGTAACCTCAAACTCCTGGGCTCAAACGATCCTCCTGCTTCAGCCTCCCAAGTAGCTGGGACTACAGACACATACCATCATGCCTGGCAATTTTTTTTTATCTTTTATTTTTAGAGATGGGATCTTGCTTTGCTGTGCAGGCTGTCAGTTCTAAAATTTGCACTTGGTTCTTCTTTATATATTCTACTTCTCTGCAAAGAGTTTATATTTTTTCATTTATTTCAAACATGTTCATATTGTTCATTGAAACATTTTATGATGGCTGCTTTAAAATCTTGGTGAGATGGCCAGGCGCGGTGGCTTAAGCCTGTAATCCCAGCACTTTGGGAGGCCGAGACGGGCGGATCACTAGGTTAGGAGATCGAGACCATTCTGGCTAACACGGTGAAACCCCGTCTCTACTAAAAAATACAAAAAACTAGCCGGGCGAGGTGGTGGCGCCTGTAGTCCCAGCTACTCCAGAGGCTAAGGCAGGAGAATGGCCGTAAACCCGGGAGGCGGAGCTTGCAGTGAGCTGAGATCCAGCCACTGCACCCCAGCCTGGGCGACAGAGCCAGACTCCGTCTCAAAAAAAAAAAAAAAAAAATCTTGGTGAGATAATTCCAACGTTTGTGTCACCTTGGTGTCAGTGTCTATCATTGTCTCCCCTCACAAGACTCTGGGTGGTTTTTGGTTTTGTTTTTTGTGTTTTTTGAGACGGAGTCTCGCTGTCACCCAGGCTGGAGTGCAGTGGTGTGATCTTGGCTCACTTCAACCTCCACCTCCCAGGTTCAAGCAATCCTCCTGCCTCAGCCTCCTGAGTAGCTGGGATTACAGGTGCCCACCACCATGTCTGGCTAATTTTTTTTTTTTTTTTCAGTAGAGACGAGGTTTCACCATGTTGACCAGGCTGGTCTCAAACTCCACCTGCCTTGGCCTCCCAAAGTGCTGGAATTACAGGCATGAGCCACCACGCCTGGCCTTCTGGGTGGCTTTTAAATCTTGTTTTAGCAAACCTTCTCTGACTGTGCGTTGGTGGGAAAAGAGGGGCACTGCCTCTTTACTGCCAGGTGGAGGTAAAAGTCCAGGCCCCCACTGGGGACACCTTTGGGTGTGTGTGGAGGCGGGGGATACCTCCTTACTACTGGGTTGCTGGGATGGCCTCCCATGTGGCCTCCATTGACACCACCCAGGTGGGGAGCAGGAGGGTTTGCCACATGGGGGTGAAAGTCCAGGCTTCTTATGCACCTTGGCTGGCGGGGGTAGAGGTGGGCTGTTTGGCTGCCACAAGGAAGTTCATGTCAAAAAGTTTTTTGTCTTACTAGGCTGCCTTTTTCCTTGTCTTTTGGCTTTTCCGGGAGCTTTTTTTTCACCTGCATCCCTTGGTGTTTCCAGGTTGTCAGCCCCTCCAGCTTCCAGTCCAGGATATATAAGGTAAAAAGAAAACCACAGGAACTCACCACCTTGTCTTCCCTGAGTCTCAAGCTCCCTGGCCCATCGACCTTCTCTCTATATCTTCCAGAGTCTTCATAGGCTTGTTTTAGGTATAATGTCCAGGGGGATTGGCTGGACTTAGCGGAATAAATTGGAAGAAGTACATCTACCCCAATTTGTTCCCAATACCGTTTTCCAATGGTCCATTTTTTTTCTTCTGAGCTGCAATGTCAGCTCTTGTCATATATCAAGTTTCCATATAGACATCGGTATTTTTTAGTGGATTATTTATTTATTTACTTTAAAATTTTAGATTCAGGGGGTACATGCGCAGGTTTGTTACACAGGTATATTGCGCTGAGAGTTGGGCTTCTGATGATCCCATCGCCCAGGTAGTAAACATAGTACCCAATACTATGTTTTCAACCCTTGCCTTCCTTGCTCCCCCTTTCGGAATCCCCTGCTTGTTTCCATCTTTGTGTTTCTGTGTATTTAAATGGGTATTTTAATGTCTTTACATTTATTGAAATTTCCTTTAATGTCCTTCAGTAAGATTGTATAATTTTCTTAGTAAAGGACATGCTAATCTTTTGTTAGCTTTATTAGTAGATAGGCTTTCAATTTTTGCTTCATTGGGAATAGGACCTCTTTTAAAGCATATTTTAAATTGTTGCTGGTGTATAGAAATGAAGTTGATTTCTGCATATTGATTTTACAACAATAAACTTTTTGCAATTATAATACTTTTTCTGCAGATTATTTTGTAGCCTGGTTTGAATATCTTTAATTTCTTTTTGTTTTACTGTGCTGGCTAAGACTTTTCATTATACTAGTGTAGGAGAATGACGACAGTGGACATTCTTTCCTTTGTCCCGATTTTAAAGGAAATACATCTAATATTTTACCTTTGAGTATGACTTATGGTGTAGGTTTTTGAAGATGTCTTTTGTCAAGTTAAGGAAGTTCCTATTCCTGGTTTACTAAAAGTTTGTTTTTTTTTTGTTTTGTTTTTTTTTTTGAGACAGATTATAGCTCTGTCACCCAGGCTGGAGTACAGTGGTGTGGTCTCGGCTCACTGCAACCTCCACCTCCCGGGTTCAAGCGATTCTCCCACCCCAGCCTCCCAAGTAGCTGGGATTACAGGTGCACACCACCATACCCGGCTAATTTTTGTATTTTTAGTAGAGGTGGAGTTTCACCATGTTGGCCAGGCTGGTCTCGAACTCCCAATCTCAAGTGATCCACCCGCCTCAGCCTCCCAAAGTTTTGGGATTACAGGCGTGAGCCACCTCCCCTGGTTGCCAGAAGATTTTTTAAAATTCGGGAATGGAGATGATCATAAGGTTTTTAACCTTTCTTTTGGTAATGTGGTACAGATAATTTTTAAAGCCTTTTAACTAATTCAAAATCATTACTTGGGTTAAGAGAACACAACGCTTTAAATAAAGGCTTTATCAAATCAGGATTCAGGTAAAAACAATGAAGTAAAAGTCTGCTATGATTATAGATCTTTTACTAACTTAATAATTTTTAGTCAGTAAGAGGATTTGGAGTTAACTCAATTTTAAAGATCTGTAAGTCAAAAGGAGGTTTTTCTTTTTTTCTGCCTGTAAGCAGGTCATAATTTCCGCTTTGCTATGTCATTTGTAAAAGTGTCCAATTCTACATATAGGCCTTTAAGAAATAATTGCATTATTGAATTAGAGCAATTGGAGAATGTATTATGTTTCAGTTTGGACAGAATGCCATCCCCAAGCTTCAGGGACATCCCTGCCTTCTGACTTCTCCAAGTCCAGCGGTAAGGAGTATTGGGAGAATAAGAGAAATAAAGGGTAGGAAACTGGGCTCTCAGCACCCTTTTCTTGACTTCTCTTAATTGTAGGTGTCAGCCCGTGAAATTTTGGCCAGCTTCAAGCCTACATGGTAAATATATGTCTTGTGGAAATGCAAACAAACTTGTATTTCTTTATGGACGGTTAGTGATGGCTTTAGTCAAGATAGATTATTTTTTAAAAAAACAAATGTAGGCTGGGCACGGTGGCTCATGCCCTTAATCCCAGCACTTTGGGAGGCTGAGGCGGGTGGATCACTTAAGGTCAGGAGTTCAAGACCAGCCTGGCCAACATAGTGAATCCCCATCTCTACTAAAAATACAAAAATTAGCCAGGCATGGTGGCGTGCGCCTGTAATCTCAGCTACTTAGGAGGCTGAGGCAGGAGAATTGCTTGAACCTGGGTGGAGGTTGCAGTGAGCCGAGATTGTGCCACTGCACTCCAGCCTAGGTGATAGAGCAAGACTCCATCTCAAAAAAAAAAAAAAAAAAAATACTTTTTGATGATTTTAATGAGAATACAAAATGATTATTGTTCTTTCTGGCTCTGGATGTTAGCCCAGTGTTTTGTTGTTAACTATAATGTGATACAATATGACATAAAATATCATATGCAATATTATTTCAGATTGACTATGATATACCTAAGTAGGCCAGAATTAGCACAAAATAGTCCACCTGGAAAAAAAACCTTTATGAAAACGCCAGTTCATCTGAAATAATTAAGAATGGAACTACTGGCTTAAAATGTTACTTCCATAGGAAATTAATGATTTTGATAATGTATTAATTAATGAACAGTTTTTAAAAACATGTTTTGACATATTTTCAATGATGAGTTCTTCTATAATAATATAAATATATTTTTTAAAGCATTGGAGCCAGAATATCTGGGTTTAAATTATAGCTATGCCTTTTATGAATTGTGTTATCTAGGGCAAACAATTTAGCTCCCTAAGCCTCTACTTCCTCTTCTGTAAAATGGTGACTGTAATAATTACGTCCTAGAGTTGTTAGAAAGATTAAGTGAATTGGCCGAGCGCAGTGGCTTACACTTGTAATCCCAACACTTTGGGAGGCCGAGGCAGGTAGATCACAAGGTCAGGAGATCAAGGCCATCCTGGTGAAACCCCATCTCTACTAAAAATACAAAAAAAATTATCTGAGTGTTGTGGCTCACGCCTGTAATCCCAGCTACTCAGGAGGCTGAGGCAGGAGAATCACTTGAACTGGGGAGGCGGAGATTTCAGTGAGCCGAGATCACGCTACTGCACTCCATCCTGGCAACAGAGCAAGACTCTGTCACAAAAAAAAAAAAAAAGAAAGAAAGATTAAGATTAAGTAAATTGAAGTATGTGAAATGCCCAAGATAATAGATGTCAGAACATGGTATTTCTAATTCCCTCCACTATCATGCTGCAGTACCATGTGGTGATTATGGGCAGGGACTGTGGGGCTCCACTGCCTCACAAGCTGTGTGAGTGTGGGAAAGCTACTTAAACGCTCTATGCCTCAGGGCTCTCATCTGTAAAATGGGCATAATAAAAGCACCTTTCTCATAGGGTGGTTTTGAGAATGAATTTAGTTTATTGATATAAAATGCTTAGAATGGTGCCTGGTGCGCAGGGAATGCCATGTACGTGGTAGCTAGTGTTGTACTGAGACAGTCACAGTTTGTTGTATTGGCATATCTCTGACTTACTACTTCTATAACTAACTACAGCTGTGGCCAGCAATATGCTTCAGGCCTTGGGAGTGTGGTGGAATTTTCGGACTTGAATGCCAAGGGTATAGCGAAGAGGGTGGAAAAGCAGAGGGGGCCACGTATTCCCCAGCTCTGGGCTCCGAATGCTTTGCTAAAACAGCCATCTTTGCAGATTCTAGCTCTGGGCCTAAGGAGAAGAGAGCAAAGATATTATGTGTCTCCTGGGTGCCATTTACCCTCACTGAGCCACTGCTTTAATAAACACCAATATTTTTTAGCTCCACTGTAAATGTTGTTTATAGTGAAAATCATATTATAACAGCGTTAATGGAATTTTTTAGAAGATGAAATATAAATCAACTATAAACGCACCACTTGATGCAAAAACTGATTTTATTTTTTCAATTTACCTCTAGTTTTTGTTTACATGCATATCTAGTATATGTTTACACAGTAGACATCACTGTTTATGTACAATTATACCCTGTTTATTAATACTAATCGATAACAGTTTTCCCTGTTATATGGTCTTTATAATAGTAATTATTGATAGCTGCACAATCAGGTAGATAGGCCATAATTACTCCATTTTTGAAAATGACAATGTCCACCTTCTACATACTGCAGGAGAACTTTACATATGATTGATAGCAAAGAAAACAAATTGTAAAAGAAAAGGAAATCAAAGGCCTAAATCTCCTTATGGCACAAGGGGAGTATTTGATTGCTTAGGAGCTGTAAAATTCTATCATTTGATTTTGCAATGCATTTCTACCCCAAATGCTTTATTTCATGTATGTATTTTTAAATTTAAGAGAATTAAAAAGAAGTTGCATGTGATGGGTATGTGGAGGTTCATTATACTATTGTCTATTTTTGTATATGTTTAAAATTTTCCATAAGTAAAAAGCTTAAAAAAGAATCTGCTTATAAATGATTTTTCCAATACCCTTGGAAGTAGCTAAAAATATCTCTTGATGAACATGCCAACACTAGCCCACATGGCACCTTTGTGGGAAATTTCAAAGTATCTCTTCCTCAAGAGCTTTTGCTTCCCTGTACCTGGAAGGGTATGTGGTAAGGGTATGTCAATCTACAGTGTCTACATGGGAAAAGCTCCTTGCATGTGGCTCTCTTGCACGGTGCACAACTTCCCACATATGCAAGAGTTTTGCTTGGGTATCACTAAACCACTGTTGAGAACGTGTTTAAGAAGGGGGCACAGGGAGGGGAAGCGGAGGAGGCTGTAGCTGTTCCATCATTGGTGACCTGTACTGGGTAGAGGGTGACTAGCAGTGCGTGATGCTACAGTAAGCCATGCCCTCCCCAACCCACCCTGGGCTGGGACCCTTGGGCCTGCCGTAGGTCATAGTCCACATTCACTGGAGGGGTCCACTTTATGGTTGTGTCCTGACCACATCCTTGCTAAGACCCAGGCTCTCCTTTCTCCTGGTAGCTCCGTGATGAACACAAATGCCCCTCTTCTGTCGGACCCTCCAAACACTCCAGTCCAGGCTACCTTGGGATTGAGGTCATTACTCTCCTCTTGACTTTCCTTGTGCTTGTGGTTCTGTCCTGGTCTCGGTCAGTCCTTTCCCTGTCTGACGCTAGTCCCAGCTCCTTCTCCCACTCCTGGGAATTCTCCAGTTCCTGACTCACTGCAGCCTACAGGCTCTGACAGCACGGCAGGTGTCAGAAGGCGCCTCTTATGTTCAAGGGTCCTGGGCTTCCAGCAGGGGAGTAGATGGCAAGTTACCAGTAGCCCCAAATGTTAGATGCTGTGACTTGATTAAAGAGAAATAGGAGACAGCTCCACGAGATCCAACAGATGGTCTGATTAGGGAAGAAGGAAGCCAGTGCAGAACACTTACAAAATAGCCATGCTTGGTAGTGAGCTGTTTTGGACAGGGACGGTTTGGCAAGCCCTTCTGAAATCTTCACAGCCGGCGTCAGGCCTGGCACTGAGCAGCATGCAACAAATGTTTGTTAGATGAATAAATAAAACATAAGGGCTGGGCACAATGGCTCACACCTGTAATCCCAGCACTTTGGGAGGCTGAGGCGGGTAGATTGCTTGAGTCCAAGAGTTCGAGACCAGCCTACCCAACAGGACAAAACCCTGTCTCTACTAAAAATATTACACAAAAATTAGCCAGGTGTGGTGGAGCATGCCTGTAATCTCTGCTACTCAGAAGGCTGAGGCAGGAGAATTGCTTGAACCCAGGAGGCAGAGGTTACAGTGAGCCAAGATCGTGCCACTGCACTCCAGCCTGGGTGACTCTGTCTCCAAAAACAAACAAACAAACAAAGCACTACAGTATAAAATGTATATATTAGGGCTGAAGAAATATAGCATAGAAGAGTGATCTAAGTGGATGAGAGTAATAAAGATTTCCTACAGGGGGAAATTATTTTTAGAAACTGAAGGGTAGAGAGAAGTCTAGTGCAGTGGTCCAAGCACTGATAATAATACTGTGTAGCCTCTAGCAAGTTACTTAACCTTTCTGTCTCAGACTCATTTCCAAAACAGAATAGTGCTCACTAGATAGGGGTGGAGTGTTCCCTCGCAGGTGGCGCTCACTGGAAGGCCTCAGTGAGTTAATGGGTAAATGGAGCTTAGTGCTTGATCAATAGAATTAGCAACATCATCTGATATCCCATCTTCACATTCCTGGGAGTCCTCTACAATTGCTCCTAATTCTTTTACAAAGTAACATTTCATTTTCCTAAATTATTTTCTAGTCCTTGTTCATAGTCAACTTGTTTTGTTAAAATTACTTTATTCTTTGTAGAAAATGACGCATGCTCATAAAAAAGAGCTCCAAGCAATAAAGTACAAATAAAGAAGCAAAATAGAGTTGATATTTAAGAACAGAGTGCTGTTCTCATCACGTGGCCCTAGTCCCTTGTATGTGTATTGTTCTCATGCGAGTCACTGAAGCAAAATATTACTCCATGGAACCTGGATGTTTTTGCTAATTCTTGAATAAAGACAAACAAGTTTGTATTATAAAGTATCAAACTACTTTATCTAGACTTTTTCTAAATAAGAAAACTGAACTGACTTTTTCTAGAATAAAAACTGAGGTTATTTGTACAAGACATTGGAAACAAATTCCTCTTGACATTTTCTTTCTGTTTATCAGTGGCCTGAGGCTTCCACCACTAAACCCAAAGCTGTAGATACCTATTGCTTGGATTATAAGCCTTCCAAGGGAAGAAGGTAACGATGTTTTTTAGCATATGTGGAAATTGATATTGCATCCTGTAACTCTGGAAAAACTCATTGTTCAGATTTATGTGAAGGGTTTAGCCTGAAAATAATCTGTTGAGAAAGGAGAAAGATTTGTAATATCCAACAATTTCAAAGCCAAAGTTTCTAGTTCATTGCTCATATTTAGAGATAAGAAAGTAGGCCCAGGAGAACTGGGAGGACAGGGCAAAAGTCACAGTGGACTAAGATCACAACCCAAGTCTCCTGACATGTAGCCATTTGGAAACATTTCTTTCTATTTGCGTCCTGGAAGATGGACAAGAGGCAAAATATATATATATATATATATATATATATATATATATATATATATATATATATATATATAAAAGGATATAAGGGCGGGCGCGGTGGCTCTTGCCTGTAATCCCAGTACGTTAGGGGGCTGAGGCAGGTGGACTGCCTGAGGTCAGGAGATCGAGACCAGTCTGGCCAACATGGTGAAACCCCATCTGTACCAAAAATACAAAAAAATTAGCCAGACGTGGTGGCATGCACCTGTAATCCCAGCTACTTGGGAGGCTGAGGCAAGGGAATTGCTTGAACCAGGGAGGCGGAGGTTGCTGTGAGCCGAGATGGTGCCACTGCACTCCAGCCTGGGTAACAGAGCGAGACTCCGCCTCAAAAAAATAAATAAAAAAATAGAAAGGATATAAATATACGGTTAAATAGGAGAAATAAGACCTAGGGTTCAATAGGTCAGTAGAGTGGCTTTAGTTAACAATAATCCATTGAACACTTCAAAATAGCTAGAAGAGAATAATTTAAACATTCCTAGCATAAAAAGAAGATAAATATTTAAGGTGGTGGATATCCCAGTTGCCCTGATTTGATCTTTACACATTATATGAAGGTATCAGAATAGCACATGTTGGCTAGGCACGGTGGCTCATGCCTGTAATCCCAGCACTTTGGGAGGCTGACGTAGAAGGATCACTTGAGGCCAGGAGTTTGAGATCAGCCTAAGCAAAATAGTGAGACCCTGTCTCTACAGAAAAATTTAAAAATTAGCCAGGCATGGTGGTATGTGGCTACAGTCCCAGTTACCTGGGAGGCTGATGCAGAAGGATTAGTTGAGCCCAGGAGTTCAAGGCTGCAATGCAGTGAGCATTACAGCCTGGGCGACAGAGTTAGACCCTGTCTCAAAAAATATATATGTAATATAAAATTACATATACCCCAAAATATGTAAATCTATTATGTATCAATTTTTAAAAAGGAATAAAAAGAGTAGGTAGTTCAACTAAAAGCTCAAGACAGGCAATTGTATTAGTCAGAAAGTAAAGCTTTCTGGAGAGTTTCCTAACTTCTGAATAAACTTCAGAAGGTTTTGCAGAATTAGACTAGTGGAAACATAAGGCTCATGCTAAAAAATTTCAGAAAGTGCTCTTGCCCTTTTAAGTGCAAAATAAGCAGATTGCAAAGGCGCTTTTTGTCTCCACCCTGAAAGGTGGTGTTTGTACCTAAGAAGGGAGGAACGAGAGGGCCTGAGTACTGAGGCTTCCCATCCACTTATACAATTTCCCAGTGGGGACCTGGGGATCTGAAAGGCCTGTGCCAAGTCAGGCTTTATGCCGGCGTTGAAAAGTGCTACACAAGTGGGCAGAAACAATGAAGAAATGCTTTGTGGGATTAGAGAGACCTCACATCCCCCAATACGCTGTTAATATCACTTGTTGAAATTAGAGACTGGGCACAGTGGCTCAAGCCATAATCCCAGCACTTTGGGAGGCTGAGGTGGGAGGATCCCTTGAGCCCAGGAGTTCAAGACTAGCCTGGGCAACATGGTGAGACCGCATCTCTACAAAAAAAAATTATTTTTTAATTTTTTTGGAAGCAGGGTCTCATTCTGTTACCCAGGCTGGAGTGCAGTGGCACAGTCATAGCTCATTGCAGCCTCGAACTCCTGGGCTCGACTGATTCTCCCATCTCAGCCTCCATGCCCAGCTAATTTTTTTTTTTTTCAGATGGAGTTTCACTCTTGTTGTCCAGGCTGGAGTGCAGTGGCACAGTCTCAGCTCACCGCAACATCCGCCTCCTGGGTTCCAGTGATTCTCCTGCCTCAGCCTCCTGAGTAGCTGGGATTATAGCCGTGCGCCACCACACCTGGCTAATTTTTGTGTTTTTAGTAGAGTTGGGGTTTCACCATGTTGGCCAAGCTGGTCTCGAACTCCTGACCTCGTGATTCACCCGCCTTGGCCTCCCAAAATTCTGGGATTACAGGCGTGAGGCACCGCGCCCAGCTCGTTCTCAGCTAACTTTTATATTTTTTGTAGAGAAAGGATTTCAAACTCCGGGGCTCAAGCAGTCTGCCTGCCTTGGCCTCCCAAAGTGCTGGAATTACAGGCGTGAACCACTGCACCTGGCCTACAATTTTTTTTTTTAATTAGCTGGGTGTGGTGGCATGTACCTGTGGTCCAAGCTACTCAAGAGGCTGAGGTGGGAGGATGTCTTGAGCCCAGGAGGTTGAGGCTGCAGTGAGCTGTGATTGTACCACTGCACTCCAGCCTGACAACAGAATAAGACCCTGTCTCAATAAAAAAAGAAAAAAAAAAAAAAGAAGAAGAAGAAACTAGCATAAGTTTTTAGTGAGGAGAGGCTATCTCTAAATCCCCACCATGACTGCACCCTTGGGCTTCAAGACATACTTTAAGGGGGTGCTCAGGTACACCGGAGCTGTCCAATCCTAAGAGCCGCTGATGTTTTCACAGGTGGGCTGCAAAAGCACCAAGCACCAGAATCACATATGGGACTATCACCAAAAAGAGAGGCTACTGCACAGAAGACCAGACTATTGAGAGCTGGAAAGAAGAAGGTTTCCCAATGGGCTTGAAGCTTGCTGTGCTTGGTATTTTCATCATCGTGGTGTTTGTCTACATAACTGTGGAAAATAAGTCGCTGTTTGGTTAAGTAATTTAGGAGCAAAGCAATACTCCAAGCGAGGCCTCCTGCTTCAGGAAAGAACCAAAAAAGTACCCTGAAGGGCAAGCCTAGCCCACAGCCCTCCCTGGCAGGGAGCCTTCCCTTGCACTGTGCTGCTCTCACAGATTGGTATCTGGGCTCAGCCAGGTGGAAAGAACCAATGGGAGAACGAGGCACCTGTATTAAGAGCATGATGGTTAGGAAATCCCCCAAGTCATGTCAGCTCTCATTAAAGGTGCTTTCATATTTGAGCAGGTGTCAAACAAGGAAACTGTCTGACATTTTTTTTCTAACTCTGGTGACAAGCCATAGGTCGCATTTTATTCAGTCTTCCAATTGTATAGCCAACTCTGGGAAACAGCTAATTTACAGCAGAGAAATGTGTCTAGTTTAGCAAACACAAAGAAATGTCCAACACCATGGAAACAATTTAGAAGAGGATAGCATTTTTGCCTTTGAAACTTAGCAAGGTTTTAAAAAATTACCATCTGACAAAGAAATGTAATAACTATGGCCTCAGGGACCAGGCAGAGCTGTGTAGGCACCCGGCTCCTCTCTTTATCGGCCCTGTGACCTTGGGTGAGTTAGTTGTCCTCCCTGATTTTCAGTTTCAACTTTCAAGGGTAGAATAGGCCTCTTAGGGTGATTAAGAATTTGAGGAAATAATGTGCGTAATGTACTTAGTGTGGTCCACACCTGACTTGTAGCAAGTACTCAATAAATGCTTAAGCAATGTTACACTTTGGCACAATATTGGAGGAGCTAATTCTAGGTACAAAAAAGCACCAGAGGCTGGGCATGGTGGCTCAAGCCTGTAATCCCAGCACTTTGGGAGGCCGAGGTGGGTGGATCACTTGAGGTTGAGAGTTCGAGACCAGCCTGGCCAACATGGTAAAACCCTGCCTCTACTAAAAATACAAAAAATTAGCTGGGCATGGTGGCACACGCCTGTAGTCCCAGCTACTCGGAGGCTGAGGCAGGAGAATCACTTGAACCCAGGAGGCAGAGGTTGTAGTGAGCAGAGATCGTGCCACTGCACTCCAGCCTGGGCAACAGCCTAGGTTCGTGATCCACCCACCTCAGCCTCCCAAAGTTCTGGGATTACAGCATGAGCCACCATGCCTAGCCTGAAAATGCTTATTTAAAAAAAATTTTTTTTAATAGCTTTATTGTGGAATTGCTTGAGTCCAGGAGTTCAAGGATGCAGTGAGCTGTGATCACACTACTTAACTTCAGCCTGGGCCCTGTCTCTTAAAACATATGTATATATAGAGAGATAAATAATTTATATGCCATACAATTCACCTACTGAGAGTTACAATTCAATTATTTTTAGTATATTCATAGAGTTATGCAATCATTCCCACAATAAATTTTAGAATATTTTCATAATTCCAAAAAGAAATCCTTAAGGTGCTTATTTTAATGGTAAACAAAAAGACACAAATTTGTTGTACCATATTATCACAACTGCACAACAGTGGAAGAAAATATGTCAAAATGTTAAGAGTACTTTGGTGACTGGGGCTCTAATTTTTCCCCCATTTCTACTTTTTAAATATTTTTAAAGATTTCTGTAAGCAGTGTATATCAGTTTGCTAATGAGAGAATATAAACATTAATTTTTAAAAATTGCATTCTGTCTGGATGTGGTGGCACATGCTTGTAATCCCAGCACTTTGGGAGGCTGAGGTGGGAGGATCGCTTGAGGCCAGGGGTTTGAGACCAGCCTGGACAACATAGCAAGACCCTGCCTGTAAAACAAAAAAAGAAGAAGAAATTTTTGAAAAACTGCATACTGTATTACAGTTTGAATGCAAAGATCATAAAACTCTAGTAAGGCTGGCTTAAACAGGGATCTATTTTTATCTCATAAAAAGAAGTCTAGGGCCGGGTGCTGTGGCTCACACCTGTAATTCCAGCACTTGGGGAGGCCTAGGTGGGCGGATCACCTGAGGTCAGAAGTTCGAGACCAGCCTGACGAACATGGAGAAACTGCGTCTCTACTAAAAATACAAAATTAGCCAGGTATAGTGGCGCATGCCTGTAATCCCAGCTACTCAGGAGGCTGAGGCAGGAGAATCGCTTGAACCTGAGAGGCGGAGTTTGCAGTGAGCCGAGATCAGGCCATCGCGCTCCAACCTGGGCAACAAGAGTGAAACTCAGTCTCAGAAAAAACAAAAAAGTCTAGAGTTTAAGATGTTCAGTATTGTTTAAAATGACCAAAAATGTAATATAATGCTGATTCAAACAAACCAAGTGCGGAAAAAATTATGATCAAGGAGATGTGAAACTGACCCGATTTTTGGTGGTATTCAGAGAGGTTTGTTTTGACCGAGCTGCAGCAGCTGTCTGACTCCCAGGGGAAAAAGCGAAAGGCTAAGAGAATCCCAGACACTGGCCTGGCACCTTGGAACTGCTGAAATTCCATGAAGAATCCAGATAATGGCCATCACATTATCATTTAAGGCAGGACACAAGGACTAACCATGTCTCTTCCCCAGCTCTACGTATTTCATCCTGAGCAGCAAGGCAGGCTGAGAAAGTGGGCATTGGAGCCTTAGCAGCCTCTGTGTCAGACAGACAAGGGAGAAGAGGATTGGTCATAGGAGTAAGCAGAGCCAACCTACAGTGGTGGTCACATGCACTTAAAAAGGAAAACTTATGTTGTGTTGTTTTGTTTGTTTGTTTTGAAACAGGGTCTCACTCTATTACCCAGACTGGAGTGTGGTGGATCACCGCAACCTCCACCTCCCCGGCTTACGAACCTCCCACCTCAGCCTCCAGAGTAGCCGGGACTACAGGCCCGTGCCACCACACCTGGCTAATTTTTTTTTGTATTTTTTATAGAGATGGGGTTTTACCATGTTGCCCAGGCTGGTTCAGAACTCCTGGGCTCATGTGATCCTCCCAAAGTGCTGGGTTTACAGGTGTGAGCCACCGCGCTCCACCGAAACTTCTGTTCTTAATAAAACCAAACGTTATAAAAAATAAAACTCCTAGAAAGTTGGCGGGGCGCGGTGGCTCAAGCCTGTAATCCCAGCACTTTGGGAGGCCGAGTCGGGGGGATCACAAGGTCAGGAGATTGAGACCATCCTGGCTAACCCGGTGAAACCCCATCTCTACTAAAAAATACAAAAACACTAGCCGGACGAGGTGGCGGGCGCCTGTAGTCCCAGCTACTCGGGAGGCTGAGGCAGGAGAATGGCGTAAACCCGGGAGGCGGAGCTTGCAGTGAGCTGAGATCCGGCCACTGCACTCCAGCCTGGGCGACAGAGCGAGACTCTGCCACAAAAAAAAAAAAAAAAAAAGAAAGTTTCCTCCATTATTTTCAACTTTTCCTAGTTCTTTTATGTTAGGATTCTGGAATCAGTTTAAAGACACTGCACAAGACAATTACTTTTGTGTCTGACCATTCAAGGTGTGAGTCCCCAACCAGCAGTATCAGCATCTCAGGCTCCGTCCCAACTACTGAGCCAGAATCTGCATTTCAACAGGATCCCAGGTGATTCCTACCCAAATTAAAGTTTGGGAAGCATTGTGGTGGCGCATCCCTATCAGATGCTGTGATATAGTGATATAATAAAAAATTTATATTTTGTCTCTGCCCTGGTTCCTGGCACACAGTTCCTAAAACCTTGGAATCTCCTGCGTGGTAAGAGTGTCTTTTGTATGCTATTTGAGATGACTGGTGACTGGGGGCCACTAGATAGCTTCAGAATGGGGACAGGTCACCAGAAAGACCAAGGCAGGATTCTAGAGTTAGAACTTTCAGTCCCATCCCCCCAGCCTCCAGGAAAGGGAGATGAACTGAAGGTTAAGTTGGTCATGAATGGCCAATGATTTGATCACTCATGCCTCCGTAATGAAGCCTCCATAAAAACCTAAAAGGACTGGGTTCAGAAGCGGGTTCTGGGTAGCTGAACCTATGGAGATGCCTGGGGGGTGGAGTGCTGGAGAGAGCACAGAGCTCCGCGCCCCTTCCCGTATGCTTCACCCTGTGTGTCTCTTCCATCTGACTGCTCATCTGTACCCTTTATTATTAAACCAATACATGTAAGGAAAGTGTTTCCCTTACTTTTGTGAACCACCCTAGCAAATTAATCTAACCCAAGGAGAGAGTCCTAGGAACCTTGATTTATAGCCGGTTGGTCAGAAGCACAGGTCACAATGTAGGGTTCATAACTGGCATTGGAAGTAGAGGGCAGTCTTCTGAGACTGAGCCCTGAACCTGTGGGATCTGATGCTGTGCCCAGGCAGACAGCGTTGGAATTGAATTGAATTAAATTATAAGGCATCCGGTTGGTGTCTGATGGATAATTTGGTGTCAGAATTGCTTGGTATGTGGGGAAAAAACCCATACATCTGGTGTCAGAAGTGTTGTGGTGGCTGGGAGTAGGAAAAAACACTTTGGTTGGCCGGGCATGGTAGCTCACACCTATAATCCCAACACTTTGGGAGGCTGAGGTGGGCAGATTGCTTGAGCTCAGGCGTTTGAGACCAGCCTAAGCAACATGGCAAAACCCTGTCTCTATAAAAAATACAAAAATTAGCCATGTGTGGTGGTGCATGCCTGTAGCCTCAGCTCCTTGGCTGACTGAGGTGGGAGGATCGTTGAACCCTGGAGGTTGAGGATATAGTGAGCCATGGTTTCAATACTACACTCCAGCCTGGGTGACAAAGTGAGACCCTGTCTCAAAAAAACAAAACAACAACAACAACAAAAACCCAAAACAAACAAATAAACAACAACAACAACAAAAAAAAACCTTTGTTTTTTTCCTATCTCTAATAGATCCATATATAGGAGGAGTCTCTAAAACTCAGGTCAGAGGACCAGTGAGTTAAGTCTATCAGGAACCTAAGTGCAATGGGGGACACGTTCCCTCTTGGAGAAAAACTTGTCTTAGAAGAAGAGACTCAAGGCATACAAGTTTGGTCCCAGGCAATGTGTCACCATCCGTTCAACAATCGATTAGCACCTCTTGTTCCCTTGCAATAAAATGACAAATAAAACCAGTCAGGCGTGGTGACTCACATCTGTAATCCCAGCGCTTTGGTAGGCAGAGGTGGGAGGATCACTTGAGGCTGGGAGTTGAAGACCAACCTAAGCAACATAGCAAGACTCTGTCTCTATGAAAAGAAAGAAGGAAGGAAGGAAGGAAGGAAGAAGGAAGGAAGGAAGGAAGGAAGGAAGGAAGGAAGGAAGGAAGGAAGGAGGGAAGGAAGGAAAGAGAGAGAGAGAGGAAGGAAGGAGAAAAAGAAAGAGAGAGAGAGAGAAAGAAAGAAAAGAAAAAAAAGAAAGAAAGAAAGAAGGAAGGAAGGAAGGAAAGAAAGAAAGAGAGAGAAAGAAAGAAAGAAAAAGAAAGAAAGAAAGAAAAAGAAAAGAAAGAAAGAAAGAAAGAGAAAGAAAGAAAGAAAGAAAGAAAGAAAGAAAGAAAGAAAGAAAGAAAGAAAGAAAGAAAGAAAGAAAGATAGATTAGCTACTCAGGAGGCTGAGCCCAGAGGATCACTTGGGCCCAGGAGTGAGCTATTATTGTGCCACTGCACTCCCCCTGGGTGACAGAGCAAGACCCTGTCTCTAAAAAACTTTTTTTTAAATCAGTATAAGATATAGTTCCTGCTCTCAAGGAACACACAGTCTGACAGGAGAGCTGAAAAGTCAACAGACATTATGGTGTTAAGTGATATCCTTTTGATGGTGGCATAGGGTACCCTGGAAGCACAAAAGAGCAACCTTCTCTGATATTGGGAGTAGACAGGGGTAGCTTCCTAGAAAAAATGGTATCACAGCTGAAGCCAGAAGGATGGGTAGGACTCAGTCCAAATAAGGGAAAAGTGGGCAAGGCTAAAGGAAAAGTCTGCCAGGCGAGGGAGCGGTATTTACGAAGACTAGCATGTGAGAGACAGTGTGGCAGGTTTAGGGAGACACAAGAGAGTGAAGAGGGTGGGGAGAGATGCGGCTGGAAAAGAAGATGGGATTCAGATCATGGAGGTTCTTGGGACCATAGGAAGGAAAATATGGTCTTTGTTAAAGTTTGAACTTTAATGGAAGTCAATGCACAAGAAAAGGAACTCTTCTAAGGACTAACAGTGTCTGCCTCCCTGATTGTCTTCCATGTCAGTTGCCACAGCCTCCTGCCTGAGAGCTGGAGAGGCAGGCTTCTAAGGAGGGGCCAAACCAAGGAGCTGTGTGCTGAATTCCTTGAGGGACTTGGGACAGAGGAGAGGCAGGTCAGTTTGCAGTGTATTTGCAGCAATAGATGTGGGCAGCCCAACGTGGGTGCCTTTGACACGGGCAGTGAATGGGGCAATGCTACTGGAGCAAAAGCAGCAGAGAAGGAATGAGGAGCTGCTGGCCAGTGGCTGAGATAGCTTTGTGGGACTCCCAGGGATAACAGAATTGTGGCTGCAATTGCCCAGTGCAAATAGGGCAGGGGAATTGGGGGTGAAGAGGAACAGTTGAAACCTCTCTGCTTAGAAAACTCTAAGAATGCACTTGCCCTGTTTTGTGAGTATTTGTGATGTGACCCAAGTGTTTCCCCATCCTCTTTTTTTTTTTTTTTTTTTTGAGACAGAGTCTCACTGTCACTCAGGCTGGAGTGCGGTGGCATGATCTCAGCTCACTGCAACCTCCGCTTCCCGGGTTCAAGTGATTCTCCTGCCTCAGCCTCCCAAGTAGCTGGGATTACAGGCACGTACCACCACACCCAGCTGATTTTTGTATTTTTAGTAGATATGCGGTTTCACCATGTTGCTCTGGCTGGTCTTGAACTCCTGACCTCAGGTGATCCACCTGCCACGGCCTCCCAAAGTGCTGGGATTACAGGTGTGAGCCACTGCACCCAGCCCATGATCTTCTTTTTAAGGCTCACCTTTCCCTGGTAATCTGGGGAAAACAGGTCCAGGGAATGGGGCTGACTGACGTCCCAGGATCACTGCCATCAAGCTGACCTCCGCAGAGAGCTGATGCAGGCCAGGCCAATTCTCCCATTGCTGCCCTGTCCCTACATTCTCCACAATACAGTGACATAGGCTGTGTTACATGTAACAGGCTTTTCTGACATTTTAGATGGAAGTGAAAATGTATATGAAATTGAAATGTGGGGACGGAAGAACCTTAACACCGAATGCTAAATGAATCATTCCCAGAATCCTAGGAAAATAAAAAGTGCTAACCCCGTCAAAAGTGCATTGAAGCGGCTAGCTTTGCTTCCTGCTTCAGGATTCATCCTTTTCCAAGGGCCTCACCTTTAACCCTTCAGAGTGATTCTCCACCCTGAGACCCCTGTACAAGGCACAGTCATATCTCCCTCCCAGCGGCTTACAATGATTCAGATGTAGTTCTGGTCTCAGACTCAATCCTGCCTGAATCTATATAAAGAAAGAGAAAAATCTCCCTCACTCCAAAACAGCATAATATGCCAAGATTTCTCCTGCTTCCAACGTGTGGAGTGTATTTGTTTGTTTTCAAATCTTATGCTTCGTTCTGTTTCTGCAATTTCTAGAGCACACCTGGGGACCTGATACATAAAAAACTGGCCTTACCTCAGTGCCTTCTCCAACAGCAGAGTCATTGACTCACCCCCATCCCACCTTCAGCTATACAAGGACCCATGACCTTGAGATTTTCTTGACCCTGGGCCAAATCAAATTCTAAGGCAGGGCTCTCTCCCCCACTAGTCTCAGCAATAGGAAGAGAATCAGTCTAGAGATTGATTTCTTCTTGTCAAGAGCAAACTCCCAGCCAGCGAGGTGTTTTATTTTTTCAGTTTCAATGACTCATCTGCCTCCCCTACAAATCTTGGAGCTCCCTGGGTCGAGGACTGTATCTTAATCATCTCTGGATCTCCTCTCAAAGTGATGTCTGTGCTACCTCCAGAAAGAGCCCATTTCCATTTTGAGCAGTTTCCAACTCAAAGAGACATTTGAAACCACAAAACCAATACCCCAGATTTTGCCTCCTGTTTATCCCTGTGACAAGAAGTCCCTAAAATGAGCAAACTGCTGTTGAAAGGCATTCCCAATCAACCTCATTATGTAGCGTTTAGCCTTCTAACACACTATCATTCTCAGGGCATCGAAGTGCCCATTCCTATAAATGTTGCTATTTACAGCAGGGTCAGTCCTGCCACCCAGCAAAAGTGTTCTCCATCCCATGGCCAAACAGTGAAGTGGTGCCCTGGCTGGAGAAACAGGATTGAGCTAATTGCATGTCACACAGACACACTGGATTTCACCAGCTTGTGTTCTACAGATGGGGCAATGAGGCCAATTCTATCGCATGCATGCTGTTTAAATCTCTACCCAGTCAGTATTCAGGCTGGCAGATGGAAGAAATTCTTAAAGGCTCTACTTCTGTTCTTCGACATTCAAAGAAATACTGTGCTACCACCTCTTAAAAATAATTGGTTAAGTACCAAGTTATTTTCATTCCCACAGTCATAAATAAAGAAGTGCTAGACCACAATGTTTATATCTATAGTAGTTGATAATCTTACATGCAAGAAAAATGATTGTTGATGTTTAGGAGGTTGCTTTTCTTGCTTTTTTTCCTCCCTTCCTTTCCTCCCCTACCCCTACCTCCCAGCCAAGAAAAGTCTTGTTGATTAGAGTAACGAGAAGGGACTGATTTGGAAGTAAAATTAAACTTGACTCTTTCCTGAAGCAAGAACGTAATCTCAAGACTAAAATAAGAAAGTGCCTAACTAACTTGGCATTTTATTCTGAGGAAAATTCCCGATAGAAACTTGGATGGAAGAAAATGAAAGGGAAGCCAATTAGCCTGTGTTAAGCAATGCTAACTTTTAACAAGCTTGCTCAAGAAGAAATGAACCTGTTAAGAGGGTCATCCAGGGCTTCCTTGCCGCCTCGGTGCACAGCCCAATCATGCTTCCTTCTTGTTCATTTTGACAAAGCAGGGGAGTGAGAAGCAAGAAAAAAAAAATATGCGGAGGTGTTGCAGCAACTTGCTAATCAGCACTGCTACAGGATCGCCAGCATTTACAGGACTGCATTCACTGAGAAATGATGGCTCCTATGAATGCTCTCGTGTGTGGGCGTCACCTAAACACAACCCTGCCTAATGAATCAATCTCTAGAGAGCCAGAGGGGGCTATTCTAGGTACTGCAGATGTGGATGAGGACGGCTCTCCTCATTTCCTGGCAACAGGAGAGTGGTGTGACAACTCCAATTCCTAGAGAGCCATTGGCAAAATCCTCTTTGGGTTCAAGGGTTAGCTAAAGATATGTGGAGGGGAAATGATGAGTTTATCTTTTTTGTTAATTTATTGTTACTGGACTTTTTAAAATTTGGCTCTTAGAAGGAGAATGGGTTATTAGTGTTCATTACTGTTCTGATTAGGAGGAAGCTCTTTTTTCCTTCCCAGATTAATGTCGGGTAACCCTTCAAATTGGCAAACAGAGAAGGGCAACTCTACAACGTGTATGAACAAGGATGGCTTTGCTGCTGTGAAGAACACATTGCCCTCACTTGCATTACTAGAAAAGAAAGGTGAGATCTGGCCTAAGAAGGGCTGAGGCAGAATTTTAAAAATAAATATTCATTCACTCCAAGAAAAGTAACAGGCAAGGCAAGGGTTAAAAAGAAAAGAAGCAAATTTTCCTCTGCTTAGCAGCTCACTTCAAGGACAGTTATAAGATAACGCTGTGCTGTCCGAAAAGCCAAGGCCAAAGGAATGGGCTCCAGACACCCACTCCTCCCTCCAGAGCAAGGTTGAAAGGAAAAAAAAAAAGAGAGAGAGAAAGACAAATTCCTTTCCTGTTACTCCTTTCCCTGGCTTCTTAAGCATAACTGTTTTACAAATGTCTGTACTTAGCCAGTTCTTGTTTTAATTTGGACTCAGCTACAAGGCCACCAGCTATGCAAGGCCACAAGTTATGCCCTATATGATTAACTGCCTTTATTTTGCTTTTGTAAGCCCGCTTATAAAAACCCTGCTCTGTCTTTGTTCAATGCTCAGCTTTTTGGATGTGAATCCACTGAGCCGGTGCATACCTTAAAATAAATATCCTCCTGTTCTGCCATATCAATCTCTCCGTTCCTCAGTTTACCTCAACAGGGCAACGTTGGGGAGAGTGTCCTGAGCAGGAGATCCAGGATCCAATCCTACCTCTGCCCTGGCAGGCTCCCTTGGGGCCTCAGCTTCTTCATCTGTAAAATGAGCACCAGAATGATCTGAGCCAGAAACTATGCAACGGGGAAACTTAAAGCCATTATGCTAAGTGACATAAGCCAGTCAGAAAAGGACAGATATTATATGATTCCATTTACATGAGTTACCTAGAGTAGTCGGATATACAGAGATAGAAAGCAGAATGGTGTTGGCAGGGGCTGGAGACTGTGGGGAATGGGGAGTTACTGTTTAATGGGTACAGAATATCCATTTTGGAGAATGAAAAAGGTTCTGAGATGGACGGTGGTGATGGTCGCACAGCAGCATGGATGTGCTTAGTGCCACTGAACTGTACCCTTAAAATGGTTACAAGGGTAAATTTCGTTATGTATATTTTACCACTATTTTTTTGAGACGGAGTTTCGTTCATGTTGCCCAGGCTGGAGTGCAATGGCGTGATCTCAGCTCACCGCAACCTCTGCCTCCCGGGTTCAAGCCATTCTCCTGCCTCAGCCTCCTGAGTAGCTGGGATTACAGGCATGCACCACCACACCCGGCTAATTTTGTATTTTTAGTAGAGATGGGGTTTCTCCATGTTGGTTAGGCTGGTCTCAAACTCCCGACCTCAGATGATCCTCCTGCCTCAGCCTCCCAAAGTGCTGGGATTACAGGCATGAGCCACCGTGCCTGGGCCTTTCACAATATATATTATAAAATAAACTAAGCAACTATCCACAACATTCACTCAAAGTATCAGGAGTCTCAAATTCAAGCACCCATGGGGGTCAGGCCATTTGTATGAGCGAGCCCATGGTCTTGCCTAGCGTACAGAGGGGATAGTAGCTCCCAGCCCAGCCAAGCCATGCCATGCAGGAATGTGATTAGACTTTTCAAGAGGAAGGGAAAAGTCTGAGTATTTATGTGAAATGTCTTAATTATTTAAATTGGCAACTAATTCAAAATTTTAAAAAGCAACAAACTGTGGGCAAACAAAATAAATCTGCAGGTGAGGTTCTGTTTTCTACCTCTCTGTAGGTAACCAGTCTGTATAATCTACTTTTCGTTTCTTCTTCTTTTGCCAGCATTCCCACCCCACACATCTCCCTTAATAACAGGTCCTGGCCAAGACAAACTATCTGGATAAGTCCATTGATGTTCTACATTGTGTTCCTATGGGAGCCCAGCCAGAATATGCCAGCATAGGCAGGACACACCCACCTGCAACCAGGCAGGTGCAATGGCATCAACACTGCCATCGTTCTAGCAGAGCCTATCAGAGATCTGGGGTACACGTGTGCATTTTCTAGCCCCAAACTCACTTTTACCTCAAGAATTCCACTAATTCTTATCATTATTTTCTTAGTTTTCTCAATGGAGACCTAGTGAAATAGTTCTCACCTCCTCTCCCATCACATCACCCTCCATGTCTTTGATCTCTTAATTTCTGGTGTAAAACCAGCTTCCTTACTACATCTGATGTCCACACTCACTACCATATTCAGAAGTCAGATGAGGCTGGGTGCAGCTGTAATCTCAGCACTTTGGAAGGCCGAGGTGGGCGGATCACTTGAGGTCAGGAGTTTGAGACCAGCCTAGCCAACGTGGCGAAACCCCATTTCTACCAAAAAAACCCACAAAAGTTAGCCAGGTGTGGTGGCACATGCTTGTAATCCCAGCTACTTGGGAGGCTGAGACAGAAGAATTACTTGAACCCAGGAGGTAGAGGTTGCAGTGAACCGAGATTGTGCCACTGTACTCCAGCCTGGGCGACAGAGCAAGGCCCTATCTCAAAAAAAAAAAAAAAGAAAAGAAAAAGAAAGAAGTCAGATGATATCATGCATCTTTCTTGATTTTTGACAAGTGTGGAAGATACATCCCAATGTGTAAGCTTCTAGAGTACAAAGGTTTTATACTTCATGGGAGTAGCAGCAGCCATGCAGATTCTAGAGGTCGCCTGTACTGTATTTCACTTATAAGCCTGATACTGCAACTTGGCAAAAGAACATAGGCAGCATTCCACATTTGCTAGCAGCTTCATTTAAAGGTGGGACGTTGCTTGCGAAAGTAGGCCATTTGGAGAGGTGTGGGGAACATATCACCAATCATCTGCCAGTTCGATGCCTGCTTATACCAAATCTGGTAGCAAAAAGGAGAAACTTGAGCATTTCCTTAGGCTAGACTTTCTACAAGTAATTCTGGGTGACAGCACAGATGTCTCTTGCTTGTAAGAAGCCATCAAAAGGTTCTTTTGGATGTGCTATGCTCTCCCTAAGTGGGGAAGCAGAAGTACTGCTTAGATAAACAGATCTGCATTCTCAGGAAATTCTGCTCTGCTGGCTACGGGAAGGCTGTAGGCTGTTTTCAGTGAGTCTTTCTGCCCAACCACCCATGTGGTTCAGTGTGGCCCTATGCCCAGCGACGCCTCTTTCGATCAGCACTTTTCCCCAGACTACTACAGTTTACCTGTTTGAGAGCCATGACAATTTTTCTCCTGTTTATCATTCTGCTGACAAGTATAGAGAGCCTACTATGTGCTGGGCACTATGCTAGGAGCTGGGATATAACAATAAGTAAGACACTCTCCCCTCCCTCAAGAAGCTCACCAAATAGTGGGGGAAGCAGAGCCATAAACAGATGATTATAACCTGGCCTGACTGTTTGGATGGATGCAGTTTTGGTGCTCTGCCCAGATCCCCTTCCCTGGCTCAGCACACTCACTTCTGTGGCATGGGGGTTGGCTGCTGACAGCTCATGGGTGCCCCTCTCCTCCTGAGAGTTGCCCTCAGATGATGGGTGCTGCCTCTCCTACTCCCTTATACTCACCCACTCCCTTATATCCTTTGGCAGCCCACAGCCAAAGGATGGACTGATGTGGAAAAACAAAAGGTCAGCCCTGGGCACAGTGGCTCATGCCTATAATCTCAGCACTTTCAGAGGCCAAGGCAGGAGGATCACTTGAGGCCAGGAGTTCAAGACTAGCCTGGGCAACCTAGGGAGACCTCATCTCTACAAAAAATAAACAAAATCAGCCAGGCGTGGTGGTGCACACCTGTAGTCCCAGCTCCTCAAGAGGCTGAGGTGGGAGGATTGCTTGAGCGCAGGAAGTTGAGGCTGCAGTAAGTCAAGATTGTGCCACTGTACTCCAGCCTGGGTGACAGAGTGAGCCCCTGATTTTTACAAGGAGGAGCACTGGTCAAGCGCGGTGGCTCATGTCTGTAATCCCATCACTTTGGGAGGCCGAGGCGGGTGGATTATCTAAGGTCAGGAGTTTAAGACCAGCTTGGCCAACATGGTGAAACCCTGTCTCTACCACAAATACAAAAATTAGCTGGGCATGGTGGCAGATGCCTGTAATCCCAGCTACTTTGGCGGCTGAGGCAAGAAAATCGCTTGAGTCAGGGAGGCGGACGTTGCAGTGAGCCACGATGGCGCCATTGCACTCCAGACTGGACAACAGAGCGAGACTCTGTCTCCAATAAATAAATAAATAATAACTAAATAAATAAATAAGGGAGCATTAAGGTGGGGAGAGGATAATTCTGCAATATTATTTATGCTCCAGAAGACCCCACCCATCCACTCTGAATCCGGACAGGGCTAGACTTTACCTGGGACCACAGATCTGTTTGGCTCCTTCCCCTTATGCACTTTCAGACCCTTATAGATCTTTCTGGAGAGACTACTGCAATAATTCATATGCCTGGATCCCTGTCTGAGGCTCTGCTTCTACAAAACCCTACACATGACAGTCTTATGGGGACAATATTTGGTGGAAATCTTCCTGAAATTTATACCTTTCTTTGAGGATATTGAATTAGATGATATTCCTACTAACTCTTTTTTTTTTTTTTTTTTTTTTTTTTTTTTTGAGACAAGTTCTGGCTCTGTCACCCAGGCTGGAGTGCCATGCACGATCATGGCTCACTGCAGCCTCAACCTCCCAGACCCAAGCAATCCACCCACCTCAGCTTCCTGGAGTAGCTAGGACTACAGACATGTACCAACACACCCAGGTAATTTTTAAATTTTGTGTAAAGCTGGGTTCTCCTTATGTGCCCAGCCTGGTCGTAAACCCCTGGCTTCAAGTGATCCTCCCTCTTTGGACTCCAAGTATTGGAATTACAGGCATGAATCACCTTGCCCAGTCCTTGCCACCTCTCAGGTGTTTTTGAAGTTATAACCATGAGCATCATTTCAGGGATAGAATGGAAAGGGAGACAGACCTGGGTTCGAATTCTGACCCCACACCTAGCAGCTGAGGGCCCTTGCTGAGCTACAGGTCTTTCAACTGGAGTGGAGGAGTGACATCAATCTCATAGGGTGGTTGTGAGGACTAAAGGACATAGTCCATCCTGAAGCACTCAGTACAGCACCTAGCAATAACTCTTACTGTAATTATTACAAATATTATTTTACAACCATATTAAAATAGGGATGTCTTCAGGGGACTACAGAGGCCTGTAAAACACTTGCCTCTACACTAGCCCGTCCCAGGCTGTTGTGTTTCTGAGTTGTTGGTTTTGTGTTTCTTCCCCCCCCTCTAGGCTGTCAGCCATCTCAGTTTTTCCCTGCATGTGAATTTTCTGACTCTAATCTGTTATTGGTTGGAGAAATCCTCTAACCAGACTTAGGAGAATCAATTGGGTTTTTATTGTCATTATTGTCTCTTGGCCTAGTCTGACTTGTCACGTGGTAAATTGCAGACGTGTAGCTTTCAACTGGATTGTGAGCTCTTAGGGCATGAGGACGATGTCTTAATTATCTATCAATCTCTTTAATGCCCAGCCCAGGGCCAGCAGATAACACAGATCAATACAGGATATTTGGGATACGTTTAAAAATATAATTTTAATAAGAATTAAAAATGAAATGGGCCAGGTGCAGTGGCTCACACCTGTAATCCCAGCACTTTGGGAGGCAGATGCCAGAGGATCGCATGAGCCCAGGAGTTTGAGACCAGCCTGGGCAACATGATGAGACCCTATCTCTACCAACAAATCAAATAAACGAATTATCCAGGCATGGTGGCTTATCCGGTAGACCTAGCTATTCACGTGCCACTGAACTCCAGCTAAGGTGACAGAGACCCTGCCCCACCCCTTCAAAAAAAAAACCAGAAAGAAATGTGAGAGACTCAAAATGAGGGCCTAAATGTTTGCTACATGAGTCCAAGTTCATAAATTTTAGTTCTGGATGGTTGAGGCTTCTGGGTAACTTATTCTGAGATTAAAAATAGATATGAATACGTATGTGGGGTCAGGTCTGGTGGCTCATGCCTGTAATCCCAGCACTTTGGGAGGCTGAGGCGGGTGGATCACCTGAGGTCAGGAGTTCAAGACCAGCCTGGCCAACATGGTAAAACCCCGTCTCTACCAAAAATACAAAAAATTAGCTGGGCATGGTGGCTTGTGCCTATAGTCCCAGATACTTGGGAGGCTGAGATGTGAGAAGAGCTTGAATCCGGGAGGCAGAGGTTGCAGTGAGCTGAGATCTACCACTGTACTCTAGCCTGGGTGACAGAATGAGACTCCATCTCAAACAAAACAAAACAAAACAAAACAAATAGGTGGATACTGAAAGGAAAAAGGGAGGATGGATTTTATATTTTGATTTGTGTTAACATGAAGACTAAAACTCAGAATATTAAAATTCTTTTCTTTTCCATGATCCCCACAATGGGCAGAGTGTCTTAATATTGTGGTTTTTGCAAACAATAGAGGACCCCAGAGGAAAAGCCACGTGGGTGTTTGTCTCCTGTAGCTCCTAATCATACTCCCGTCATTCTCCTTTGATGTCTTTCTTGTCTATTTCCTGAAATGACACTGATTCTCCCAGCCTGTTTTGGAGCTTAGCCATCCTTTGCTCCTGGAGGACCAGACAGGAGCCAGAGGAAAGAGCACTAGGATGCTTAATCAGCTGTTTTTACTGTTCAGGCCACCAGGCAGAGGTGAGAGTAGAGCTGGTCCCTCTGAGATCAAATTCCAGAAACTGCTGCAGTGGTACATTTTGTTCACACAACAATTAAACTGGTTAAACAATCGCCTGACCCCGGGATTGCTGGCTTGGAGCCCAGGGTTTGGGTTTCTTATCTAACAGGAGCTTACGACAGGAGAGTAGGCTAGGATGCCTTAGGCCTGGTAAGGGAACATTTTCCTTCTTTATCTTAAAGGCCCAGCATCTCACGGGTGAATATGATCTGGCCAAAGCTAAGTGGAATCGGGGCACCTCCTCGGAGTCCTTCATGGTGCAGGTTTGGACTAAAGGCTTGGAATCATTACTGCACAGGTTCTCCTAAGTCAATGGTTCTCAACCTGGCTGCCCATCAGAATCTTCTGGGGACCTTTTAATGCTCTCTGATACCCAGGCTGCAGCTCTGACCAATTAGATCAGCATCTCTGGGAGAGGGACACAGACATCAGTGTGCCTCGACGAAGACGACTTTAGAGAAGGTTAAACATTTTCAAATGAGTTTTGCTCAGACAAGAGGTGAGAGTGTGACTTTAAGATTCTTCCTCATTGGTAAATCAGGCCAAGAATTACTGGGGCCTGGTAGTGTAGTAAAAGGAGAAGCTTCTATATGGAATCAGACTCAGGGGCCTGAGGGTCTGGTGCTGCCACTTAATACCTCTATGATTTTGGAAAACTACCTCTAGGCTTCCACTTTCTTATCTATATAAAATGAGGGGACCAGGCATGGCTCACACCTGTAATCCCAACATTTTGGGAGGCCAAGGCAGGAGGATCACTTGAGCCAGGAGTTCGAGGTCAGCCTGGGCAACATAGTAAGACTCTATCCCAAAAAAAGTTGTTTTATTTTTAAATAGCTGGGCATGGTGGTGCATGCCTGCAGTCCCAGCTACTGGGGAGGCTGAGGCAGGAGGATCACTTGAGCCCAGGTGGTCAAGCCTGAATGAACTGAGATCATGCTACTACACTTCAGCCTGGACAACAGAGTGAGATCCCTTCTCAAAAACTAAATAAATAAAATGTGGATTAAAATATATCCCTTGCAGCCGGGCGTGGTGGCTCACGCCTGTAATCCCAGCTACTCGGGAGGCTGAGGCAGAGGTTACAGTGAGCCGAGATCGTGCCACTGCAATTCAGCCTGGGCAACAGAGACTCCATCTCAAAAAAAAAAAAAAAAAAAAAAAAAAATATATATATATATATTATATATATATATTATACATATGTGGCTCACACCTTTAATCCCAGCACTTTGGGAGGCCGAGGCGGGTGGATCATTTGAGGTCAGGAGTTCAAGACCAGCCTGACCGACATGGTGAAACCCCATCTCTACTAAAAATACAAAAATTAGCCAGGTATGGTGGCACATGCCTGTAATCCCAGCTACTCAGGAGGCTGAGGCAGGAGAATCCCTTGAATCTGGGAAGCAGAGGTTTCAGTGAGCCGAGATCACACCACTGCACTCCAGCCTGGCCTTGGCAACAGAGTGAGACTCCGCCTCAAAAAAAAAAAAGTAACTAGTCAAATAATAATAATAATATGGGCCAAGCGCAGTGGCTCATGTCTGTAATCCCAGTACTTTGGGAGGCCGAGGTGGGTGGATCACTTGAGGTCAGGAGTTGAAGACCAGCCTGGCCAACATGGTGAAACTGCATCTCTATTAAAAATACAAAATTAAGCAGGGTATGGTGGCTCACGTTTGTAATCCCAGCACTTTGGGAGGCCGAGGCGGGCGGATCATGAGGTCAGGAGATTGAGACCATTCTGGCTAACATGGTGAAACCCCGTCTCTACTAAAAATACAAAAAATTCACCAGGCTTGGTGGGGGGTGCCTGTAGTCCTAGCTACTCGGGAGGCTGAGGCAGGAGAATGGTGTGAACCCGGGAGGTGGAGTTTGCAGTGAGCCGAGATCATGCCACTGCACTCCAGCCTGGGCAACAGAGTGAGACTCTGTCTCAAAAAAAAAAAAAAAAAAATGAGCCTGGTGTGGTGGCCTACACCTGTAATCCCAGCTACTTGGGAGGCTGAGGCAGGAGAATCGCTTGAACCCAGGAGGCAGAAGTTGCAATAAGCTGAGATCGCGCCATTGTACTTCAGCCTGGGCAACGAGAACAAAACTCTGTCTCAAAAAATAATAATAATATGCAGTTATTACCTCAGTAGTTATTACTAATGCAGGTGATACTTTCTTATCTAGATTCAGGCTCCTTTGGTTGTTTGTCTTCTCTTTACTTGTAAGCCTTTCCTCATTTAAGTTGGACAAGAGGATTAATAAAAGAAATTTAAACCGTGAAAGTTGCTACTTAAGCTTTTTTTACATTATTTTCCAATCGAACTAGTTAACAGATCTTTTCATATGTTTACAGGCAGCTGTGCTTTCACAGCATAACTTGTATGTGTAAATACAAATATTTAATTTTTACGGTTCACATTTAGATGATGGAAAATAAACATATGTGGAAGCTATGAAAATTGTGACAGAACTTTTTCCTACTGCTCTGGTCCTGATTATACTATCTTTTAGTCAATCACATATCTACCTAAGATATCTTCTTAGAATTCCATTCAAAGGATGTGAAGTTAATATAAATACTCCCTACTGAGTTTGGCTATCAAAGCCAGAATTGATTTAACTCTGGGTGTCTTCTAGTTTTGGTTTTTAATTCTGAGGATTGTGTTTTGACAACTGAGAGGTCTATTTTTTGGCTTTGAAATGATATGTGGGATTGCACAGCTGTCACTTCCCTAAATGTATCTGTAGCCCCATGAAGTTTTCAGGGAATACCCTCGTGTAACTTAAGGTGCTAGAATTAAGGATGGTCTGTGGTCACACACTAAAGTTGCTAGTCATCCAACCTTCCTAGTATGAGTCACATTAATTAAAAGCTTATTATAGGCTAGGTGCTCTGGCCCACGCCTGTCATCTCAGCACTTTAGGAGGCTAAGGTGGGAGGATCACTGGAGCCCAGGAGATTGAGACCAGCCTAGGTAATATACAAAAAAAAATAAAGCTTATATGCCTGGAACTGTGCTAAGTATTTTACACACATTATTTCATTTAATCCTCTCAACAATCCTGTGAAATAGGTACTATAAAAATCCGATTTTACAGATGAAGAAACTGAGACTCAGAAAGTTGATTTATTCAGGGTTAAGCAGAGAACCAGGATATGAACCCATATCTATCTAATGCTCAAGACTTTGCTATTTAAAAAGAAAAACAGCTTTATTGAGATGTAATTCACACGCCATATAACTCAACCATTTCAAGTGTACAATTCAATGGCTTTTGCCACATGGATTTGTGCAACCCTCACCACAATCAATTTTAGAACATTTTATCAGCCCTGAAAGAAATCCTATCAACTGATGAACAGATAAATAAAATACGGAATAGTCATACAATGAAATATTGTTAGGTGAAAAAGAAATAAAGTACTGATACATGCTACAACGTATCTATTTTTTCCTTTAGTTGCTTGTGCTTTGGTATCATATCTGAGAAACCACTGCCTAATCCAAGGTCATTAAGATTTATGCTTATGTTTTTACCTGAGAGTTGTATAGTTTTAGCTCTTATATTCAGGTCTTTGAAGCTCTTTCTCGAAACCCCTATGCTTTACTGTTTTGTGTGTTCATAAAAACACACATACAGCGATAACCCATGGATGAGAGAGAAGCACGAAACGCCTGAGTAATTGGAATTTGGGGTTATCTCTGGATTTTAATGATCTGTTTTTCTCCTGCTCCGACTATGCTTGTAATTAAGAGTCGAATCACTTGATCATGTCCTGAATATATTCTAAAATCTTGCTTTGCAAAAACATCATACATTCCCATTTCCATGACCCTAATTTAGGTCCTCATCTTCTCACCAGTAGGCTATTTTGATAATCTTCTAAGTAGGCCAAGTTCTTCTCTGATGAAATGCACCGCCCTTTATTGAAATCAATTGCTTGTTAATTTATTCAGTCATAAGCTTCACTAGGACAGGAACTATTCATTTCTTTTTCACCATCGTGCCCTTGTGTCCGGCACATAGTAGGTGCCCCACAAATAATCACAAAGGAAGACTGTGTGGTCTCCTTATCACAAAACTCTTCTGGACTAAACACTGTTTACGCTGCTGTCAGATTAATATTCCAAACACTGCTCTGATCATTTCACTTCTTGGCTCAAAAACTTTCAAGGACTCTCTACTGCCTTCTGAGAAGCCTTGCCTTTTTTTTTTTTTTTTTTTTTTTTAAGAGACATGGTCTTATTCTATCACCCAGGTTAGAATGCAATGATGTGTGATCATAGCTCACTGCAGCCTTGAACTCCTGGGCTCAAGTGATCCTCCTGCCTCAGGCTCCTGAGCAGCTAGGACTACGAGCACATGTAACTGTGCCTGGCTAATTTTTTTTTGGTAGAGATTGGGGGCAGGGGGTGTTGCAGGCGTCTCTCTATGTTGCCCAGGCTTGTCTCGAACTCCTGGCTTCAACCATTTTCCTGCCTCAGTCTCCCAAGTAGCTGGGATTACAGGTGTCAGTCACCGTGCCTGGTCGTCTAACATGACATCCATGCAAGGGCTGCCATTCCCAGTTCCTTTCAGAACTCACAAGGCAACTTTGGAGTTGGGGAGGCTGCAGGAGACTCCAGGTATGAGAGTGGTCATTTGCTGTTGTCGTGAGGTTGCCAGATTCAGGAAATAAAAATGTTGGGCCAGGTGTGGTGGCTCATGCCTGGAATTCCAGCACTTTGGAAGGCTGAGGTGGGAGGTTCAGTCGAGTCCAGGAGTTCCAGACCAGCCTGGGCAACAAAGTGAGATCCCAATCCTACCAAAAACAAAAAGAAATTTCTAGGAATAGTAGACAGTGGGTAAAAAATAAGATACTCACTTAAATCTGATTTTCAAACAACAAATCATTTTTTGGTATATCCTAAATATTCAAATTTAACTGGGCAATCTCATGTTGTATCTGGCAGCCCTACAGTTAGTCTCAGCCACACTCCAGTCTGCAACATGGATCCACTGTATCTGCTTGGAATGTCTGCCTCCCTCTCAATTTGGCCCAAATCTGACACCTCTTCGAAGGTCCCACTCAAAGACCACTTCTCTCACAAGGTCTTCTCTGGCATCCTCTGATAGTTATGATTACTTCTTCCTCGCCACTCCCAAAGCACAACGAACAGACCCATCATGTGTCCCATAGCACATGCTTCCTTCCACTCTGCAGAGGCGAGCCCTGTGTCTTAACCCCGCCTGAGCCTGGAAGCTTCCTGAGCACCAGACCAAGGTGCTCTGCCAGCTCATGCTGCATACTCAGAAGGTGCCATTAGCTGGTTGTTCAATGAATACGTAAGACTCGATTGTCCTGAATCAGAACTACTTTCTATTTTTATTTTCAGAGTGGACTTTTCTCCCTAAATTCTAGGATCAGTGGCACATGGGCATCCCAGGCAAATTATATGGCTTCTAAGAGACTGAATCTGAAATCTTCCAATTTAGGAGAAAGGAAGGAAATGTGAATCTTTTTCTTCTCTGAACAAGGAAATGAGAATTTGTTTAAAAAAAAAAAAAAGATTGAGCATTGACAATTACTGATTACAAAATAAAGTAATATTATAGTTTTAAATGAAAACATCTCCATGTGAACAAACTTTGCTTTGTATTTTAGCATCTGTTTGAGTAGGTTTGTACTGCAAAGCGGAAAAATGAAATCTCCCAGGCACCATTTGCCAAGGGATTTGCTCCCCTCCTTTGTCTGTTCGGATTAATCTGAGAGTGGCTGAGAGCTGCCCATTTTATCTCTGGGTTGAGGCAAAAGGGAGAAGTGTTTTCCAAAATAGCCCATGAGATGGCTGGACTCCCTCAGACAGAATTTGGGGGAGGACAAAGGAACCATGTGGGCATTTTATGTAGAGTATCTGGACCGGGTGCCCTGTCATTTGGAAGGCATCTGTTCCTGCCATTTGCACATCTTCCGGTAATCCTCCATTGATCGCCACCCCGCGTTCCTTCCTGCCCACTTGTGCCGGCCCTCCCCGCAGTGTCCTCTGACGTGAGGCCCTTCTTTCACTGCTCTAATTCAATGGCTTCTAATTGGATGCTCTGCCTGGCTAATGGCTTCTACCCAACTGCAGGGCTGACATTTACTTATTTGATTTCCACCCCTCCCTCTGCTCTCTGGCCTCCTTTGTGAGCAGAGCTTAAATTAGGCAGGATTTTAGATCCAGCACCTTTTTGTATTTCGGTGTGGGCCTCTTGTTTTTTGAGTGGGGAGGGGTGGCTCAGTAGAGAAGAGCCTTGGAAATACACACTGAGCTGATCAATCCTGACCCCTGCAGATAAACCCAGCTTTGTGACTTATCTCTGTCCCAGAATCCCAGCTGCCTCTGGCTGCTTTCTTTGTTTGCTTTTTAACCTGGACCCTAGCCTGCTAATTTCGGCTGGAACAAACTTTATTGTGTCACTGAATATCAGACCAATGCCAAAAGAGTTGTTGCTTGTTTTCATCATTGGAAAGGTTCTGGGCTAAATGTTAGATCTCTTCATCTCCAGGGTTTGACATTCAAGAATTGTAATGTAGGGCTACAATCATCTTAGTGATTATCTTAGTTATCACAATCTGAACTCATCCTCCTTTCTCCCCTGTCCCTAGATATAAACATTTCTGGAGAGATGAGAGTCATGATCCTGAAAGGATTTCGTCTTTGAAGGCTCTTCATCATCATCTTTGCATTTGCCTGTTTTTCAATCTTGTAACCCCAAACAGAACAGAAGAGCCATCGTCCATCCATATTTGCTTAGAACGGATATTTACAAATTGAGTTTAAATTGTTCTCAGACGTGAATTATCTTATTTATTTATTTATAGACTTCACCCCATAGAACAAACAGAGACAAACGGCAAGTTTCCCTTTGGTTTAGGACCACTTGGCAGCATGACTCCAATCTCCACTATCACCCAAGCAGCTATGGTTCAGGCAAGCTGTTAGCTTGAGGTCTATAGTCTATCTCTAAGGATTACCTTTACTTGATTCTTAATTACATACTATTCTCCATCCTCCCAGTCCCTTCACACACACACACACACACACACACACACGCGCGCGCACACACACACACACAATTCCTCTTTAATTAGGTTGTAGCAGTCTTTTCCATGTATATCTAACTCAGTTCATTGTGGGCTGTTCTGATGGATAGCTGTCTGCCCTGGCCAACACTTCATTAGGAGTGATACCCTGCAGCCAGTGGTCCCCAGGTCGCCTTGTTCAGGAACCAAAGTGCAGCCCAGCAGGGAGTCTGGGAGACAAAGGGATAATTGTGGTGGAGAAGTAATAGTGATGAAAAGGCTTCCAGAACAGATGTAGGAAGCACCCTGCAGTGCAGTTCACTTTCTTATACCAGGTTATGAAATTAGGAGAGTGTTAATAAAGGCAACTCAGTTACCCAGGTGTTGCCTCTGCAGCTGAGAGACTGATATTCAAGCCTCAGGAAATAGCCAGAATATCTGAGTCTCAATAGGTGGCCCGTTACCTACAAAATCAATATGGCCTCTTGCCTATGCAATCCTCCTTTTTACTTTTTTTTTGAGACAGGGTCTTACTCTGTCACCCAGCTGGCATGCAGTGGCGTGTTCTCAGTTCACTGCAGCCTCAACTTCCTCAGGCTCAAATGATCCTCCCACTTCAGCCTCCCAAGTAGCTGGGACCAAGGTACACACCACCATACCTGGCTAATTTTTGTATTTCCTGTAGAGGTGGGGTTTTGCCATGTTGCCCAGACTAGTCTCAAGTGATCCTCCCACCTTGGCCCCCAAAGTGCTGGGATTATGGGCATGAGCTACTGCGCCCAGCAATTCTCTATTTTACTTCTTACTTCTAACATTCACTTTCTCTTTCCTCTCTTCCTGAAAAGATGGCTAGGGAAGAAGAAGGGAATAAATATTTCCTATGTTCTAGATTCTCATGGCTGCTTTACCTGGTGATATAAACCTATATTTTTAAAAATTGAGGTATAAATTACACACAATAAAACCCACAGTTTGATGGGTTTTGACAAATGTATACACCCCTATAACCACCACTCTATCAGTTATAACGGCATGATTCATCCTCACATTCAATCTCTATGAGAGATTGGTGTCACTGGCTCAATTTTATAGCTGAGGAAAGGGAGGATCAGAAAGATTAACAACAATAGCAATAATAACGGCAAATACTATGAGCCAGGCACCGTTCTAAGCACGTTACACATATTACCTCATTTATTCCTCTCTACAACCCCATTGGTCCCATTTTACAGATGAAGAAACCCCAAGGTCACACAGCTAAAGAGTTAGAGCAGGATTTCCGATGCTCAGATTACCTTATTTCCCTTACAGTACTTCCAGAGAATTTTTTTAAGTTCCCTCATTAGATTTTCTTTTATCCCAGAGAGAAAAATCCCCCCAAACAGAACTAAAGGCCATCGGAAGGAAAGCCACATGTCCCATATCTATGCTAGCACCCCCTCCATCCCTGGCTTTCTTTAAACTATGGGCAGTCAGCTTTAACATCATAGATAGAAAAGGTTAGGCTTGAAGAAAAGCCTTGTTTTGCTACCCACTAAACACAGGGATTTTCATCTAAGAAAGTCCTTCAAGCATCTGCCCAAGCAAAGTGATCAAATTGCGCTGAGGTTCAGCTTGACCTGGTAAAACACGTTGCTTTGTGGAACGAGTTTCGAGTTTCGCTTTGCCAGCGGTGCTGAGCATTTCCTCGGGAATTTCGCACCCACGCTGGACCACTGATGCCTCCTCTGTGCATGGAAAGGCAAAGGTATGGCGTGGCTTTTTGGGACCTTCATATAAAAAGGTCAACCCACTTCTCTGCTTTTTACCCACAGCCCCACCCCAGAGGAGGGAAAAATCTGCAATTGTTGGATTAGGGCTGAGGTGCATATTTGCCCTTTGCATAACTGGCAGCGTTGCAAAGGACAGCCCCTTTCTCTCTTCCCTCCATTCTCTCCCATCTGGCAGAGGAGTTCGGCTCCCTAAATCTTCTTTTTGTTGGTTAGTTTCCATGGTAGTTATTGTCTGTGTGTGTGAGCGTGTCCGCCCCCTCACCCGCTCTCTTTGTAGCTGAGACTGGGTGGAGGGAGAGGCACGGAGACACTGGGGCTCTGATGAGCTGGCTAAGGCCCTCTCAGTAGGGGGGTCACGCCTCCTGGAACTCAGGGACCCCAAGTTTCTGTGCATTCAGGGCAGGGCTGGCCTCATGCCCTGTGCATAGAGGCCTGGCTGCATCCCAGTCGATCAGCCAGAGGCAGCAGCAGTGGACTCATCAATTGTGGAGGAAGCCCTGGGGACCCTGGGGACCTTGCCGACTCTATTCCCAGTCTGCTCCTAGGACAAGCCTCAAAGCCAACACCTGCTCGACCCTCTCCAGGCCCCTCCCCTTCTTTGTCTTTTGCAGATGATCGCCGGGTGTCCTCCTTTTCCCCCTAGTCAGGTAAGTTTTATTTCAATCCATCTATGCAGAGTGATGTCTTGGCATTCTGAGTGCCTGGTGGTGGGGAGATAGGCAGTGGTGTCCGTGAGAGGAGGGCTGCCCAGGTCAGACAGGCTGGCATGGGGGTCAGGAGGGGCAAGGGTCTTCAAGGGCTTTTTCTCCTCAGCTGGGCCTCTCTGGCTTTGAAGTTAAAGGTTTCTTCCCACCTGGTCTTAACCCAGCTAATTAACTCCAAAGATTGCTGTCCAGGGCACAGACTGACCAACATACAGCCAACCTCCAGAACTTCTGGCTTCTGATCCGAATTCGGCTCAACTTTATGGAATATCAAACAGAAAACCAAATATTGCATATTCTCACTTACAAATGTGGGAGGTAAACCCTGTACGCAGATGGACATCAAGATGGGAACAATAGACACTGGGGACTCAAAAAGGAGGGAGGGAGGGGGACAAGGGCTGAAAAACTTCCTATTAGGTTACTATGTTCACTATCCAGGTGACGGGATCAATAGAAACCCAAACCGCAGCATCACAAAATACACCCTTGTGACAAACCTGCACACATGTCCCCTGCGTCTAAAATTAAGATTTTTAAAACTTATGGAATATCTACTATGTACACACACATTGATACACTAGGCTCTGAAGGGATTGTGCTTTGACGACCATGGCACATAACATGGTTCCTGCCTTCCATTGCTTACCACCTGGTAAGAAAGAATATCTACATAGATAGGTATGGGGATTCTGGGGCCAGACAAGCTGGAATTCACATCCCTGTTCTGGTTGTGTGACCTTGGACAAGTCATTTAACTTCTCTAAATTTCAGTTTTCACCTTTGTAAAATGACAATAATAATAGTACCTATTTTATAGGCTAAATTATACATACACACAACTCACACACACATAAAACTCTGATCAGTTCATGACACATACTGAGCACCATATACTTGTTAATGATTATTATTGTTATTATTATTGGCTTTTTATGTGGTTCAAATTATACAAAATATGTAAAGAATGTAGTGTGGTGTTGAGAATAATGGGTGGTGGTTATTATCATGCTAACACAGTTACAGAGGAAGTTCTATAGAAAAGGGAAAAATGACTCTTGCCTGCAGGGATCATGCAAGGCATGGAGGAGGCGGCATTCGGGCCAAGCCCTGAAGGATGAATAGGATGTCAACAAGCAGGACGGAGCATATGAAGCAGAAAGCACAAAGCCAGGCATGGAGGCAGGAAATGAAAGGCCTATTGGGCATCAGGCAATAGAGTGGTTTGGCTGGAGCCCAGACATTAAGCCTGGCTGAGAGGCTGGACTGGACTTTGGGCTCCCAGCATCTTGAGGACAAGGGCCAAGATTAGGGTGTGACACTGTGAACACTGGAATAACCAGCCCAGCACCAGGATGAGGGGGAGTGATACACTTCATAGAGAGCCAGGCTCAGAGCCTGAGACCAGCATTCAGGTCCTGGCTGAGCTTCAGATTGAACTGGGTGCTCTGAGGCTAATCGCTTCACCTCTCTGAGTTTGTCACCTGTGAAATCGGGAGGTAAAATACCAAGTGCAATTCTTCAGGAGAAAGGAGAATTTGTGTGTCATCTGCATGGTCCTGGGAAAAATCCAAAGGAATCAATCATTTAACAAAGAGACTTACGTAAATTATCAAGTGCAATGCCTGACTCACTATAGTAGTTGAATGAATGATCTCGCCCATCATGATTAATTGCCTTATTCATCCATTCATTCATTCATTCACTCATTCATTCAGCAAATATTTCTTGGGTCCCCACTGAATGCCAGGCATTAGTTTTGCTGATGGGAAAGAGTGGTGAATACAACAGATATGCACCTGCCTTGAGACACTTATAAGCAACTGAGCAAACTGGCAACCTGAGGACTTCTGGGTGCTCCCACCCTACCCCCAGCAGCTTCCATCCCACTGGCCATCTTCTATTTTCTCTCAAAGATTACTGCTTTCGGATATTTATTTTTAGCAGATTTTAGGCTCCCAAGACATCTCCCGCATAGGTCTTGAGAACATCTCCTGTCTGCCCTCTGCTGGTGGGGGATTGTAAGCACTTTGCAATAAACAGCTCAATATTCATGACACATCAATACCAAGCGTTTCTGCTGCTGTCCATCACCCCTGAGATGAACTGAAGTGCTTTAATTTTTAAAGAGGAATGAATTTGTAATTAGTACTTTAACGTTACACCAGAGTCATTCAAGAGGTTTTCTATTTAAATGCAAATTTAATCTTCCCAAAGGAAAGCTAAAAGGTGATGAAAATAGATAGCAAAGGTTGAGGAAGAAGGCAAGAAAAGGGAGATGGCGCTGACGTGGAGCCGTCACTGTTGTTGACTTGCCTGTGGCCCAAGCTCAGGACCAGGCTCTGAGGTGGAGGGAGCTGAGGTGGGGCCTGGGTCCCTAAAGCCTAAGTTCCAACTGCCCTGCCTGTTCATGGGGGCAGCCCAAACCAGCAGCCATTTGGGTGGGTCCTCGCTGGACTGCTGGTGGTCATCTTAGAATCTGGTGGCCTGGAGAGGATATGGGCTGTGGGGTTACGCAGATCTGAGTTTGAATCCAGGATCCTGTTCTGCCTAACTCTAATAGCTTTGGCGAGTTTCCTAATCTTCCCCATTCCTTCATTATGTAATCAGACCTCTTAGTGCTTGTTTCTCTCAAGGTTGTTGTAGAGATTATGTGATAAACAGAGAAAATGTCCTTGGTATACAGGAAGGGCCCTCAAAATGTTCATTTCCTTTATTGCCACTAGATATTGCCTTGTCAACTTAACATGCCACGGTGGTGCGAAGCATGTTCAAGAATAAGGTGGCAAGCTGGGAGTGGTGCGTGTCTATAGTCCCAGCTACTCAGGAGGCTGAGGCAGGAGGATCGACTGGGCCCAGGAGCCTGCAGTGAGCCATGATGGTGCCACTGCACTCCAGCCTGGGCAACAGAGACCCTGTATCATGCAAACAAGAAAACAAAAAATGAAAAGAATAAGGTGGCATTCCCCTTGTTCCCTTAAAACAGCCTGAGGTCCGGGGGAGGGCACAAACATTTTCTGTAAAGGGTCAGATAGTAAATATTTTACACTTTGCGGGCCATGCGCTCTCTGTTGCAACTACTCCACTCTGCTGTGGTAGTGGGAAAGCCGCCATAGACAACACGTAAATGAATGAGTGTGGCTGTGTTCCAATATAACTTTATTTATAGATGCTGAAATGTGAATTTCATATCACTTTCATGTATCCCAAAATATTTTTCTTTTGATTTTTTCCCCAATCATTTAAAAATGTAAAAATCGTTCTTAGATTTCAGGCCACACAGAAACAGGCAGCAGGCCAGGGTTGGCCCTCGTCATAGTTTGCTGTCTCCTGCACTGAGGTAGAACCTGTGATTTAGCGGGGACTTGTATCAAGGAATCTCTCAGAACATAACTTCCAAGACTGAGACCAAAGCAGGGAGATGTCATCCAAGGAAGAAAATAGTCCTTTCTGGGCCAGGACTAGGGAGGAACAAAGGACACACGGTATCCCTAGTGGTTCCTCGTGGAGGCAGTTGTTAGGTCTGGGTGTGAATAGAAGTGTCACTCTGTTTCTTGCCTAGCGATGTGCGGGGATGGACTGGCGGTTCCTGGGTGCTAAGCAGGCAGCCACATTCTCCTGGTGACAGACTATAGGAGGATGCTCAAGGGCCAAGGCCCTGCCACTCCCTCCTTCACTGGGAGAGAAATGCAGCCTCCCTGGGGCTCCTTAGAGATCCTCAGGTACACACCCACCAGCCCCGGGAGTGCCGAGTGATAAGGACAGGCAGATCCTTTGATTCACCCCCTTGGCCTGGTTCTCACCTTTCCGGACTCTCATGGCTTCTTAGACACACATACACACAAGGCACTCGCAGCCAGCCCATCACGGGTCCCCCGCCTCTCCTGTCTCCAGCACAGAGAGCACAGGTCAGCATGCCAGATGGCAACCTTGCTGCTGCGGCAGATTGCCGTCTCCCTAGGGAGCGGGGGTGAAAGCAAAGCACTGGATGATTCCTGTGCTCCAGTCCCCACCCCCTCCTCTCCAGTGTGCCTCCGCCTGGTCCTTTCTCTGGGGACAAGGGGTGTGTGTGTGTGTGTGTGTGTGTGTGTGTGTGTGTAGTGCCAGAGGAGAAGGGGAGAGGTGAGGAGAGAGCAAAAGCCACTCCCTACCTCTGTACAGGTCCTGCCCCAGTGACCAGGCACTTCCTTCCATCTGGAGAGTGAGCAGGACCTCCCTCTCTGGCGCCCAGGGAGGCTGGTGGGCTCTTAGAGGTGAGTAGAGGCATGGGACGGACAACAAGGCTGCCCCAAGGCCTGGTGAGAGAGGCAAAGAGGCCTGGGACCTTTCAGGGTGACTGATCTCACTTCCCAGCTCTTTGGAGGGCCCAGGCAGAGTGTCATGCCAGCCTAAACAGCCTAAACTGTGAACCTCGTCATCCCCTTCTCAGCCCCATAAAGGGCCCAGAGTCTTGGATCCCGCTGGATGTCAGGGTCAGACAAAATTTGGAGTTAGGAGGGAGGCAAGGAAAGAGAGGCGGGAGGTGGGCCATGAGAAAGCCTTTTTGAGACGGAGTTTCGCTCTTATTGCCCAGGCTGGAGTGCAATGGCACCATCTCGGCTCACTGCAACCTCCAACTCCCGGGTTCAAGCAATTCTCCTGCCTCAGCCTTCTGAGTAGCTGGGATTACAGGCATGCACCACCATCCCTGGCTAATTTTTGTATTTTTAGTAGAGACGGGGTTTCTCCATGTTGATCAGGCTGGTCTCAAACCCCCGACCTCAGGTGATCCGCCCACCTCGGCCTCCCAAAGTGTTGAGATTACAGGCATGAGCCACCGTGCCCAGCCGAGAAAGTCTCGTCTTAAAGTGAGCAGTGATGATCAAATAAAAGTCCAATATATGCTATGTACCAAGTGAGGAAGCTCTACGTGGAAACAAGAGGAATCTTCCGGGAGTGACCCCTTCTCTCCTGGGTGGGGACAAGACAACAAATGAGCTTTTGTCCTCCAGATAAGGCAGTTTTGCTAGGAAGAGGATGAGCGAGCAGGCCAGCCTTTTGTGTAGCCTTTTGTTTCTAGCAGGCCCTACCTCTAGGCTTACAGAGCTCCATGGGCTGGACTGTGGGTCTGCAGCCCTGCTCATTCAGAGCCTGCCAGCAAGAGAGCCAACTCCCAGTGCCTCAGCACACACACACACATGCACGCCCACACACATACACATGCATGCATACACACACATGCACACGTAGGCATGCACACCATCGTGACAGGCAGGCTGGCCCAGCTGCCAATCAATCTTCCTTGCTGATTTCCCAACTGGAAGCAGTAGGGCTGGTGTGTAAATCATTCAGAGCCCTCTCTCAGCTCTGCCAGGACATGGAGCTCTTTTTAATTAAGAAGAATGGAGGATGCTGCTGACTTTGGAAATGGCAATATTAACTTACTAATGGGCATTTAAAGAGCCGCGTCTGAGTGGTCTGCTGCAGCCTTCCCCAGCCGATAGCCTCTTCTCCTCTGCAGAGCTGCCTCCATAAAGGCTCTGCTGTCCTCCTCATGAGAAGGGGTGAAGATTAGGCCCCCTAAGGGCCCCAGCCTGATGACCTGGGACAAATGGGTGCATTTTCACTTTTAGAGAAAGAGCCAGGTCAGGATGACCTGAGCCCTTGCGTCCTCTGCAACCCTTGCATACTCTCCTGGAAGCAGGCACCCCAGAAAGGTCAGAACCCAACAGGAAGCATGATAAGGCATCCAGGTGGGTGCCCAGCGTCTACAGGGAGCCAGCCCATTTGCCACAGCTGCAGCTGTCACAAGGCACTCCCTTGTCCTGGGCTGATTGGAGAGAAAGGAGGGTGGTGGTAGCAAGAGAGAGTGGCCAGGGGAAGCCCTGATAAAGTCCTCACTGGTGACTGGACCTGGGGTAGCTGGCAGCGCTTGTGAGAGCTGGTGGGGCCAGACCTCTGCGATTGTATCACCTGGCAGAATGTGAGGATGTTCGTTCTAGAATCTGCTGCTTTGTCACTATGGCTAAATGCTTCTTTCTCTAGGGCTTCCCAGTCTGTATAGCACCCCAGGAGTACAGAACACTACAGCTGGGAGGGACCCCAGCTGCTCTCTTCTTCACCTTCCTTCCTTCTAATTTGACAGGTACCACAATGGATATGACTTGCCCATAGTTGCACAGGCTGGTTACAACAAAGGCTGGAGGTCATAGCCTACATTGTAACACGATGTAGCAGAGGTCTTCTGACTGTCCTATGTCTTTCTAGTATGCACCGGGTGGCAATAGAGGAGGAGGTAGCTCCGTGGCCTCTCACCTCACCTCATGCTGGTGTTTCAAGTTTCTGACACTGCTGGTCAGGAAATTCTTCCTTGTTTATAACTCAAATCCTCAGGCTTTATTGTAAGCCCCATTTCCTCTTACGACTTCCTCAATAAGCACAGGGAAGTAGCTGAGGTCTTTGAGAAGCATCCCTTCCCGCATGCAGTAAACAGCAGAGGAGTGTGCGGTTTCCCAACCCTTTCTTCTCTACCTTGTGCAACTCCTGAGTCTGAAAACGAAGATGACCCCCTCCCTTCACCCATCATCCCATATCTGGGGTCCACTTTCCAATGTCCCAATTTTACCTAAGTAGGCAGGAAGGTGCTTACAGATGAACAGATGCATTCTTTAACGGATACCCACTAAGCCTCTCTAGGTTCCAGGCACCAGCTAAGCACTGGAGCGGGAGGGAGCAGGGCGGATAGCTGAAGGAATGTGGCTGATTCAACTCTCCAATCAAGGATGCGTGGTCAGGAAGGGAACTTGAATAGCTAAGGCCATTCTGCAGGACTCCAGCCTTCCACCTGCAGGGCAGCAGTGCCACGTGATCACATACAGATCCTGGTTCTGACTGCTGGCAACTGTGTCATGCCATCTCCCATCAAGTCCACGTGAGCTCTAAATCCTTCCTCTGGGCTGATGTTGGGACTGGTGGGGAGGAGGCCCTAATGAGGCTTCTCTATGCTGGGGGAGGAACTACCCTTTCCTTGGTCTGCTGGCAGCCTCAGTCCTAATTGGATGAGTCAGCCTCACTCCCCACTCCCTGAATAAGGACCACGCTTCTGGTAAGGAATGAGAAGGTGATTAGCTAAAGGAAGGGCACAGCTGTTCTCCAGATTAGAATGCAATTTAGGTTGCAGCAGATGAGATTTCAGCTAGCTAGGAGAAAAGATATCCGGTCTAAGACACAGGCCCAGAAGTGATTGGCTACAGGAGGGTGTGGGCCCTGGTAAGGCTGCCTATCTTGTGAAACTGGCACCTGCTTTGGGGGACACACTACCCTGAAAGTCAGAGGTACAGAAACTTGCCATCGCAAAGGGAAGAAAGACACTAGTCTTTATGAGGTACCTACCACATGCCCAGGAACTATGCCTGGCACCTCCTTCTAGAAAGTAGATTTTCTTATTCCCTTTTTCACAGATGAGGACACTCAGATTCAAGGACGTAAGTGACTTGTGCATAGTCACACAGCTAGGAGGTGGCTGCACCAGGATTCAGATCCAGCCTGCCTGATGCTGACCACATGGTCTGTGGGGTGCTGCAGAAAGAAAACTGCATAAAGAAGGTGATCCTGGCCTCGGGGAGTTCCTGGTGTGCGCCTCCAGCCAGCGTGGTTCCCTGCAGAGGGCACTCCGGTACAGAGTATTTCTAGGGAGGGCTAAGGAGCAGCTAATCACTAAACAACTCCTCTTTCCTCCTATCCCCCCAAAATGTTCCCTACACTTGGAATTCCACCAGACCTTGAAACCCTTCCCACAGTTACTGCATCCATGAATCTGCCTGGTTTATTGGGAAGGAACTGTCCCCCACAACACCCCCAATTTCCCCTTAAGGTACCGCAGTTTGGTGAAGACAGGATCCTGCTGAATGCCTACCAGACAACAGAGACTGAGTAAAACTGTGCATTTCATTGTATGTAAATTAGACCTTAACAAATCCAAGACTTACTGAGCCTGCCAAGGTGGTGCATGCCTGTAATCCCTGCTACTCAGGAGGCTGAGGCAAGAAGATGACTTGACCTCAGGAGTTCAAATCCAGCTTGGGCAATATCGCAAGACCCCATCTTTTTAAAAAAAAAACAAAACAAAAAACAAAACCCAAAATGTACTGAGTGACATTTTCTGGGGCCGAGCATCCCCAAGTTTGATTGATGCATCAATATCTATAATAAAGACTCCACAGCACCAAAGGCCTAATCTTTAGAGGCTTTTATGACTCCCCCCCCCCCCCCCCCCGCTAATTCCCCAACCTCCCACCCTACCTTGTGACCAAGGCAAAAAATCTAACACTTTTTTTTTTTTTTTTAAGAGAGACAGGGTCTTGCTGTGTCACCCAAGCTGGAGTGCAGTGGGACAATCTTGGTTCACTGAAGCCTCTACTTCCTGGGCTCAAGTGATCCTCCCACCTCAGCCTCCCTAGTAGCTAGGATTACGTGCCACAAAGCTCGGATAACTTTTATTTTTTATAGAGACAGGATCTCGCTATGTTTTTGAGGCTGATCTCAAACTCCTGGGGTCATATAGTCACATGCCTCAGCCTCACCAAGTGCTGGGATTACAGGCATGAGCCACCTCATCCAGCCTAAAAACTCAAACCCCTTTTAAGGCAAAAGAGAAACCCTGGCTCAATGTTATGCAAGATTTTAGAGCAAGGAGGATTTAGATTTGACATGAGGAAGAACTTCCTGACCAGCAAAATGGTTACACACTAGAATAGGGTGGGGAGGGATCAAAGGAGTCACTGGACACTCTCCCTCTGCTTGGCACTCCTTAAGGCCCCATCTTGGTGCACTCAGCCCAGGCAGTGGAAACCACAGGTGACTCAGGGAATCTTAAGTGGCAGTTGCTAGGTTACAAGCTTCCTCGATGTGCACTCAGTGTAAGGACTAAAGGATGTTACCTGGCGGAGAGAAAGAGAGATGGGGGAGATGGAGAGAAGCCAGGACTTCCAGAACAAGCAATTAGGTCATGGTCTGGAAGACATCCTGTTCTTAGTACTTTTCCAAGGGTCTGAGTCCCTAGATCCCACGGTCTGCATAGAAGATGGTGCCTGTAGGATATGAGCCTTAGTTTAGAATGGGGGCCTATTCTAAGGCTGGATTCCAGCACTTCCTTACCTGCACTGCCTGGCACAAACAGTATGGGCAGCCGCTGAAATATCCTTGGGAACCTAGGCTCCTTTCTTCACCGCGGTGGAATAAAGACCAGAAGCCAAGTGGAGAGTAGACCTGCTTGGTTTCATTCATAAGGCACAATTCTTTCATTTGTGATTTAATTGTGATAAAGTAAAGGAGTACTGGATTTGGAATTCATACCTTGGACCCACCCTGAATGGCCTGCATGGTCCTAAGTAAGTCACTTCATCTCATTAAGGCTCAAATTCCTCATCTGTCAAAAGTGGATACCAATACCTACCTGGCAACCCCTCCCAGGGCTGTTTTAAGATTACGAGAAAATGGACATGCAAGGGCTTAGATGATCTCAACAGGTGACACAAATATAACATACAGCATGGAACTCTGTCTGCTTATTAAGCTGCCCCAGCTGGGGTGGTGAGGGCTCATTTAAGAAGCCTGGCCTCACTGCTTTGGTAGAAGGCTCAGTGGGCAAAAGAGGCTGAGGATGGACTCCAACAAGCCCTTTTGAGGAAGGTCTATGGCTTTAAATCTTTCCGATCACCCATTCTGATTTTGTGAAGACAGTTCAAGCTGAGGTAAATGTCCGTTCCCTATTTCTCCAGGCAGTTAGAGACTCCTAGGACGAAAGGGAAATGTTCAGTGTTTCCGTGAAATTTCATTAATTCACACCCCATGCTTTTGGAATTTATGAGTTCTGATTGAATAGGGAAAACAGACACAGCCTTCCTCTGTGAAGGTTCTAGAGGTGTTTACTTTGTAAGCACAGAGAATTCAAACTAAAAAACGTGGAATTTTTAAGCCAAGAACTCAAAGTAGTAAAATGGGCCCATTGGATGGAGTGCAATGGTACAATCTCAGCTTGCTGAAACCTCTGCCTCCCAGGTTCAAGTGATTCTCCTGCCTCTGCCTCCTGAGTAGTTGGGATCACAGGTATGCGTCACTGCACCCAGTTAATTTTGTATTTTTAGTAGAGACGAGATTTCACCATGTTGGCCAGGCTGGTCTCGAATTCCTGACCTCAGGTGATCCACCTGCCTCAGCAACCCAAAGTGCTAGGATTACAGGCATGAGCCACCAAACCCCACCTCGATTGTATAATTTTGAGGGTGGAAGGTTTGTTTTGGTTTTTTTTTTTTTTTTGAGACAGAGTCTTGCTCTGTCACCCAGGCTGGAGTGCAGTGGCGCAGTATTGGCTCACTGCAATCTCTGCTTCCCAGGTTCAGGTGAACCTCCTACCTCAGTCTCCCAAGTAGTTGGGACTACAGGCGCATGCCACCATGCCTGGCTAATTTTTTTGTATTCTTAGTAGAGATGGGGTTTCACCATGTTGGCCAGGCTGGTCTGAAACTCCTGACCTCAAGTGATCTGCTTGCCTGGGCCTCCCAAAGTGCCTGGATTACAGGTATGAGCTACCTCACCCGGCCGGAACTATTGTATCTTGACTGATCAATTTCAAAACCCTGGTTGATATATACTGTACTATATAGTTGATATATACTGTACTATAGTTTTGTAAGATGTTGCCATTGGGAGAAACTGGGTAAAGGGTATTTTTTCTTACAGCTGCATGTGAATCTAAAATTTTCTCAAAATTAAAACTGCAGTTTAAAAAATATATAGATATGGATCTATCAAAAAATATATAGATATAGATCTATCTATCTATCTATCTGTATAAGAAACTGAGACTTAGAGTAGTTAAACAAGTTTCAGAGGCAAGATTCAAACCCAGGTCTCCAGCCTCCCAAGCCTGGGTCTTTCAAGACTTGGCTACATTTGAGAGAACCAGGTAGGAGGAAGATCCCATCGGCCTTGCAGTCCACCAGACCAGGTGGTTCTCTGGCCTCATGGGCACCTTTGTTACTGGGGGCTACTGTCCTGTAAAGGGTATTACAGGGTGGCTTGCAAGGATTGTTTGTCAAGCTCTGTGGGTTGGTGCCGGGGACGGAGATTTGATCATCAGGTTTCCCCTTCCTAAAGCTTGTGAACGGTGATGGTGGCGGTGGTGGGTTGTGCATGTGTGTGGCAGATGGAAAAACTGCCTGTGTGTGTTTGTCTATGTTGGTGTCTCTGGCTGTGTCCACATGTCTGTCTGTGCATCGTTGGTCAGTGTCTCTGTGGATGTGTCTATTTCGGGGGGGAGGGTGATGTGTAAGTTACGCATCTATGTGCAAGTGGGTGTATATGTTATATTTGAAAGTACCTGTGCCAGGTCTGCGTGCATCGCACCCACATAAGTTGTTTCCATGAGGTTAAACTATATGATAATACCTCCCCCCAAGCAAAGCTGGCTATTGAGTCAGTCTGTCACGAACTGCGTCTGTGTACTGTAGATAAACTGGGTAATTGGACTCTCTGCCTCTTCATCCAAAACAAACACAAAAGCCCGCCCCCACACCGGAGGGAGTCTGTGCCCGTCATCTGGGTGCTTGGTTCTAGTGCCCTGCTTTCCTTGACCCTGTAGACAAGGTGAGCGCTTCCCCGGGGGCCCGGGCGGCGGGGCTTCTGTAAAGAGGTCACAGCACGCTGTGTCCCGGGACGCACGCGGATTCCTGCACAGGTGTGGTGGCTGCGGATGGGGACCGAGCGGAGCGGGCTCACCGGCTTCCTCCCCGGCGGCGGCTCCGCTTCTCCTTCCTGCTGTTCACTTCATCTCCTCATCTGCATGTGTGACAGCGGCGCGCGGACTGGGGAAGGACAGAGCGCCCTCTCCCCGGCTCCCGTGCAGCCGGGCGGGGGCTCCGGGCTCCCCGGTGATGCGTCGTCTGCGCCTCGCCGCCGCGCTCCCGGGGCCTGGCAGCGTAAGTGATGCGGGGGCGGGGGCGCCGAGACTGCGGGGAGGGGGCGCGGGGGAAGAGAGGCGTAGACGCCGAGAGACGCTAACTCCTTCCTCCGCCCGGGGACTGCCCGGCGCCCGGAACCCCTGAAAGCCCCGGCCCGTGGCGCGCTCCGGCAGTGTCCGAGCAGCGGGTGGGGAGGGGGCGGGGACCAATCGGTGCAGGGCGTGGTGCCGCCGCCGGGGGGCGCCCTCCGCCGCCGCGTCTTCCCGGTGAAGTTGACCAGGGGCTGCCGAGCCCGCCTGGTGCCTGCTGGAGGGCGCGTGGCCCCGGCTGCCCTTGATTCGCCGCGTTCCTCCCGCAGGGCCAGGCGTGGACGCCGCCGGACCGCTGAGACTCGGAGCACAGTGAAGTACTGGCCGGCGTCTGGCTGGGGCTGGCGCTCGAGAGCCCGATGGAGGTGGCCAGAGGGGCCGTGGGAGCCGGCGCCGAGTAGCCGGTGGACCCCCGCGCTCGCACCTCTCCCGGCGCCCGGGCGCTCCCCGAGGCTGCCATGGAGGTGCCTAACGTCAAGGACTTCCAGTGGAAGCGCCTGGCGCCACTGCCCAGCCGCCGGGTCTACTGCTCCCTGCTGGAGACCGGGGGCCAGGTCTATGCCATCGGGGGATGTGACGACAACGGCGTCCCCATGGACTGCTTCGAGGTCTACTCCCCCGAGGCCGACCAGTGGACCGCCTTGCCCCCGCTGCCCACAGCCCGGGCGGGGGTGGCCGTCACCGCCCTGGGGAAGCGGATCATGGTGATTGGGGGCGTGGGCACCAATCAGTTGCCCCTGAAGGTCGTGGAGATGTACAACATCGATGAGGGCAAGTGGAAGAAGAGGAGCATGCTGCGTGAGGCCGCCATGGGCATTTCTGTCACGGCCAAAGGCAAGTGGGGCCAGGGCTGAGGGCGGCCAGAGAGAAGGAAGTGGGGGGCCACGAGGGAAACACGCCTTTGCTGTGGGCTGTGGAGTTTAGTGCCATGTTTCTGCAGACCGCATGCGTTCAGCAGAATGCCTGCACCTCCCGCCGCCACACCCCAGCCCCTGAAACCTGCCTTGCAGGTGCCACCACCCCCAGACACCTATTTGGGGTCCTGACAATGCTCACTCCATCCTTGTAGCGTCACCAGGCCCCACTGAGAGGGCTTTGGGACCTGATTCCAGGGGCCTCTTCCACCTTCAACCTCCCCCTCTGCCTCCCAGTCTCAGAGATGCTTAATGGAGACCAGAATGTTCTTGGGGGTTGTGCTCCTGAAACGTCTTGCCCATTTCACTAAGTCCTCAGCGCATGCATGTCCTCACTACATGGTTTTGTGATTCCCATTTTCCTTTCTCAAAGCACCTCATTTCATTCTTTTCACGCCTAGTACAGCCCAGAACCTAGAACTCTGAAAGCTCTTTTGCTAAAACACAAAGGGTTTTGTGGGAGATGGTTCAATGGGAATGAGGAGACACCAAGGTCAGACACACCTGAGCAGCAGAGGCTTGCAGTGGGGTGCAACCTTCCCTGCCTCTCCTTTTCCTCCCTCCCTCTCCTTTTCCTCCCTCCCTCTTCTGCTAAACCATACTAGCTGCATGTCAAATCTACTGTAGATTGGGAACCAGTATTTCTTGAGCACCTGCTCTGTCCCTGGCACAGTGCCAGGCTCAAGGAAGGCAGGAAAGAGGCAGAAGATCTGTTCCCTGCCTTCAGGAGCCTGGATCTGACCAATGAAGGTGACCAGAGAGAAACTCCTGTGCAGAATCCCGCATGGCAGCACAGCCAGTGGGGCTTCTGTGACCTCCCAGTAAGAAGGATGGAAGGCCTGGAGGCCTACAGAGAGCAAGGGAGGGAAAAAGTACATCTACATCCCAGGCCTCGATAAGTGGTCTTGAAAGATTAAGAACTAATTAATCTTTCATTAATCCTTACCATTGGTGCTTTGCATACATTAACCCCTTTGATTCTCACAACCTATCCAATGAGGTAAGTGCTGGTATTACTCTGATTTTAGAGAGAAGCAGTGTAAGGCCCAAAGAGTTAGTTAAACCACTGGTCTGAGGTGACACAGATAGTGATGATTGAATCTGTGCTCTTACTATGGCACTGAATGAGTTCGAGAGTTAGTTTAATAAGCATTTACATGCCTGTGTGCCAGGCATTGTGCCAGATGCTGGGGCTATAGATTTAACAGATTCTCAAGGGCCTACAATCTATTGAAAGAAACAAAGATTATTCAGTAACGTGGCAATTAGGGTGATGGAATAGGGTGACAGAAGTGCCATCATTCAGGAGGCACTGAGCCTGTGCTGTCGACCCAGCCTTGTAGTTCAGGGACACCCAGATGGTTCTGAAACGATGAGTAAGAATTGGGCACAAAAATAGTAGTGAGGAGTGGATGGGAGGATTTCCAGGAGGAGGTGTTTCAAGTAACACAGGATGGGATGGGTGGAGCTTGTGCAAGGTGAATTCCTCATTAGCAGGCACCATCTTCCAGCCTCAGGCTAGGGTTGGCATTTTTTTTTCCAGTAAGATTGGAAAGTAGGAGGAAATAGTACTCATCCCTACAATCACCTTAAGAATAAAGGCCTCCTGGAGCCAGAAGCAGTGAGGACTGGCTGCTGGCAGACAGAATCCCAGGCAGGGGTGGCTCCCTGAGAAAGAGAGGCTCAGGAGGTCCTGGGGTGAGAACCAGGGAAACACAGATGCCTTGCCCATCCTCTCTGGTGTAGTGAAGTCCTTTGAAAGACCACCCACAGTCATGAGTAGTAGAGAATGAGAGGAGACTCACTTCTCAAAGTACCCCAGCTCACTTCCTAGGCACGGTTTCTTAAAGGGGCCAGCACTCTCTCCAAAGCTTCACCCTCATTCGCCCCTAGCCCTATCTCATTTAGTCGAAGTGACTCCTGGATCCCACAAGTCTCCCAATGTGTGAAGGAAGATGGTATTCCCTCATGGGGCTGGCAGACACAGAGAGACCAGCAGCAGTCCAGTGTCCCATAGGCCAGTGACAGCATGACTCATCTTATTTCTAAAGGCCCCTGCCATATCTAAAAAATTCCAGTTTGTGAATGCCTGGGGAAAGGGCATCAGAAGAATATCTCTACTCGTTGAGGCCAGGCGTGGTGGCTCATGCCTGTAATCTCCACACTTTGGGAGGCCAAGGTGGGCGGATCACCTGAGGTAAGGAGTTCGAGACCAGCCTGGCCAACACGGTGAAACCCCATCTCTACTAAAAATACAAAAAAAAGTAACCAGGTGTGGTGGCAGGCATCTGTAATCCCAGCTACTCTGGAGGCTGAGGCAGGAGAATCGCTTGAACTTGAGAGGCAGAGGTTGCAGTGAGCTGAGATCATGCCATTGCACTCCAGCCTGGGTGACAAGACAAGACTCTCTCTCAAAAAAAAAAGAATACCTGTCCTCTTTGGCTTCCCCTCTGGCTGCCCAGGGAGGAGGACAGTGAAGGGGACAAGACCTGCAAAGGGTTTTCCAGGCCTAGACTTCATACAGTGTTTCAGGCTTAGCCAAAGGGCTGGACACTAAGGAAGACTAAGGCATGTAGTCATTCCATGGCTTCAAAACACCCAGGCAGCTGGGCGCAGTGGTTCACACCTGCAATCCCAGCACTTTGGAAGGTTGAGGCAAGAGGATTGCTTGAGCCCCAGAGTTCGAGGCCAGCCTAGGCAACATGGCAAAACCCTGTCTCTACAAAAAATACAAAAATTAGCCGGGTATGGTGGCATGGACCTGTAGTACATGCCACCATAGCTACTTGGGAGGCTGAGGTGGGAAGATCTCTTGAGCCCAGGAGGTCAAGGTTGCAGTGAACCGTAATTATGGATTATGCCACACTCCAGCTTGGATGACAGAATGAGATCATATCTAAATTAAAAAACAAACAAACAAAAACAGGCTCTCAGGCTCAGCTGTAGCAGGGACTTCTTTGAATGGTGCTATCAACCACACTGATACAAATATGACTCACTCTGGCTGAGCAGTGGTTGAAAGCTTGGCCTGGCCATGGGAGGCAATGGATGCTGGTGGGCCTGTCTTGATGTACCTGTGAGCTAAGCCAGGGGCATGTATGGCCTTTCTTCTTAGATTACCGAGTATATGCAGCAGGCGGGATGGGCCTGGACCTACGTCCACACAGCCACCTCCAACACTATGACATGCTCAAGGACATGTGGGTGTCGCTAGTGCCCATGCCCACCCCGAGATATGCTGCCACCTCCTTCCTCCGAGGCTCCAAGATCTACGTGCTGGGTAAGGATGGGTTACTGTTCTATACCTGCCCTCCTTCCTTCCCTTGGCTCAGTTCCCATGGGAAGCAGTGCCTGTGTGCTGAGCATCTCGTTGGTACTGGGGATAATCACACTGCCCAGCCCACCGGGAGCTTCCTGTATGAATAACTGTCAAAAGGGGAAACCTTTTCGCTGTCCCTGTCCTCAGGGACAACCCTTCTGCCCAACCTCTATCCTGCTCTGGCCCCCAGGGGGACGACAGTCCAAGTACGCAGTCAACGCTTTCGAGGTCTTTGACATCGAGACTCGCTCCTGGACCAAGTTTCCCAACATTCCCTGTAAGCGGGCCTTCTCCAGCTTTGTGACCCTGGACAGCCACTTGTACAGCCTGGGAGGCCTGCGGCAAGGTCGCCTCTACCGGCAGCCCAAGTTCCTGCGGACGATGGACGTGTTTGACATGGAACAGGGTGAGCTGGTCACCTTCCCCAGGAAGCTCTGGCTGCCCACTGCCCTTCTGGCTGGCTCCCCATCCCTTACACCCATTCCAGCCATCTTCCAGGGCCGTTTACCCAGCTGAGCAAGCTTCTCGGAAGTCTTAGCACCCCTCTCCACTCAGGGCTACTCTTGGAATCAAATTCCTTCATTGCTATAGTTCCCCTTTTTGCTTGGTTGGTTTTTTTCAAAGCCCCTTTTCTACCTATATTGTCTTTTCTTACAATATTCACACAGGACCAGGTCAGAGAGGGATTTTTCTTACTTTTTACTGATGGAGAAACAGAAGGATCCTGACTCCTACCCTCACTGCCTCTATTAGCCTCCTAAGCAAAAGTCAAGGTGATTCATTGTAGGGGATGATGATGCCTTACAGAGCAGCAAGCATGGGAGAGGGGGAAGCCGCAGAGAATTTCAAACAGCAGGAGGAACTGTGTACTCCCCAAGCATAAAGGATAAATAGAGTGAAGACACTGCCCAGGGTGAAAGCTATTTGGGCCACAATCTGTATTTGGTGGGAGTGGTCTGTATCTCATTCTCTCTATATAACCCACCATTATCCATGGCCTATAGGGGGATGGCTGAAGATGGAACGATCGTTCTTCCTCAAGAAGCGGCGGGCAGACTTTGTGGCTGGCTCTCTGAGTGGACGGGTCATAGTGGCTGGGGGACTTGGTAAGGATGGCGCTTTCAGGCTGGAATTTATTGTGGTTCTGGTGCTCGGTGGATCCTTGGCACTTTGCATATGCAGGAAAGGGTACTGGCTCCTTGCAGCCCACCTGCCTACCACTTTACTCCAAAAAATTCAAAGCACTCCCTTTCTTCCAGCCTGGATATTATCTATCCACTATGGGCCCCAGGTGTGGCCTTTCTGTCCTCCTACACGGGGGAAACTGTGACGCAGAGAGAATAAGGGACACCCATAGCCGTGCAGCACAGGCTTGCTGAGCACAGATCCCTAAACGGGCATGACTGGAGACAAAATGTGGAGGGGATTCGCCTTGGTCTTCCTCTGACCAATCTCTTCTCCTTGGATACCCAGCCCAATCATGGAACAGGAAAGCAATCTGATTAAATAAGTTCAACAGACGAATCTTGGATTTGATATATTAAATCTGCCAGAGAAGGAGGGACTCTAAAGTGAGAAGTCCCCCATCATCAAGGAAGAGAGGTCCAGGCAGCAGGGCTTCCAGGTACCCGAAGTCTACTTAGTGTGGACAAACTCCCACTTCACTCATGCGTGAAGGAACTGTATGAGCTAGACCATGTCGGTAGCTTTTTTAAGAAAGGGCAGCAGTGAGGCAGTAGTGTGCTAGAAAGCTCTGGTGAAAAGCAATGGGTAGGGAAAGAAAGCTTACTCTTAAAGAGACAGAAAGGAAGAAGGTAGGAGGGACAAAGTGGCTGCTTGACAAAAGCCACTGGCTTAGTAAAGGGAGTAATCCTGTAGCCAAGGAAGTTGACCTTGCTTGGCTTCTGCTTGTGGGTGCCCAAGGGAGGAAGATGGGGTGACTGTGGGGCGTGGATTGGCGGTTGGACTCCTTTGTAAGGTCTGATTCCCTTGACACTTTCAGGGAATCAACCCACTGTCCTGGAGACGGCGGAAGCATTCCACCCAGGGAAGAACAAATGGGAGATCCTCCCTGCCATGCCCACACCCCGCTGTGCCTGCTCCAGCATAGTCGTCAAGAACTGCCTCCTCGCCGTGGGAGGTGTCAACCAGGGTCTGAGTGACGCAGTGGAGGCCCTGTGTGTCTCTGACTCCTAGCTGTCTCTGGGTCCAGTACCTTTGTGCTGGACCATATCACTTCACTCTTGACATGAGGAATGATCTTGTCCAAGCAGTCAGGGCTGCTTCCCAGAATGTCAGCTCCTGTTAGCAGCCAGTGGAGTCTGGCCTTGGGGCTCTAAGTGACCTCTCTATAGCTCCAAATCCTACCAATCTCAGAAAACTGTAAGAGGCACAGATGACTCAACCAGCTGCAGAGCTGACTCTGAAGAGAGTCTCCACTTACTGCACAGGCACAGAAAGGCACAGGAATATTTCCTACCTCTCCCTCCTGTGAGTCCCACCTCCCCCCACCCCCATCTCCAGGAGGCAGTAGAGCAGTTCTGACAGAGAGGATAAACTGCTGTTGCTGTCTTTCCCCAGCTCTAAACTAGTTTTAAGGTTGCTTAGGATGAAAAATGGAGAATGATTGGGGGTTCCAAACCCCTTTCTCCTCCCTTGGTTTATATCTCTTCACCATTTGGTGGTCAACTGTGGGCCTACCCTGGACCTCATCTACTCAGCGAGAATTGGACATGAAGCTAGAGGCAGCTGCCTTGGAAGGGAAGTCAGGCTCACTTGGACAGCCCAGGCCATGGCAGGAAGAATCCCTTCCTCTTGGGGTCCTTGCTGGGCATGTGATGATGGAGAAGGAGCAGTCTCCCAGCCATGGGTCTGCTCCCCACATCTCTCCTAATTCCACTTCACCTTCTTCCACCCCCTCCACACCAGAGGCGTAGCCCTTTTGTCACCGAAGGCCCCCAGAGGGTTTCTGTGTGAAACCTTCTCATTTACACTGTGGCATCAAAATCCACAAAAGATGGATTAATTGCACTCTGGTTAATAGCAGCAGCACAATGATTAAAATCTATATTCCTAACTTCTCTAGCACCCTGGTGTGGGGGTGGGGCGGAAGGGTGTCTTGAGGGGCAGGGAGGACCCCATAAAACAATCCCTCCGGCATTCTCAGGCTAAGGAGGGCCCCCAGTGACCACCTGTTCTTGGCTGTCCCCTCTGAAGAGCTCTGCCTTCTCACAGCCACCACCAGTTACCCCACTCCCAGGAAAACAGCACATATTCTTCTTCTCCTGCCTTGAGACTGCATGTTAATCTTCCATTCAGAACTCATCAGCAGCTCAGTCCTTCTTATGTCTAGTCTCAGTTCATTCAGCCAAAGCTCATTTTTGTCCTATCCAAAGTAGAAAGGGTTCTTTTAAAAAACTCGAAGAATGTGCCTCCTCTTAGCATCTGTTTCTGACTCTCAGTTATTTTTAAAATAAATGATGAATAAAATGCCTGCCCTGAAGGGTTCTGGAGGAGTCAGGTATCACTCATCAGGTGATAGTGTAATTCATTCCTCCAGGAGGCAGGAACAGAGGAGGATCACCTCTCTGGATCTGAGGGGTCTAGGGAGCCTCCTGGAGGGAGGGAGTGTGACACCTTCAGTTCAATCTTCAAGGACAAGTGGAACCTGGGTCTTTACAGGATACGGATTTTTTTCCCGTCCCTTTTTCTTGGTACTTGGACTTTTTCCTTACTTCTGTCCAAGAAGGGCACTGCCACCTGCTGGCCCAGCATTTCCCTTCCCCTCCCCGGGCTGGGAGGCCTCCGGTAGCCGCTGCTGCCCCCTAGTGGGGAGACTGCAGAGAGGCCTCCCCTGCTGTTTCTGGATCCCTATGAGTTGAGCCCCTGAAGTAATTGATAGAAACAGGAGCTGGAGGAGCTGCAGATACTATAAGGGATGATGGAACTGTGCGTTAGGGGATGCTCTTCCAAAGGCATCCTGTCTCCTCAATCCCCTACCCAAGAAAGGTGTTTAGCAACAGGGGTGCCTCCACCCCTTCCAAGAGAAACCCAAGCCTTATGGGAGGGGGCATTTCCAGGCACACAAAGTGGTCCCATATGCGTGGATACGGCTGAGCTTTTTTTTGAGGCAGGATCTTGCTCTATTGTCCAGGCTGGAGTGCAGTGGCGCGACCAGGGTTCACTGCACCCTCCAGCCGGGCTCAAGCAATCCTCCCACCCCAGCCTCCCAAGTAACTGGCCCTAGACTCAAGTGATCCTCCTGCCTTGGCCTCCCAAAGTGCTAGATTACAACCCTCAGCCACCATTCCCAGACAGTGAACCATTTTTAAATGGTCAGACAGAACCTTGGGAGTACAGAGAGCTCTAAAAGGTTGAATTAGCCGCTGGAATCTGTGAGGGTAACTCAGGGCTGGAGCTGGTATCTGCTAAGGACTCACCCCTTGGAAGTCCATTCTGGAAAGACTTTAGGGGTGCCTCACTGACGAATGAGGGAAATACTGAATGTCTGTTAAGCCATGTGATCCTGTACCTCATGGTGCTACAGGGGCAGCACAGGATCTGGGGTAAGATGGCCTGGCCCAGGCCTCGCTCCCCCACCCCCGTAGGCTTTCCCGTTCCCTTTCCACCGTGGGAAGGCTCCTCACCTTTCCTGTCTTCATTTCCCAATATACACAACAGCAATCATAATGCTGTCTCACAGGGGGTGAGGCACTTCCTTCAATCCTCAGATCAACTCCATAAGGTAGGTAGTATCCTCCCATTTTACAGGTAAGAAAACTGGGACTCTAGGGTCACAAGCTCGTAAGTGACTGAACCAGGTCTGATTCCAAAACTTGTGACCACAGCACTGCATAGCCTCACATGAAACAGCACAGGAAAGGAAAGAAAATCAACTGTGCTATACTATGTAGGAAGTTGAAAATGTCTCAAAATCTAGAAGGATGGAGACTGTTTCTTAAGGAATGAGTGTGAGTATTAGCAAGGAATGGGTGAGAGGGGCTTCCTAATGTGAAATGGGCATAGATTATTCCTAAATGTATACCCCCAGGAAAGTTTCCTTCTAACTTTTTCATTCCATTATTTAACATTTAACACCTATTCTGTGCCTGGCATGGTGCTGGATTCCTGCCCTAGAGCAGTTACAGTCTTGGGAGGAAGACAGGGGACCATGGCTGCCGTTGCTGTTTGATCAGTGTCAGCCTTTGCTATTGCAACTCAGAGGCACCCCACTCACGGTGGTTGCAGATAGCTGAGATGAATTGAAGAGTTCAGTGCAGGTTTCCAGGAAATAAATCTCAAACTGCACTTTGAAAGAAGAGGGAGGCCAGATGCGGGGGCTCACACATGTAATCCCAGCACTTTGGGAGGCCGAGGCGGGCGGATCACCTGAGGTCGGGAGTTCGAGACCAACCTGACCAACATGGAGAAACCCTATCTCTACTAAAAATACAAAATTAGCCAGGCCTGGTGGTGCATGCCTGTAATCCCAGCTACTTGGGAGGCTGAGGCAGGAGAATCACTTAAACCCGAGAAGTGGAGATTGCAGTGAGCTGAGATTGCGCCATTGCACTCCAGCCTGGGCAACAAGAAACTCCGTCTCAAAAAAAAAAAAAAAAAAAAGAAAGAGAAAGAAAGAAAGAAAGAAAGAAAGAAAGAAAGAAAGAAAGAAAGAAAGAAAGAAAGAAAGAAAGAAAGAAAGAAAGAAAGAAAGAAAGAAAGAAAGAAAGAAAGAAAGAAAGAAAGAAAGAAAGAAAGAAAAGAAAAAAGAAGAGGAAGACCAGCCAGGCAGAGGAGGATGAGCACTGGCTTTGCAGCAAGAAAGATGGCTTCAAATCATGATTGTCATGTACTAATTGATCTTGGGTACATTACATAACCTCTCTGAGTCCCAGTTTTCTTATTTGTAAAATGTGCAAAATAGGTCGGGCGCGGTGGCTCAAGCCTGTAATCCCAGCACTTTGGGAGGCCGAGACGGGCGGATCACGAGGTCAGGAGATCGAGACCATCCTGGCTAACACGGTGAAACCCCGTCTCTACTAAAAAATACAAAAAACTAGCCGGGCGAGGTGGCGGGCGCCTGTAGTCCCAGCTACTCGGGAGGCTGAGGCAGGAGAATGGTGTAAACCCGGGAGGCAGAGCTTGCAGTGAGCCGAGATCCGGCCACTGCACTCCAGCCTGGGCGACAGAGCGAGACTCCGTCTCAAAAAAAAAAAAAAAAAAAAAAAAAAAAATGTGCAAAATAAGGCCTCACTTATGAGGCTAAGAGCTACCTGCTATATGTAAAGTGATGTATGTGTGTTCAGTGAGTAGCTGCATTATTATTTCACTGTTGTTGAAGGAGAGGTAGAGGTGTTCTCAAGCCCACTGAGGGAAAGGGTTTGGCTTATTTGGGGGAAAACATGTAGTGGAGAATGTAGAGGGGGGATGTGGGAAGATGGGGCTCAAAATGCCGTCAGGCAGACCAAGAAAGGCCTTACTACATGCCTTGTTAAGGAGTCTGGAGTTTATGCATGTGGGAAGTTAGAAGTAAATTAAGAGTTTTAAGTATAAGAGCAGTGTGATCAGAACTGTACCTCTCTAGCATGGGATATTCCAAGTTCTTTTCTAAGGAATAGAAAGTAAGTGAAATCACTAAGGCATCATCTAAGATCAGAAGGAACGGCTGGGCATGGTTGCTCATGCTTGTAATACTAGCACTTTGGGAGGCCAAGGCAGGTGGATCACCTGAGGTCAGGAGTTCGAGACCAGCCTGGCCAACCTCGTCTGGTGAAACCTTGTCTCTACTAAAAAATACAAAAAAAAATTAGCCGGGCATGGTAGCCGGCGTCTGTAGTCCCAGCTACTCAGGAGGCTGAGGCAGTAGAATCACTTGAACCTGGGAAGCAGAGGTTGCAGTGAGCTGAGATCGTGCCCCTGCACTCCAGCCTGGGTGACAAGAGTGAAACTCCATCTCAAAAAAAAAAAAAAATCAGAAGGAACCCCAGCTGCGGTTGGAGTCCTACGACAATATGCAGACCAAGCTTTTTAGGCCTTGTCTTGCGGAAGGCTTATCTACTGGGCAATCAGAGAGGGCCAGGAGGCTGCAGAACTGCAGGAGAGTGGACTAGTCCACGCCCTCCATCATTTCCCTTTCCCCAGGATTGTTTTCTAACAATCTCTTGCATTTGCACTGGACTTTATGACTTGCAAAGCTCCTGCATGGGAGGTAGGGTACAGTTAGCCTTTTCCAATCCCCATTTTACAGAAGAAGAAACTGAGAACTGGGAACCGTGTGACTAATCTAGGTGGCACAGCTAATAAGTGATAGGAATGAAAATCTAACCCAGCTCGGTGTACAGCGTCCCTCTCCCCTCACCTGCTGCTGTCTCTAAGCTCTATGGTAAGGGGAATAGCAAGGGAGGTCAGTGTATCCATCCATGCCGCCATGTGACCTGCAGACCATGCCCAAAGCTTTGAGCCAAAGGCCTCCAGCTTGAGAAAGAACTCAAGTTGTAGTTTGAGTGAGATCAAACATGAGTGAGGGCAGGAGCTTCATGTCAGGATAAAACACCTGCAGAAGTACAACACAAGGCAGGATCCAGGCAAGCACTGACGAGGAGGGCACACAGAAGGACCCAGGCAAGCTGGGCAGATCAAAATGACAATATGTATTAGTTCCCTAGGGCTGCTCTAACAAAAACACCACAATTAGGTGACTTAAAACAGAAACGGATTGTGTCACAATTCTGGAGGCTAGAAGTCTCAAGCCAAGATGTCAGAAGAGCTGTGTTCTCTTGGAAGGCTCTCAGGGTGGGGGTGGGGAGGGCAGGATTCTTCTGTGCTTCCTCCTAGCTCCTGGTGTTTGCTGGTAATCTTTGGTGTTGCTTGGCTTATGGCAGCATAACTCCAATCTCTGCCTCCATCTTCACATGACCTTATAAGGACAACAGTCATTGGATTAAGGCCTGTCCTAACCCAGTATGACCTCATTTGAACTCGACTATGTCTGCAAAGACCCTGTTTCCAAATAAAGTCACATTCACAGGAACTAGGGGTTAAAACTTCAATATATCTTTTGGGGGGTGTCATTCAACTCAAAACTCAACGTAATGGATCGATGAGCAATACGGGAAAAGCAAGAGCCCCCTAGGGACTGAGCACCTCTGGGAAGGCTGCCTACAGGAGCCCACTGTTGTAAGTGAGCCTGCAGGGAAGGGAGAGCTGAGGTGCCAAGCACACTGAGCAAAGGGGCCTTTTGGGGAGTGGTGTGAAAAGACTTCAGAAGGCACGTTGGAGTCTGTGCAAACCTTGAGTTGGGGAGTTAATGCGTCAAGAGGAAGGGTTTGGGGCAGGTCAGCCTAAGTGTGATGGAGCTGTTCTGGCTGTTCCTCTCAGACCTCACCGCTCTCTACCCTCAGGGCAAGTGGTGACAGAGGAGGGAGAGACAATCCCTGGGGGAAGGGGAAGGGCCAGTTTGCTGCAAAATGTCTTTAGAGTTTGGTGTTCCCCGGGGTATGATCCTTTTTATTTTAATGGTTTAATTGTGGGCTGTTTCCCAAATATTTCCAGTTCATTTTGAGCTCCCCAGGCAGGTACTTGGCTCAAAGAAGGGGGAGAAGCCCTGTTCCTGACTCCACAAAGCAGAGCACCAAGAACCCACCATCGCAGCACAGAGGGCAAAGTGTACTTCTTTCCAAGAGTGAGCTCTTTGCGGATCCTGTGCAGCTGCTATTTCATACCAGATGAGCTTCCTGCAACTCCAGCCAGCACACTCTGCACCTGCCTGCCCCAACACACACACACACACACACACACACACACACACACACACACACACACACACACTCTACACTCTCCCCCTTCTTTCTTACTCTCATGCCTGCACATTCACTCATGTCACACACATGCTCTCACACATCCCACAAATACACTCACACACACTTATCCCACAAACCACCCACTCTTACACACTCACCTTATGTAAGCACTCACATATTTACATTCACAGGATGATTCATGCTCACACACACACCTCACGTTCATGCTTCACACTCACCTTGTACTCTTACCCCTCAAATCCACACATGCCTTACACACTTATCCTCATTTGTAAACCTCAGATAACACACCTTACACTCTTACACGTTCATATACACATCCATATGCCCTTCCACACACATGTTCATGCACATACTTTTGTTCTTACACTCACACACTCACATTCCCAGACTCACATTCTGAGCAGGCATCCATGCTCGGAGTCCTTTAATTTGGGGGTGAGTGGCTGCAACGTTACCCAGGCCTCACCCCTCCCTCCAGAACCCCAAACTGCAGTTTGCCATCGTGGCTAGGGGAATCTTTTGCACCCTTCTAAAGATGGTGAGGTGTTTTACAGGTAAGGAAATGGAGACCCAAGAAGTCCTGTGACTTCCACAAGAGCTCCTGAGCTCCATGAAGCAGGGAACCTGGTCTTCCTCACTTACCCTCACATGCTTAGCTTCCTGAGAAGCTTCCCAAGAACCAGCACTTGATATACCTGTGTTGAGTAAATGACTGGATGGCTCCCTGAGGGGAAGAACTGGGAAAGATCCTAGTGAGGAAGTCCCAGTTCCTAATTTAGCCAAACTGGACTCTCCTGGCTCTTGAGACAGTTTCTTTTTTTCATGCATAATCCCTCAGCCACTGCCCCGCTCCACAAAGGAAACAGATGACTAGGAGGGTCCATGGGATGAGAGCTGGAGGCCAGAGACTCATCTGAACACTTGGTGCCTGAAGTGACATTTTGGAGTTGATGGGTTTCCAGGTGGTTGGGGAGAAATCTATCCTCCTCCCTTTAGCGTGCCTGCAGCATGGACAGTGGGACAAGAAGGAGCTCCAGGCTGCCAGCTGCTGGCCTTCTGCTCTGCTTGGTTTCTCACTGGGCTGTCGGGGCTCCTCCCCTGCTCAGCCTTGGAAGGGAGCACATGGCTGTGCCAGCAGGGCTGGGAACCCCCATGGCCCCATGCACTGTCTTACGGTGGCCCATCCTGCCTTCCTTACCTGGAGGATGACACAGGACTTTGGGGCACTCTGCCTGCCATTCAACAGACAATGGGCCTTAGTCCTAATCACAGCCTAGCAATTCATAGTCTCAACACCAAACATTTGTAAGGGAATAGTAATTTACAAATCCCTTTCCCAGGCTCCCCTGTTCCAGATCTGATGGGCCCATCTGTAGAAAGAGACTGGACTGGAGCTTCCCTTCCAACTTCATCTTACTCCACCCCAAACCTTCGCTCCCAGTGCCTCGGGGCAGCCAGTTCAACCCTGGGTGGCAGGTGACCTCGTTATCTTCACTCCTCTCTCCCTCACACAGCCACTAGCTTAGTCCAGACCGTCACCATCCCTTGTGAGGACAGTTTCAGTAGCCTCCCAACTCCATCCCCTACCTTCAGGCTCCCCACCAGACCCCCTCCACATGGCTGCTAGACTCCTCTGCTCTTGTCTACAGATCTGACCATATCCTTGTGGAGCGTAAGCAGCCTCCTTCTAAGGATCCTCATGAAGTCCCACCCTTCCCACCTCCCCTTCTTACCTCTGCCCAGTGCTCCCTGAATGCGTCCAGCTGTTCCTTGACTCCCTGTCCCCTCTGCCCAGAATGCCCCCTTAATGGTGTACCTGGCGAATCCAAGCCACTGTCTCCCGACCCCACCTCATCCCCATGCACACAAAACTTTTAAGGTACTTCTCAGGACTGTAATGATATTATTAACTCTTACAGGCCCAGGGCATCACACAGAGTGCCTGGCATGCGATATCTAATTATGTAGCAAACAACTGAGTTGAATAAAAGCCAGAAATCAAAGAGCCCAGAGGCAGCACCAGCGTTGAGGGAATCTTTAGGGTGCTCCCTTTCCCTCTGAGTTCCTCTATGGCCTGCAACTGACACAAGGAACCAGATCCAGGAAATAAGCAATATTTCGACTCCCCCTGCTCAGGGATTGAGTTGCCTCTCCCCTTGACTGTGGGCACTCTCAGGGGTCCTAGGTCAGATTTTCATGAGTTGTGGGTGAGAACCAGCTGATTAACCCAGTCTGGTAGTAATAGCCCCTCAGTACCAGATTGTGCTAGTGTTATTTGGGGCCAAGAGAAATGCTGGCTCTTGCCTTTCCTTACCAAGGGCCAGGAGCTGGTGACCCAGCTAAAGAATGTGCTTTGCTTGGGGTTTACATTCCAGGATCGGCTTGGGAGGCCAAGGGCTCAGGTTGCCAGTGGGAGCCAGGCACAGGGCAGGGGGATGGCAATGGACAGACCTTTCTCCCACCTCCCTCCTGGGCACACTTTCCATGCCCTGCCCTGCCTGGTCATTCCGAGTGGAGGCAGGGCCAGGAGGAAGACCCTCAGCCCCTTCATAGGGAGCAGCATTTAAATGGAGTGTGAAGTGACCTAGTATCCACTGCCATAAACCCCTACCTGCTGGGGAGCCTTTAACAGCTTACAAAGTATCTCCAAGTTTGGGGTCTTCTTTGAACAATTAGGAACTAAGGGCTGGGAGACTGAGTCACCTGTCCCAGGTCATGTGGCCAGCAAGCAGCAGAGTTGGGTGTAGCACCTCATCTCCTGACTTCCATTCCCAGGCTCATTGTACCTCCTGCCACATCTATATCAACAGCCTCTGTACCCCAACATCTAACCAGAAGCCCTGACTTCACAGGGTCAGTGACGAATCAATAAAATAGTGAGTGTGAAAGGGTGGACTGTAAAGATGGGGGGTTATTTTTCTTTACTCATCCTTTACTCACAAAGGATCTCAGGTGACTACAATGTAATAGAGCAAGTTAGTAGAAAGTACTTGAAGACCCATGGAAGAATCCCATGAAAATTTTCCCCAGTCACTGGCATAGCTTCCCCCTCTCCACTCCCCAGCACCCACACTTCCCAACGCCACAGCAATGGAAGTGATACACCCTCCGTGACTGGGAAAAGGACACAGGAGTGAAGGGCAGAAAAAGAGAAAAATCTCTAGTTTTGCTACTAACGATGGGGTAAGGAGACCCTTTCTAAAACAGTGACTGGAAGTTCTAGACTTTATTTGTTTATTGAGACGGAGTTTCACTCTTGTTGCCCAGGCTGGAGTGCAATGGTGCGGTCTCGGCTCACTGCAACCTCTGCCTCCCAGGTTCAAGCAATTCTCCTGCCTCAGCCTCCCAAGTAGCTGGGATTACAGGTGCCTGGCTAATTTTTGGTTTTTTAGCAGAGACGGGGTTTCACCATGTTGGCCAGGCTGGTCTCGAACTCCTGACCTCAGGTGAGCCGCCCACCTTGGCCTCCCAAAGTGCTGGGATTACAGGCATGAGTCACCGCGCCTGGTCCCTCCAGACTTTAAATCTATACGTATATCCACCCACTCCACCTCCCAACTCTCAGAACAACTTCCTTCAGGTGTTCAAATCTAGCACTAAGAGTTGTTAAGAGGTCCTTTTCTTTTCTCTCTCAGGTCGTTAGCTCCTTCCTCCTCCCTTAACCCAAAGCTCCAGCCCTGGGCTGTTTCAATGACTGCTTCCTAGCTCTGAGCTTATCTTAACTGTCTTCTGTCCCAAATCAGATCAGCTAGAGCTCAGGGCACTCTGATAACCCCTCGCTGTCACACACACTAGGCGGGCATACACACTCTTGTGTCTCTGCCAAAATTGGGGGAGGGAACTTGGGAGGACCAGAGCCCAGCAAAGCCCCAGGCAGACTGATGGGAAACCATCAATCTGATGACTTCACTTCTAATTTCATCCCACAGCAAACCCAGGAGGTAGTCATTTCAAATGAGGAAACTATGACACAGAGCAGTTTAGTGTACTTGAGACTCTGGGCAAGTCAGGAATCCTCTCTAAGCCAAAGTATGGTGGCTAAGAGTGCTGTTTCTGGGGCCAGATTGGACCCCAGGCAATCTGGCTTCACCACTTGACAGCTCTGTGACCCTGCATAGGCCCTTAATTGCTCTGTGTCTTACTTTCCTTACATCCAATGGGGATATCATAGGCTAGTCCCTACTTCATACAGTTGTAGAAAGGGTTGAATTCATTAATACAGGAAATCTAGGGAACAGTGGCTGGCACACAGTATGTTAGCTGCATAAAAGAATAGTTCTTATTTACACATGAAGTGGTGGAGACAGGAGTTATAGTCACAGTCAGAGCAGAGCCTGAAGCCCAGGATGCCAGATTCTTGAGCCAAAAACATTATGCCAGCCTGGGGATGCGAGATGGAATGGGGCTCCTAAATGTCCAGTACTGAGGGAATCAGTTACCAGGTGGCAAAAGAAAGCGAGTGGCTGAGATTTCTAATTTGTCCTTGCTTAGATATTGCGGAGAAGTTACAGCAGATTTGAAACGAAACCGAGAGTTGGTTTATCCAAATCTCCTTTTACAGATAAGGAACCACCCCTAAAAGACAAAGTCCTTGGCTGCAGCGTGGCATGGGTTGGTGGTGGAAGTGGAACTGGACCCCGGCACACCTGCCTCCTGTCTGTCTGCGTGTGCTCTCCCTCCCACTCCAGGCGGGAGACAGGGCAAGCTCTTTGGCCTGGGGAGAAGAGCTAGCTTCTCCTTCAGTCACATCCCCTCCCAGGCCTGGTCTGTGAATAACATTCGGTTTCTCAGGGTAATTGAGAGCTTGAGGGCTGTCTTCAGTGTTTGCGGCACAAAATTCTCCAAACTTCCGGCAGGACGTACTAGAATTTAGAATTTAGAACCAGAGCTGGCTTAATAAATTTTAGATATTTTTATAGCTGTTATTACAATTACTCAGTCCATATTTGTTGAATGAATGAATGAATGAACAAATGAGTGGCTTACTGGAGGAACAAATGGCCTAAACCGACTTCTGCTTGTGGTCACAGCCTTGGGCATCCCATAAAACATGCTAGGCTTAGTTTGGTCAGAAGAGGGCAGCTTTGAGCTAGGCTTCCCAATTTGCCACCGACTGACAGGATTTGCATCCCTCTCTTGGCAGGGAGGTGGGGAATACTACAGGCTGTAATTCATCCTCAGGGCTCAAGACTCATCTTACAGGTTATCTGAGATCTGCCTTACGTGCTCCCAACCCTCACCTGACCCCCATAGCATGGCCTTGGTGCCTCTCACCTGTGCTCCTGCCTGCACCCTGCTCCCACCAGGACACATCATAGCAGTCCACACTCTGAGCTGCTTTCAAATCCCCTTTTACCAGTCTGGACCCACCCTTACTCCCCTACAGACACACACACAGATTGTGAAGTGTTTAAGGACAAGGACAGACATTTGTTCCCACTTGTTTTCCCAGCATAGCACATAGTAGATCCAATAAACAGCTTTCTCCCATGACCCCCTCAGACATGGATCAGCCATGGGACTTGGGGCTGGGGGGTAGGCGTTTCCCTTCCAGGAGTCAACAGTGGGGCAGGCAGGATTGAGAATAGCTTAGCTCAGCCCAGATATCTCAGCACATCCACACATCCGACCACATGACCCAGGAATTCCCCAAGACTGCTGGTGGCAGAGTCCCTGACCAACACGGATTCCCTGTCAGGCACTCTCGCTCTCCCACCAACCAGATCTCCTTTAAGGAATTTGAGATCTGAGTTTCAGCAGCTTAGATCATTTCCGAGTCAAATGCTGTTCTGGCTCTGTGTCTTCCTTGCCTGCCTGCTATGATCTTTGGTCACCCATGGTTCCTTACCTAGATGGGAATTCAGATTGTAGTCAAAGGAAGCTGGAGCAGGGGTGAGAAGGTCCAAGAAGAGGTTGCAGATGACTCCCCGCCGACCATGGCCAGATAGCTGGTAATGGAGTGGGCCCAATCACATGTAGGTGTTTTTAGTTTCGTCTTTGGATTCCATCGCACATCCATTCCTTCAGTTCATAAGCATCCATGGACCACCTTTTGTGTGCCGTGTAGCACACTGGGTGTTGTACTGGAAAAAATTACAGGAGTGTAGCTAGATTAAGCCTTAAAATAAGTATTAGGCTCATCTGTGTAATTCTTTCATCTTATGAAGAAATGTTGATTCAGCTGGCCAATTGCCCCTTGTCCTTCAGGTCTCAACTTAAAAAGCTCTGGCTTTAGGAACCTGCCCCTGACCAGCCTCCTCCCACCTGGGGTATATATCTTAAAGGTAATCTGAGCTGGGCACAGTGGCTCATGTCTGTAATCCCAACACTTTGGGAGGCCGAGGAGGGCAGATCACCTGAGGTCAGGAGTTTGAGACCAGCCTGACCAACATGGAGAAACTCCGTCTCTACTAAAAATACAAAATTAGCTGGGCGTGGTGGCACATGCCTGTAATCCCAGCTACTCAGGAGGCTGAGGCAGAAGAATTGCTTTAACCCAGGAGGCGGAGGTTGTGGTGAGCTGAGATCACATCATAGCACTACAGCCTGGGCAAAAAAAGCAAAACTCCATCTCAAAAAAAAAAAAAAAAAAAAAAAAGGCAATCTGTTCTTCTTCCATCATGGACCCTTCTCCCTCTGTCCAGGATTTACTTGTTTATTTCTCACTAGACTGAGAACACTCCAAAGGCAGGGATCTTGTCACCATTGTATCCTCAGGCTCAGCACCTAGTGGGCACCAGTATTTGTAGAATGAAGTAATTAGTAGAAGGCCACAGAACTGGTTAGTGTCAGAGTCAGGACTCAAACTCAGGTCTCCCAACACTAGGCCCTGTGCTTGCGTTACCCATGCTTCCTTTACAGAATCGTAATCGTCTGGATGAGCCCCCAGGAACAGAAGCAGATTTCAGAGAGGAAAGGAAATAGCAAATCAGGGCAACTATATCTGGGCCTCATCCTATTTGCACAGATAACCAAAAGGGGAGGCTGGTGGAGGGAGGAATGCCAAACCGGCCACCACCTCCTGTGGCCCTCCAAATTTGGGACAGATACATTGGTTTCCTGTGTAAGATGGATCCTCTCCAGTCACAAAGGAGATAAAGAGCTCCACGGAGGGATGGAGACATCCGTAACTCACACTAGAAAAAAAATCAAAGGATCAGTGGAAGTAGAAAAGTGGGCAGCCACTGGGGGTGAGTCCTTCTCCATCCTCAGCACACCCTGGATACACAGGGGAGGCACTATCCTCCTGAAGGCCTGAGGGGAAGGCTGGCTCCCCAGCATAGCTGGAATCCATCCAGGGCCCTAAACTGGCCGGCAGAAGGGGTTTCCCTCAGGGAAGGGGATCCAGGTTTATTGTCCTCCATTCTCTTCCTTGAGGACCAGGGTCTAAATCCTGCCACTTTGTTACCAGTTGTGTGGCCTTGGGCAGAATAATACTCATTTCACGGGATTAGGTTATCAAGATGGCCAAAGGGGAAATGTTCCCTCTCCCCCATTTAAAGCAAGAAGGAAAACCTATGGCCATTCTCATTCCACTCTAAATGAGCACTCAGAGTGGAGATTCTGGACCTAGCAACTCCAGGCCTCAAAAACCAAGTCAAACCTCATAACCTACCACCAATGCTCCTGGCACCAAAAGCACAAGAAAACCTTGGGTGGAGCAACTATTTTCAGATTTAGGGACACAGGTTAGATAGCTGGCATGTAAAAATTTTAAATAAATACATGTCCCTTTGGGTTGTCTCCACCTCCGGCCAACACATCACAAATAAATTCCACCAAGTGGTTGAGGGAATCTACTCAACTTTAGAAGCCCTCTTTTTTTTTTTTTTTTTTTTTTTGAGACAGAGCCTCACTTTGTTGCCCAGGCTGGAGTGCAGTCGCGCCATCTCAGCTCACTGCAACCTCTGCCTCCTGGGTTCAAGTGATTCTTCTGCCTCAGCCTCCCGAGTAGCTGGGATTACAGGCGTGCACCACCATGCCCGGCTTTTTGTATCTTTAGTGGAGACGGAATTTCGTCATGTTGGCCAGGCTGGTCTTGAACTCCTGGACCTCAGGTGATTTGCCTAAGAAGCCCTCTTTGAGGAAGAAGAAAGACGTTTCCAGGCCATTGGATTCCAATATCCAAGTAAGGCTGATCTCACTGAAGACAAGTGAACTCGAACCATAGAACAGCTCTGCACTAACCCTCCCACTAGGCTGGATTCTGCCTTGTCCTATCCCAGCTCCCTTTCTCCTTTATGGACTTAATGAAGTGGTCAAGCAATTATAGATTTTGGCTTGGGACAAGCAAATTACTCAGGATGAAGAAATACTTTGGTGACCTCTGAGCCAACTGAGAACACAGTACAATAAAACAACAGGGCATTAACCAGGACCAAGCGCCACTCAGAAGCATGTACAGCTCCAAGGGCCCTCAGAGTAAGGTTCTGGGCCTCAGGCAGCCTCCGCTAGAATCCCCTAGTCCCCATTCCTGGTGGGCGGGGCTCCATTGACACCTCTCCTGGCCACGCCTAGGGGGAGGAGGCGGGGCCTGGAACTCCGGAGAGCCAATGTGGACGGCCGTGGTCACGCGCCGCCGTCGAGCAGGCCAATGGGCGCCGGGGGGCGTGTCCAGGGCCTCGGACTCAGGGCGTTTATAACTACTTGGAATGCTGTGCTTTACTGCGCGCTGTGGTACTGCTGTGGCTCCCCGTCCGGGTGCGGGACCTGTGCCCCGCGCTTCAGCCCTCCTGGCACAGCCTATTGATTCCCCTGCCGCCCTCGCTCACCTCCTGCTCGCCATGGAGTCGCTGGTTTTCGCGCGGCGCTCCGGCCCCACTCCCTCGGCCGCAGAGCTCACCCGGCCGCTGGCGGAAGGGCTGATCAAGTCGCCCAAGCCCCTGATGAAGAAGCAGGCGGTGAAGCGGCACCACCACAAGCACAACCTGCGGCACCGCTACGAGTTCCTGGAGACCCTGGGCAAAGGCACCTACGGGAAGGTGAAGAAGGCGCGGGAGAGCTCGGGGCGCCTGGTGAGTGCGGCTCCCTCTCGCGGCGCGGGGCGGGCTCGGGCTTGGCCGCCGGCGGGGAGCGGAGGAGGGCGGGCGGGGGCTCGCTCGTTGCTCGGCGGAGAGGCCAACGTGATCTTTACCGCGCTGAGCTTGCGTGGCTACTGCGTGGTGTCCCTGGCAGATGTGTCGGTCCGTGATTGCAGGGACAGTGGTCGCAAAGTTGCGAACCCCAGCCAGCAACACCACACTGCTGTGATGATTGTCAAATAAAAGGGAGGCTATGGATAGTTGGCGCGGAAAGACGAATCGTGTCGTGTCCTGGGATAAGATTAGTTGAATTTTGCTGGGAACAGACTGTTCAATAGAGTACAATGGGAAGAGGAAGTAGAAGGCACCCCATCTTAATAGGTATTTGGTAAATATGTGTGTGGTTGAATGAATGGATGAGGTGTGGAGTTCCCCAACTCCAAGAATCTGGCAGCCCAGCGCACTGGAGCTCTGGCACAGCGGGTGGATTTTGACATTTAGGTCCTTTCCAGCTCTAAAATTTAGTTGAAGTTTCATTAGGATGAGTTTTTGATTCTGGAAAATGTGAAACCACGTCCACTGTACCAGAGACACCTTTCGGTTTGGGGTCCTTTTCAAGAACACGCCCTGTTACTTTGGTGCGAGTGTAGTAGTTTAGCAATCTGTGTGACCTTGGGCAATTTCCTTCATCTCTGTACTTTGTTTCCCCTTTTGCAGAACTGTAGAAAACACAGCCTGCCTCACAAGCTGCTGTGAGGATTGAATAAGATCGAAATATGAACTATATTGCTCCTGATACATAGAACTTGCAGTGAGAACTTCTGGAAGGCCAGCCCAGAAAGGATGGCAAATTTGTCAAAAGTTAGTTAGCAGTGGTTAACTGGTTCTCAAACTTGAGTTTAAAGTACATAAGAATCACCTGGGATGTTTGTTTAAAATACTTACATTCTCTGGTTCCACACCCAGAGTAGTTAATTCTGAAGGGCTAGGATAGGGCCATATAATGTATATTTTAACCAACCTTTTAGAGCAGGTGGTTTAGGCATTATTATGTTTTGCCAAATCCAGTTGGGTGCTGGTTGTGAGGGTGTGTGTGTGTGTGTGTGAGTGTGTGTGTGGTTTGCCCTGTTGGCTACATCAGCAGTTACTTCCCCAGATTGTGTTTGCTTTTGCAGCCAGTAGCTGGTTTGAAATTCAAGAAGTCATTTCATTGGTGAAGGAGAGTGGATGTTGGAGAAAGGGATAGAGTATGGCCCCATCAATAGCACCGAGTATGTTTTTCCTGCTATCGCCTGGCACAGTCCCCAGTTGCCTGCTGCCAGGTTACAGCTATTGGGCAATCATGTACTTCCTGGCTTGCCTTTTCTTTCTCTTTCTACAAAGTCTGAAGGCCTGGTGAAGCTCCAGGCTTGAAGCTGTTGGACCCAGGCTTTTTCATGGGCTTAGCTGGAAAATAACTGCTGGTGGCTTGTGCTTCATGCCTCTTGGGGGTGGGGAGACTGGGTCGTGGGGACTGGGGTGGCCCAGAAACTGAAAACCTGAGATTGAAGTTCAGCGATCCCATCAGGCTTTTGACCCAGGTCACTGTGGGGTGTGTGTGTGGGTGTGTGTGTGGGTGTGTGTGTGGACATGCGTGAGAGAGAAAGAGAGAGATCTCATTTGATTGCAGAATGAGATAAACTAGCTTTCAGTTTTCAAACCTCAGTGGATTTAGACAGGGATTCCAGCTCTTATTACATCAGAAGATACTCCCTGGCGTCATGCCTCTTGCTCTATGTAGGAAGCCAAGATCAGTAGGCATGGGACCTGCTGTGAACCTCCCTGATCCATAGACCACCCAGTTCTGCAGCTGGGAACTTGCTCAGGGTCTCCTTCCTTCTTGGAGAGTGGCTGCCTGCTGTGCTAATGGTTTCTCAGTTCTGGAGCATTGCCTCTTCCCTACCCCACCCCACCCCTGCCTCTTGACTGTCCTCCGTGAATCGAGAGAGCCCTAGTACCTCAGGATACTTCAGTGGGGGAGAGGGGTGTGGGAGCTTGCCCAAGACCTCCCCCAGAATGAATTGAGATTGTTGGTGGGAGCTAGATTCAGAGGAAAGCCTGCTGGGTGACTTCTATCCCAATTTTCTCTCCACCTTTCTAGCATGCTTCCTGCTCCCAACCTGCCTAGATGGGATTTTCGGGGCCAGATGGGATTGGCAGAGGGGAAGGGCAGGTGGGCGGAACTAATGGAACTAACTAGGAGGGCATCAAAGGAAAAACAAATATTTGCTCTGGCTCTTCAGTACATTCCTGGTATCCAAATGACATTTCCTCCTGGGACTCTCCCAGCTCCCCTGGCCACCCCTCCCCCTAAAGAGAAAAACACATGCTGGGGTCTCTGAAATGGAGTCCACCAAAGCCTTTGGATGATCTGCATGGAAGTCTTACCTTCAAGGGGCACCATGAGGGACATGAGTCCAAGTGGATGGTGCTCTGGAGCTAGAGTGCTTCTGTCTTTTTCATGTGTTGGAGTGCAGTGCAGGATTTGAAAATGCTTGAAAATGACTGAGGTGGTCTGATTCCTTCACTGACAGATAGAGTAGCTGAGGCCCGCAGAGGGGAAGTGACTTATCCTGTAGCTGGTGAGTGGCATGCCTGCAACATGGTCTCCTGGATGACCAAGTACTGAGTCCTAGACTGGGAGTTGGCCTTGAGATGAGCCCGGGCTTGCTTCAGTGTGCTTTGTTATTCCAAAAGTTAGCTCCCGCTGCCTTTCCCAGCGCTCCAGGCTGTGCTTCAGGTGGGAAGAGTCACTGGGAACCAACCCCCACCCTCACGTACAATGACTGTGTTGAAGGATTCGGGGTGGGTGAACTATACTGTATTCCTGGGTTTCAAACCTTGTTGGGGATGCTGCCTAGCTGAGAGTCAAGGCTGCGAGCATCCAAATCGTGGCTCCATTGCTTACCAGCTGTGCAACCTCTCTGTACCTCAGTTTCCTTATCTGTAAAGTGGGGGTGATGATCATTCCTACCTAGTGGGATTCTCTTAGGATTAAGTAAGACAGCATATGTAAAGTGCATAGCACAGTATCTGACACACAGAGTGTTGTTATCCCAGCAGGGCTGGCTTTGATGAAGTCCTGCCCTTCCCTTTCCTGGGAAATCCCTGTGTCCTGGAGGTCTGTCCTACCCTAAGAAAGAGTAAGGATTGTGCTGGGCTTCCCTAAGCCAAACCACTTTGGTTGCTGCTTTGTTCAAAGTCCTCGTTTCTCCTTCGGCCCCAGCTCCAGAGGACTCCTGCCTGGCTGGCTGCCAAGGGCTTGCTTGGCGGGACACTGCCCTCCCTGCTCCCTCTGCACCTGCCCGCTCAGTAGCAGGGAGGGAGGCTGCAGGCCACTCTTGTCCTTGAGCCCCAGCCAAACCACACAAGAAGGCTGGGCAGGGAAGCTCTTTGCCCAGCAACCTGGTAGAGGGGGCTGGAGGATGGCAAGGAGGGGGCAGCACAGTATGGGGAGGTGGCTCAGGCTCCCTTTGGAGCCTATTCCTGATCCCTGCCTAGTTCTCTGGCTGGTGTGGTGGGATGGTAAGCCACCCCTAGGCCCATCCCCACTCTGCCCAGCCTGGGCCAGCCCAGCCCAACCTCTCCTCCGTTATCTAAATGGGTCATCCTCCAGCTCCTTGCCCTGCCTCCCAGACAGCAGCTGCTCCACTAAACACCAGAGAGGAATCAGGGATCTTGGCTCCAGCTCCAGGTGATAACTGTGACCAGAGATGCCCAGCTTGCACCTTCTCTCCCTCCACCTGGAACCAGCATCTCTGGATCTTCTTTTCCTAAGACCTTTCTACCATCCTCTCCTGAATCCAGATCATTCCTGATCTGAGTCCCTGGGAGGGAGGCAGTGTTTACCAATTGAGCCACAGCACCTACCTCTCCAGGGTGTTGATAAAGGAGTGGGCATATTTGTATGTCTGTAAGTGGGATGGGGTGGCTGGGCGATACTGCATAGCCTGGCCTAGGGCAAGATATAGGGCATTCCCTTCTCCAGGGATGGGAGGCAGGCAGGGAATCTCCATGGCTGAGATAGAAGCTTCTCCAGGCACCATCCTTCCATCTTCAATCCTGATTGTGTCTTGATGGGTTGTGGAACCTTGAAAAATTCAGTGTGCCTTTCTGGGCTTCAGTGTGTGCTGTTTGCAAACTAGGACGAGGAATTAACCCTGCTGCCTTTTCCAATATTCAGGACCGCAGGGCAAGAAAACCACTGGGGCAGAATCAGAAATTACGCTCAAGCAGGCTACTGTGGCTGTAGTATGGGGCTCCTTATAATAATCCTTGGCTAGCACCTTCCTGGCATAGTAGCAGGTGGCCCGTTTCTGAAGAAGTTCGGCATAGAATTCTAGAGTTTGGAAGGGTACGTAGAGATCCTGATGTGCAGATTCGTGAATGTCTCTTTCTGGTCTTTGCTCAAACCTTTCTTTATGCCTGGAATGCCCCTGTTGTCCCTCCGTAGCCCACCTCCCTTGGCTTAGCAAACCTCACTCATCCTTCAAAATCGAAAGCAGTTTTCTCCCGGAGGTGGTTTTCCCTGCTCCTCCTATAGGCAAAGGAAGTTCTTTCCAGTGCTCTTGGAGCCTCTCTGCGGGCAGGGACATCAACTGCCCCATTTATCACAATAGAATGGAGTTTATTTAATTGTTAGTCCTCCCACTGGACTGTGGGACTGTCCAATTTTTATCTGAATCCCTAACACCTATCACAGTGCCAGCCAGGCACATAGTAGGCACTCAGCAGATGATTGAAGAATAAATATCCTTTCATTTTTCAGATGAAGACATGAAAACCAGCCAGATGAGTTAACCAGACTTATTGTCTGGTCAAGTGACTTAAGAGTTGCATAGCTCGATAGGGACAAATAAGGACTAGATACCTGGGCTCTTGATGCCCTCTCCACTAACCAGATATTCAAGTTGACGTTATTATCATTGAATCTGGTTTTCCTTCCCCTTCTGAGTAGAGTGGCCATATAATGTACTGTCTAAACTTGGATACTTTGGAGAGTAAAAGGAGCAATGTTAGTAATTAGACCAGGACTATCTCAGGCATGTGGCCTTCCTGCCTCTGGGTGATTGGTTCAACAATTGTTACCCTCTTTCCTTGGTTTTGGTCGTCTTATTTTTATTTTTATTTTTTTTTAAGACAGAGTCTCACTCTGTCACCCAGGCTGGAGTGCAGTGGTGCAATCTCAGCTCACTGCAACTTCCGCCCCCCGGGTTCAAGCAATTCTCATGCCTCAGCCACCGAGTAGCTGAGATTACAGCAATGCATCACCAGGCCCAGCTAATTTTTGTATTTTTAGTAGAGATAGGGTTTCATCATATTGGCCACGCTGGTCTCGAACTTCTGGCCTCAAGTGATTTGCCCGCCTCAGTCTCCCAAAGTGCTGAGATTATAGGCATGAGCCACTGCGCCCAGCCTAATCAACGTATTTTTATTCTAGAGAATATTGCCCGGCTATCTTGCAGATGAGAACAAAGGTCCGGAAAAATTAGTCCTTATAACCAAGTGAACTCCACCCGTGACTAGGAAGAAGAGGAGAAAATCTTATCTGAGCACTGCTCCCATCAGTCAAAGATCATCAGCCCAGTGACTTAACTAGTAAATATTTGTGATTTATGTTCACCAGTAACAACTGTTGGACGCTTTCGGTATGCTGAGCTCTGTCCAGGCCTGAGTGGTTGCTGTAATTTACTTTGACAGGCCAGCCAACAGATAGCTAGAGCCCTCTCCTGTGGGGCCAGGATAGGCTGGAGAGTAGTGGCCCAACCACACCAGGGCAGTGATGCATGGCTCTTCTTGTCTGCCACCTGCTTGGGGACTGATGGAGGCCTGATGACATAACTTGTTTGCTTCCTGGAAAGTGCCAGCCGTACTGTGATCTGCTGGGACCTAATATGGATACCTGGTGGGTCCCTAAGCTACCCCCTGATACCAGAGCACAAACTTGCAGGAGGCTGGAACTGTTCAATGAGGATTAACAATTCTGATGTAGAATCATGGGCTTCTGGAGTTGAAAGAGATGGATCTTGGGGTTCAACTTGTGCACCCTCCCCTATGCAGAGACTCCTCCCAGCCCCGCTAAGACCCCTTTCTCCCTTTTTTGGAACCTCATTTATTTTAGGCCTTGTCATCTTTAGAGTTCTGCCCCCTAAGCCTGTGATGATTTAGTTCACTATTGTCTCTGCGAGTACACAACTGAACATCCAAGATGTGCCTATGCATACATCTTAAGTTCTGAAATAGTTTTCATTATCTAGATATGGGATTTGTGTTTATATATGATTGATCGTTTTCTCTTTATGGACCTTTATCTCCGAAGAGCTCATAGAACTTTATCCATTGTTTTATTTTAAACAAAGAATTTTAGTGAGAAAATAACTTGTCCATAAAATCTCCCCTTCAGGGAGAGGAAAAAGGGTATGGAGGCGAGAGGTGTGTGGGAATGAGCCAAGTTGAATCCAGGAAAGAGAGATGCCTCCTAGTTGAAGGAGAATTCAAGCCCTTTCTACGCCTACCCCGGCCCCCTGCCCAATTCCAAGCCCAGGTTTTTGTTTTTGTTTTTTTGTTTAGCTCACTAGGGAGAGATGTATGGTTTGGAGCAGAAGGGGGATAACCCCATCACATCCCCTGCAGCTGCAGCATGGGCCTCTCCAGCATCCTGGGGAGGAGGCTCCATGGTGACCATCCCTCCCACCTGCCATTGTCCTCCCTGCCTTGCTCAGGGAGGGCCTGAGAGCAGGGCCTCCCCTCTTTCAAGGATGAAGCTAGGGGGGAGGAGCAGGGCGGAGGGCACGCCATCCCTGGCCCGTTGCCGGGGTGACCGGGCCAGGGCATTGTGAGCAGCTCCTCTTACGGGATTAGGGCTGTTCCGCATTCTTGTCCGATGGAGAACACAGGCCGGCAGGGCCTGCTGCCCCTGCAAGCCAGAAGCCATTGTCTGCCTCCAGAGCCCTGTGAAAGGGTGGATTAGAGGCTCCTCCCATCGAGCAGGGGTTTTCTTTTTTCTGTCTCCCTTTGAATCTTGAGGGGAGGCAAACCCTCCTGGGAAATTGAACGAGGAGCTGTTTACCACAGTCTAGGTCTTCAGATTTCTCACAACTTGCCTATCTCCCATAAGAGGAAGACTCGTATTTACCATTTGCGTCCTTGGGCAGCACTTGCCAGGAACTGGCTGGCCCTATGACACCCCACCCCCACCCTGCTCCCGCCCAGCCCTGCAGCCTCGGAGGGCCCCGTGGCATCTCTACAGCTCATTTCATAAACTCAGAGCAGGAAAGCCCCTCAGATCTCTTAGTTCAACCTGTTAGTTTCACAGAAAAAAAAAAAAAACCCGGGGCTCTTGAGAAGGGGTGGGACTCGCCCAGGGGGACAGTGACAGACTCCCCAGGCAGCGTCTCTCCCCAACTCTGCGCCTCAGGCCCTGCTCCCTGGTGTTTTCTGGGGTTTTCTCCAGGAGCTGCTGCTGAGGAGGGTGGAGCAGAGAGGGGCTCAGAGCTTTGCTAGCTGCACCTCAGTAGCCCTCTTTCCATTTCCTCCTGCCTCACTCCACCCTTCCAGAGCCCACCACACATACTGCCCAGAAGGCTTAGTCCTCCTGTGGTGTTTTTCTCTTGCTGGACTAAGGTAGCAAGCCCTGAGATAACAAGCCACTGTTGAGTTGTTTGTTTCTTGTCAGGGGAGGAACATTTCTTGTCTGAACTGAATAGACTGGTGTTTGGGGGCTTTTTTTTTTTTTTTTTTTTTCATAATTTTGGGACCAATTTTTAAAAACGTGGTAAAACATACATAAGATAAAAGTTACCATTTTAAGTGTACTGGTAGTGTTAAATTTAACGTTGTTGTAAACCAATCTCCAGAATTCTTTTCATCTTACAAAACCGAAACTATACACATTAAACAACACCTCCCCATTTCCCCTCCCCCAGTTCCTGGTAACCACCATTCTATTAATATTTTCTGTCCCTATGAATTTGCCTATTCCCGGTACCTCATTTAAGTGGGATCATACAATATTGATCCTTTGGTGACTGGCTTATTTCACTTAGCATAATATTTTCAAGGATCATCCATGTTATAGCATGTGTCAGAATTTCATTCCTTTTTGTGGTTGAATAATATTCTATTCCATCCTATGGACATACCACATGTAATTTATGCCTACATTTCTTTTTTTATTTTTATTTTTTTTTGAGACAGGGTCTCACTCTGTTGCCCAGGCTGTAGTCCAGTGGTACATTCATGGCTCACTGCAACCTCTGCCTCCTGGGCTCAAGCAATTCTCCTACCTCAGCACGCGCCTATAGTGGGACTACAGGCATGTGCCACCATACCTGGCTAGATTTTGTATTTTTTGTACAGACAGGGTTTCGCCATGTTGCCCAGGCTGGTTGTGAACTCCTGGCCTCAAGTGATCCTCCTGACTTGGCTTCCCAAAGTGCTTGGATTACAGGCTTGAGCTACTGCACCCAGACCTATCTCTACTTTTCTTGATGGACATTTGGGTTGTTTCCACTTTGTGGCTAGGGACTGATTGCTTATAGCAAGTTACAGTACTGGGGCAGAAAAAGCACCAAACTGAGAATCAGATGGCCAACAGTCTAATCCAGTTGTGCCAGTTAGTGACCGTATGACTGAGCACATCATCTAACCTCTCTGGGTCCCAGTTTCTTCGCCTGTAAAGGGTATTGATGATGCTTTTTGTGCCCACCTCCCAAGGCTGTCATGAGGGCCAATTCATTTACTAATGCACCAAGGAGTTGTTCTGTGCCTACTGTGCATCAGGCAGTGTGCTCAGTGTCAAGAATTCAGTGGTGAGCAAAACTGGCTGGTCCTTGCGCATGGTGCAGATTGGCACATTTGCTTTACAATTCATAAAGCATCAGCCTTGCAAATGCAGGTTTTTACCTTCCTTGGCTATCTGTAGACTATGAATAAGGAGGTGACTGGTCCATATTGCTTCCTGCTGCATGGACCATGTGCACTCAGCTCAGATAAGATCTTTTTCTAGAGAAAGTGCTCTCCAGCCTCTCTGCCACCTACCCTGGTGAAGGATGGAGTGGCTTCTCTGGGTGTTCTCTGTGGCCTTTATAGCAGCTACAGGCAAACCACCAGGACCAGGGCCCCCAGAGTGTCCTCTGCCAAACCTTTTCCTGCCAAACCTTTCTCCTCATTCTCCTGCCTTCTATTCCCAGGTGGCCATCAAGTCAATCCGGAAGGACAAAATCAAAGATGAGCAAGATCTGATGCACATACGTAGGGAGATTGAGATCATGTCATCACTCAACCACCCTCACATCATTGCCATCCATGAAGGTACAGTGGGCACTTAAAGCTGGAAGTTGGGGGTCTATGTGTGTGCATATGTGTGTTCACATGCGTGTGTACATGTGTCAGAAGAAATAACATAAAGAAGTAAAAAAGATACAGGTTCTAGAGGTGGGCAGGAGCTGAATTTGAAACTCAACTGTATGACTTTGCACAGCTCATTGAATTTAGTCTCTGGGCTTCAGTTCCTCATTTATAAAATGGGGTAATCCCATCTACATCACAGTGTGGTTGCAAAGATCAAACTGTTTATGTCATTGAATGCTCCACTCATGGGAGGTACTCAAGGAATTGCAGGGTTTTTTGTTGTGATTATTCGGTTTTCCCTACTTGAATACTACCTTCCCAACCCAATGAGCTCCTTAGCAATCTGGGGGAGGCTGAAAGATACCTAGACCTGCACCTGTCCCAGATGTGTGGGTGCTATTCTTCATGCGTCCCAAGAGCCAGATCTCCTAGAGTCTGACCTGGGCTCTGAATCATTCCTGCCACAGGGCTGGCTCCTACCGCTACTTGTCTTTCTTGGCCTCCTCTTCTCTGACATCAGTGCTGATTTCAGCACTCCAGCTGCCCTCCTCCCCGTGACCCAGACAACAAAGTGAGCAAGAGAGGGTGACGAAGGAAAGATGGGGAGCCCTCTCCTACACACACCTGTCTGCGTTGAGCCTTTACATAATATCAGTTAGATGGGAAGCGAGGGATAGCAACAGGAGGGAAGAAAGGGAGCCTGTAGCTCTGCCCTTTGTCTGTCTATTCCTGGTGGGGGAAAAATAGAGCAGTCTCTGCTCTTGGGTCGCGGTCATAGAAAGATTAAGGGTAGAGCCACTAACATGGCCCTGTGGCTTGAGCCTGTCCCATGAAGAGCCAGGCAAGTGGCTGAGAAGGTTAATTGTATCTCTGTGTGCTTCCCTCAGGGAAGAGTGGGGAGATGACAAAGTATTGGTTAAGCCAGGCTGAGTGTGGTGATTGGGGTGTGTGTGTGTATGTGTGTTTGTATGTGTGTATGGAATCTGCCTTACACCCATATCTCCAGCTAGGCTGAGTGTGGTGATTGGTGTGTGTGCATGTGCGTGCATGTGCGTGTGTGTGTGAATTCTGCCTTATATCTCCAGCTGGATCTGGGAACTGAGCACTGCAGCTCAGGATATGACTTCTTTGGCACCTTCAGATTCAACAGACATGAGAACATCATAGTGACTGTGTGACTGGAGGGGGTCCCCCAAATTCATCCCCTTCCTGCTATAGGCTTCAAGGGATGTGAGGTAGTGGGTGTGCCTCAGTCCTGGGAACTGACCTCTAACCTAGCTGTTCTCCAAAATGTGCCCTGGCTGGCTTTTGACTCCCAATTTTATGGCACAAAGGTTGCATGCACCCTTGCAGAGATGGTGAGAGCCATAGGGGTGGAGTCTCAGCCAGGCATCCCCAGGAGGCTGGGCCTCCACAGATAAGGGCCATTTACTCCTGTCCCCCTGGAAAAAAGGACAGTCCTCCTGGCCATGTATCCAATTCCCTGGAAGCTGGGACTCCTCTAGGGAGAAGCCTCTTCACTTCACTCCTTCTCAGAGCCTAGACAATATTAGCTCTGGGGCAGACCAAGCAAGCCAAACTCATAGGACCCGTTTGACACAAAGATACAGTGTCATGGACATACATGTTCTAACACACACCAGGCAGAAGGGCCAGTTTGGTGAACCAGCCACGCCCTACCTAGTCTTCAAGTGGCAAGAGGGCCACTCCTACCCAGAGAGATGAGCCAGCTGGGATGGGGTGGCTGCCGGGAACCCAGCCAGTCAATTAATTACCAAATATGTATTGATTGCTTCTGTGTAGAAGGCCTTATTCATGAGGCCCTGCCCTGGATCCTCTGGAAGGAAGTCAGAGATGGTGATGAATATCTCAGCTCTCCGTGGTGCTTTATAGTTCATGATCCACTTTAATATACTTTTATTCCCTCTTCTGATCCTCAAGACAGACATTATTATTGGCCTTATTTTTCAAATGTACGCATGAGGGCATTGATTATAAATATAACTGTGGCCGGGTGCAGTGGCTCACGCCTGTAATCCAAGCACTTTGGGAGGCCAAGGTGGGCAGATCATGCAGTCGGGGGTTCGAGACCAGCCTGGCCAACATGGAGAAACCCCGTCTGTACTAAAAGTACACAAATTAACTGGGCATGGTGGCATGCACCTTTAATCCCCACTACTCAAGAGGCTGAGGCAGGAGAATCGCTCGAACCTGGGAGGTGGAGGTTGCAGTGAGTCGAGACCACGCAACTGCACTCCAGCCTGGATGACAGAGCGAGACTCCGTCTCAATAAATCAATAAATCAATAATATCCAACCATAGGTACCATTTATCGAGTGCTTGTTTATGTGTCAGACCTACACCAGCTTGCTCAGCCAGCCCTGGAACTGCTGCTGACTTTTTATGTTTCTCACCCCAGCCCTGTGAGGTTGCCTTATTATCCTGCTTTTCAAATGAGGAAACTGAGGCACAGTGGTTTAATGACTTGTCCAAGATCACCCAGCAAACCTGCATTCTTACTCATGTCTCTAGAAGACATTTGCCCAACGCCACAAGGTGAAAAAGTACCAGGTTCTTAAACCAAGGAGCCTGGCTTTTCATTCCCATCTAGTGACGTCTCTGGCTTCCTGAAAGGGCAGGGTAATTTTTCAGAATTCCCAAAAGCCTGAACTTCCAAGGAGGCAGAGGGTGAGCCAGTGTCTTTGGCCTTAACTCATGGCTCCTGGAAGATGCTGAGAACTTCCAAGGCCCTTCTTCTGCCCTTATTTGCCACCGTATAGCCCCAATAGCAGATATCCCTGGAGCAGGTCCTGTCTGGTGTGGGGCCCGGGGTGGGGGAGGAGTGAGTCACCCCCAGTGGAGAGCAGTGCACTCTGGGAGGGCCTGACGTTCCTTTCTTTGCTCTGCCCAGTGTTTGAGAACAGCAGCAAGATCGTGATCGTCATGGAGTATGCCAGCCGGGGCGACCTTTATGACTACATCAGCGAGCGGCAGCAGCTCAGTGAGCGCGAGGCTAGGCATTTCTTCCGGCAGATCGTCTCTGCCGTGCACTACTGCCATCAGGTGAGCACCTACCTGCTCCAGCCGTGTTCTCAGCGGGTGGTCGCTGGGGCTCTGGGGCTGTTTTGGACCAGAGAGGTTCCATGACTTATCCAGGATCACACAGGGAGACAGAAACAGAGGCAAAACTAGATTCTGGACTCTCAGGGAAATGCTGGTGTCTCTAACTTTGAGTCCCTTACCCGGGGATAGAAGGGCCTGTGATTTCTTGCAGCCCACACCAATAAAGATGGGCATTCCCAGCCTACCTGTGCTCAAGCCCACTTGGCTCCCTTTGTGTTTACCTCAGTCTCCAGATTAGGCCCCTCATCACCTTCCATTCCGTCGTGACCTTCCCCTGACTGCCCCCTCCTTCTTTCAGAGTAGAGTTGTCCACCGAGATCTCAAGCTGGAGAACATCCTCTTGGATGCCAATGGAAATATCAAGGTGAGTCCCACTTCTTATTTCTAGAAGCCTCCCTGCCCACCCCAGCTTTTCTGCACTGTCCCCAGCCAAGTAGCTCTAAGCTCTTGGTGGATTCCTGAAGGAGCTGAGCAAGGCTGACCTTCATTGGTACTGGTAGGGACCTCAGCCGTCATCCATTCCAACACCTCATTGTGTGGATGGAGAGCTGGGGCCTCAGCTGAGGGGTGCTTTGCACAAGATCACACAACTAGTGTGTGGCTGAGCCTGGACTAGAACCAAGATCTTCTGACTCCCAGATCAGTGCTCCTTTGATGTCATAAGGGTGACAGGAGTCTAGATCTAAGGTCAGGTTTAATACAACCTTGGGATGGGCCCGGCCTGAGTTCTTCTCCCTGCCCATGTGTGTACACACTTGCATACACACACACATGCATGCTTTAATCTGCTACAATTAGCCAGGCGCGGTGGCTCACGCCTGTAATCCCAGCACTTTGGGAGGCCAAGGCGGGTGGATCACGAGGTCAGGAGATCAAGACCATCCTGGCTAACACGATGAAACCCCGTCTCTAGTAAAAATACAAAAAATTAGCCAGGTGTGTCTGGCGCCTGTAGTCCCAGCTACTCGGGAGGCTGAGGCAGGAGAATGGCGTGAACCTGGGAGGTGGAGCTTGCAGTGAGCCGAGATCACACCACTGCACTCCAGCCTGGGTGACAAAGCGAGACTCCATCTCAAAAAAAAAAAAAAACTGCTACAATTAGATAGCCCTCTGGAAACTTCCCACAGATGAAGGACTCCAGCTCCAGCTTCCTGCTTTCTGCAGCTGCTTAAGTAGTTAAATTCAGGCATGGAAAAGTTCATGTTGATGGGATAAACTGAGATCTCAGGGCTGGAGGAAGGACATGGCACCGGGGAGGCTGGCCCCTGCAGGCACCTGGGAAGGTGACGCTGTACTCTGACCCTCTTCAGAATCTTCCTGAACCCAGGCCATAGTCTCTTCCGGTGGCTCCTGACCTGTACCATAAGGTGCCCTGGTACTGAGTTCATTCCCTCTTACCAGTCAATTCCCGGAGCAGGTGGGGCGGTCTTTGATGCTGACCAGAAGGGAGGGAAGCCACAGCCAGTAAACCCACATAATCGGGCACAAACATGGACAGGCATGAACTTTCCTGTTTCTACCAATCACGTGCTTCATTATGGGCTTCAACTGGCAACTGCTTGATAAGAGCCCAATAAAACCATAAACAAAGGAGCCAGGGTTTCATAAACAGCCCCTCCCCACCCTGAACACACATAACCTCTGATGGGGTGAAGAGGTGGGGAGCACGAGGGCATGGCCTCAGCCTCTTACTGAGGATAGGTGGGAAAGGGTGTCTCCGGGGAATGAGACGATGGGGTCGGGTTCTCAAGCCCTCAATATCAGATGGTTCAGGGAGTCCTGGGCTGTAACCACAGCCCTGACGTTTGTTCTGCCCTCATTATTGCTTCTGAGCTATATTGGGCTGACCCCAGGTTTCTGCCACCAAGTTCTTGCCCAGGTGTGCACACAAGAATAAGCCCTTTGCTAGGAAGGGCAGCTCAAGTCTTATGTGGTTCATTGGTTACAGGGCTTGCTTGTTCCTGAGGGCCATGACATTATCACAAGATGCTGGCTTTCCCCTTCCATCTGGCTGACCCTCCTTTCCATCACTAAACATCCTTAGAACCTCATGCAGGCTCTCAGCTGGGCTAGCAGCTGCAGGAGAGGTGGGGGCAAGGAGGTCGGCATGGGAGTGTACAGTCTGTCTGGAAGGCAGATCTAATGAGCAGGGGCTCCAGGGAGGCATTGGAAACTCTAGGCTTCTAGAAGAAGGAAATGGAAGACTTTCCAAGGGATATGGGCATGAGAGAGCATCTCTGTAGTGGAATGCCACGTGAGCAAAGCGGTCTGGGGAGCAGTGAGGATCCTGAAGCCCCCACATACCTCTGCCTAGATGCTCCTTACTGACACAGCTCCTCAGGGTTCGTTCTTCCAGGGCCTGAGCTATGCTGACAGTGCTCAGTGTGGGGTGGGGATCATGGAGACCCTTTCCTCCACTGGAGCCTGGGTTTCCCCAGGGTCCGAAGAGGGTGGGCCAAGAGCTACAGAAAAACCCAGGCCTTGACATGACCTGTGCCCGTGTTTGATTCAATCCTGCAGATTGCTGACTTCGGCCTCTCCAACCTCTACCATCAAGGCAAGTTCCTGCAGACATTCTGTGGGAGCCCCCTCTATGCCTCGCCGGAGATTGTCAATGGGAAGCCCTACACAGGCCCAGAGGTAAGTGACCACTCTCCCCTGCCGGCCTGCCTCGGGTGTTTACTATGACTTTAGATCCTGGGAGATTAATGGGCTAGTTTTCTCATTATTCACCTTTTCAGAGCACAAAACTCAGGCCTCCCAAAAAGTAGTAACTTGCCAGGTGTCTAACCACGAGTGGCAAAACTAGAACTAGGCCGGGCGCAGTGGCTCACACCTGGAATCCCAGCACTTTGGGAGGTCCACAAGTGGACCACTTACTTGAGGTTGGGAGTTCAAGACTAGCCTGGCCAACGTGGTGAAACCCCGTCTTTACTAAAAAAAATACAAAAATAATGGGGCTTTATGGCATACACCTGTAATCCCAGTTACTTGGGAGGCTGAGGCAGGAGAATCACTTGAACCTGGGAGGCAGAGTTTGCAGTGAGCCGAGATCATGCCACTGCACTCCAATCTGGGCAACAGAGCAAGACTCCATCTCAAAAAAAATGAAAAAGAAAACAAAACAAAAAAACCCTAGAACTAGAACTTAGGTCTCCTGCCTCCTAGGTTAGTTCTTTGCCTCCTTCACCTTCCTCGTTCCTGGTACCTTTCCCGGCACCCAGTCCAGCCTCCCAAGAGTGACGCAGAGATGGTATCTGTCACAACCACCCCTTCCCCAGCCCAGAAGAGATGACCTGGCTATAGCTCTTGTGCTTGTGGCTGTCCCTCCCAGGGAAAGCGATTGACAACATCTCAGCCCCCTTCTGCAGCATCCCCGTCTTGGCCCCTGGGTAGGAGAGGTGGGTCATCCTCAGGTGTGCTGGCCTCTGAGTTCTCCAGCATGTACCATTTTCTCATCTGGTATGGGCATCCCTGCTGACCTCCCCTGTCTCTCTCAGGTAGACAGCTGGTCCCTGGGTGTTCTCCTCTACATCCTGGTGCATGGCACTATGCCCTTTGACGGGCATGACCATAAGATGCTGGTGAAACAGATCAGCAACGGGGCCTACCGGGAGCCACCTAAACCTTCTGGTGAGTGAGAGGGGTGGGTGTTCTTATCCAGGCCTGGGGTGTCCTTCACTCATTCCTAAGGCAAGAACTACACAGTGGCACTAAAGTCAAAAGGGCAACAGTCCATCATGACCCATGGTAGGTTAGGGGACCGTCCACCGTATGTCCAATGTCGAGACCTCTGGGGAAGGAGGGGATAGCTTTCTTCCCATAGGGGCATGCTCGATTATATTCGGGAAGTGGTTCCTAAGCTCCTTCCTTTGCTACAGTTGTCTCATTTCCTATTGCTTTTGTTCTCATCCTCAGAAACCTTTTTGTCCTTGACTATGACTTAGAAGGCAGGAGGAAGGGTGTGAGAGCCCCAGTTTACCCTGAACACAGTCTCTACCCTCAGAGGGTTGAATTGCAATGGAGAGAGAGAGAGGATAGATACCAACATACTCACAAGGGCTCATGAAGGGGTCACAGTCCTGAGGGGTCAGAGGACAGAGAGGCAGCTGGAGGAGTCAGTCCAGGAACTGTGGACTGGGGAGCTGTCCTGGGCCAAGGCATGTACAGAGCCGTAGGCTGGAAGGGACGCATCCAACCCAGGAGTAAGCAGTGTCTTAGCTCAAAAGGGGATGAGCTGGGGACAGGGGACAGGGAGTGCCTATTCTGGGAGTTGCCAAACTGAAGCACCTGCCTTTTGTCTTCCAGACGCCTGTGGCCTGATCCGGTGGCTGTTGATGGTGAACCCCACCCGCCGGGCCACCCTGGAGGATGTGGCCAGTCACTGGTGGGTCAACTGGGGCTACGCCTCCCGTGTGGGAGAGCAGGAGGCTCCGCACGAGGGTGGGCACCCTGGCAGTGACTCTGCCCGGGCCTCCATGGCTGACTGGCTCCGGCGCTCCTCCCGCCCCCTCCTGGAGAATGGGGCCAAGGTGTGCAGCTTCTTCAAGCAGCATGCGCCTGGTGGGGGAAGCACCACCCCTGGCCTGGAGCGCCAGCATTCACTCAAGAAGTCCCGCAAGGAGAATGACATGGCCCAGTCTCTCCACGGTGACCCAGCTGATGACACTGCCCCTCGCCCTGGCAAGAGCAACCTCAAGCTGCCGAAGGGCATTCTCAAGAAGAAGGTGTCAGCCTCTGCAGAGGGGGCACAGGGGGACCTTCAGGAGCTCAGCCCGATCCCTGCGAGCCCAGGGCAGGCTCCCCCCCTGCTCCCCAAGAAGGGCATCCTCAAGAAACCCCGACAGCGCGAGTCTGGCTACTACTCCTCCCCCGAGCCCAGTGAATCTGGGGAGCTCTTGGATGCAGGCGACGTGTTTGTGAGCGGGGATCCCAAGGAGCAGAAGCCCCCGCAAGCCTCAGGGCTGCTCCTCCATCGCAAAGGTATCCTCAAACTCAACGGCAAGTTCTCCCGGGCAACCTTGGAGCTCGCGGCCCCCACCACCTTCGGCTCCTTGGATGAACTCGCCCCACCTCGCCCCCTGGCCCAGGCCAGCCGACCCTCAGGGGCTGTGAGCGAGGACAGCATCCTGTCCTCTGAGTCCTTTGAACAGCTGGACTTGCCTGAACGGCTCCCAGAGCCCCCGCTGCGGGGCTGTGTGTCTGTGGACAACCTCATGGGGCTTGAGGAGCCCCCCTCTGAGGGCCCTGGAAGCTGCCTGAGGCGCTGGCGGCAGGATCCTTTGGGGGACAGCTGCTTTTCCCTGACGGACTGCCAGGAGGTGACAGCGACCTACCGACAGGCACTGAGGGTCTGCTCAAAGCTCACCTGAGTGGGGTAGGCATTGCCCCAGCCTGGGCAGGCTCTCAGATGCAGCTGGCTGTACCCCAAGGGGAGATGCCTTCTCCCCCACCTCCCAGGACCTGCATCCCCACTCAGAAGGCTGAGACAGTTTGCAGTGGAGCCCTGGACAGGGCTGGATGTGGGAAGTAGGCAAATGAAGTGCGTCAAGGGTTCAGTGTCTGTCTTCAGCCCTGCTGAACCAAGAGGATAATAGAGAAAGAGAGGGGAACGGGAAGGCCCGAGACAGAGTCCACGTTGCCCATTTCTTGTGCATGACGGAGTCCAGGTTGCCTGTTTCTTGTGCACGTGGTGGGGCCACAGAGACCTGGAAAGTGAACTCTCCCAGGGCCCATCTCCTGCATCCCATGAATACTCTGTACACGTGGTGCCTTCTAAGGACAGCTCCTTCCCTACTCATTCCCTGCCAAGTGGGGTCAGACCTCTTTACACACACATTCCCATTCCTACCAACCACCAGAACTGGATGGTGGCGTCCCTAAGGTGCCTGAGGCATCCTGGGAATGGTCTGGAGTAACCCTTCCTTATTTTTATTTTTATTTATTTATTTATTTTTTTGAGACAGAGTTTCGCTCTCGTTGCCCAGGCTGGAGTGCAATGGCGTGATCTTAGCTCACCTCAACCTCCGCCTCCCTGGTTCAAGTGATTCTCCTGCCTCAGCCTCCTTAGTAGCTGGGATTACAGGCATGAGCCACCACGCCCGGCTAATTTTGTATTTTTAGTAGAGACAGGGTTTCTCCATGTTGGTCAGGCTGGTCTCAAACTCCTGACCTCAGGTGATTCACCCGCCTCAGCCTCCCAAAGTGCTGGGATTACAGGTGTGAGCCACCATGCCCGACCTAACCCTTCTTATTTAGCCTAGGAGTAAGAGAACACAATCTCTGTTTCTTCAGTGGTTCTCTTTCCTTTTTCATCCTCCAAACCTGGCCTGAGCCTCCTGGAGTTGCTGCTGTGAATCTGAAAGACTTGAAAAGCCTCCGCCTGCTGTGTGGACTTCATCTCAAGGGGTCCAGGCTCTTCTGGACTCCACCTTGGACCTCAGAGACTCAGAACTTCTGCCTCTAAGCTGCTCTAAAGTCCAGACTATGGATGTGTTCTCTGGGCCTTCAGAACTCTAGAGTGTCCATATTTATTTTTTATGTTCTCAGCTTTGTGTTTTAGGAAAAGTGAATCTTGCTGTTTTCAATAATGTGAATTCTATGTTCTGGGAAAATCCACTATGACATCTAAGTTTTGTGTACAGAGAGACATTTTTGCAACGATTTCCACCTCCTCCCACAGCCCCTCCACACCCCACTCCACACTCTGAGTCTCTCTACCTAATGGTCTCTACCTAATGGACCTTCGCGGCCAAAAAGTACCATTAAAACCAGAAAGGTGATTGGAAGCAGGCCCTGCTGTTCTCTGTGGTGATTGAGGTGGGGAGGGATGGTGCTGAGCAGGTTTTTGAGCCTTCTTCTAATACTGGTTCCCCTAGGCTGCCAGGGATGGGAAGTAGAAAAACTGCCGAATCAAAACAAACGTGAGCTCAGTAGCTCTGGCCTGACCCTAAGCACACAGGTGGGAAGGCCCTGGGCCCAGGGTCCCAGTTGTTCTTCTGGCCCTTGGCACTAAAGTAGAAGTGGATTTGGCAGATTATCCCACCCTGCCCCCACCACCTGCCTCCTCCCACCCCTGCTCCTGTCTGCTAGAGCCCTGCTCCTGCTGGGTAAAGACACCCCCACTGCCTTTATTCTCTCCCTCCTAAGAAATCCCCTTTACTCTGGTGCTGGGCAGCTTCTCCCCCCTCCGTCCTCACTGCCTGACTCCTAGAGAAAGCAAAGAATGCCTGGAATGTCCACCCCCACCATACGCCAACTCCCTCAGCCCCCTGCAGAGCATTCCCCACACGCCTGCTCCATTGAGAAACTCCCAGGCTCCGAGGGCTGGGGATGAAAGGGAGGGTGAGGACAAAGTGCCGGCCAGCAGCCGGCTGGCTCTGGCTTCAGGCAGCCTCCCTCCCCTACCCGCGACCCACTCTGGTAGTCACAGGAGGCTTCCAAACATCCCCAGCTCTGGCTCCGGCCCCACAACACACCTGTCCTGCCAGCTGTCGGTGCCTGCCCAGTGGAGCGTTGGACCTCCCCTCCCGCACCTGGAGAGCTGAGCTGGCAAAGTCACGAGTCTGCAAAGGAGATGGGGAGGGCAAGGCAACTATGGGGTCAAGGTGGGAGAACAAACAAGACATTGCTTAGGCGACACTGGAGTACTTAGGTCTTAAGTCTCTGAGGTCCTACTCAGTGCTGAAACTCTGGGCTAGACTCTGGGTAAACATGGAAAAAATCCAGGGGGCGAGTTTATCTCCAGAAGCTTAGAGTTCAGCTGTGGGGTTAGCAGTGCTCCTTTATTCATTCCTCTCATGAATCAAGCCCTTTTGTGTGCTAAGCTTAGTAGAAGACAGAGGTAATTGCTGTATCCCTGGTGCAAAAAACAAAAAATCAAAAAAACAAAAACAAAAAGAAAAAGAGATCTTAGCCTCAAGGAGGTTACAGACTAGGGGTAAGGTAGCATGCAATAAATTCAATCAGAAATGGTTACTGGTTCAGATCCTGTTGAAAGGGAGTTTGGATGATGGAAAGAATTGCATCTTGGGAGATAATAATAGGCGCTACCATTCACGAAGTTTTATGGGTCAAGCTCTTTAGGTGTCTTACCTCACGTAATACGCTCACGATAGCCTTGTTAGTTCAGTACTATTTTTATCATTCTCATTTTATAAAAGAAATGGAGACAAAAACATCAAGTAAGCCAGGCGCAGGTGGCTCACATCTGTAATCCCAGCACTTTGGGAGGCCGAGACAGAAGCATCGCTTGTCAGGAGCTCGAGACCAGCCTGGCCAACACAGTGAAATCCTGACTTTACTAAAAATACAAAAACTTAGCCACACATGATGGCTCACACCTCTAGGCCCAGCTACTTGGGAGGCTGTGGCAGGAAAAACCCTTGAACCTGGGAGGCGGAAGTTGCAGTGAGCCGAGATTGTGCCACTGCACTCCAGCCTGGGCGACAGAACAAGATTCTGTCTCAAAAAAAAGAACTTGATAGCAAATGGGGAAATCAGACCTCAAACCCAGGTCTGACATCCCACAGACTCACGTGAACTGCATGGGGTTTGGAGAATTGGATAAAAGAATGTTTAAGTGTAGGAACTATAAATTTAGATGCCAGGTTTATTTATAAATATTTATTATCTGCCATATTTATTATATGAGCATCCATTATATGCCAGGTTCTTTTGCAGGCACAAGGAATATGCCAATTTCCGAAATGCCCTTTCCTAGTCTCCACAAGCCCTGAGAGAAAGCTAAGAAAGAAGAGAGTGAGGCCGGGCGTGGTGGCTCATGCCAGTAATCCCAGCACTTTGGGAGGCCAAGGTGGGTGGATCACCTGAGGTCAGGAGTTCGAGATCAGCCTGGCCAACATGGTGAAACCCCGTCTCTACTAAAAAAAATTTAAAAAATTTTAAAAAAATTAAAAATTAAAAAAAAAAATTAATGGCCAGCTAATTTTTGTATTTTTAGTAGAGACAGGGTTTCACCATGTTGGCCAGGCTGGTCTCGAACTCCTGACCTCAGGTGATTCTGCCTGCTTCTGCCCCCCAAAATGCTGGGATTACAGGCATGAGCCACCATGCCAAGTCTATTTATTTATTTACTTATGAGACAGCATCTCACTCTGTTGCCCAGACTGGAATACAGTGGTGCAATCTCTGCTCACTGCAACCTGTGCCTCCCGGGCTCAAGCAATCCTCCCACCTCAGCCTCCCAAGTAGCTGGTACTACAGGTGTGTGCTACCATTCCTGACTAATTTTTCTTCTTTCTTTTTTGAGACAGGTTCTCACTCTGTTGCCCAGGCTGGAGTACAGTGGTACAATCTTGGCTTATTGCAGCCTTGACCTCCCAGGCTCAAGCAATCCTCCCACCTCAGCCTCCCGAGTAGCTGAGACTACAGATGTGAACCACCACACCCGTCTAACTTTTGTATTTTTTTGTAGAGACAGGGTTTCGCCATGTTGCCCAGGCTGGTCTGGAACCCCTGGACTTGAGTGACCTGCCCACCTTGACCTCCCAGAGTGCTGGGACTACAGGCTTGAGCCACTGTGCCTGGCCATGGCTGTTTAATATACTATATCATTTACTTATTTACTATACTTGTCTGTCTTTCTCCACTAGAATAGATGCCCCATAAGACAAAAATCTCAGTTTTGTTCACAGATGTATCTCCAGAGCCTGGAGCAGTATACACTGTTGGCTCTCAGTAAATACTGAATGAATGACTGAATGACCGAATGAACATCATACTTTTTTTTCTTTTGAAACAGAGTCTTGCTCTGTCCCCCCCAGGCTGGAGTGCAGTGGCTCGATCTCGGCTCACTGCAATCTCCACATCTCTCTTGCCTCAGCCTCCTGCGTGGCTGGGATTACAGGCACACGCCACCACACCCAGCCAATTTTTGTAATTTTAGTAGAGACTGGGTTTCATCATGTTGGCCAGGCTGGTCTCGAACTCCTGACCTCAAGTGACCCGCCCGCCTCAGCCTCCCAAAGTGCTGGGATTACAGGCGTGAGCCACCACGCCCAGCCTGAATGAATGGCCTATGTAGGTGGTTGCCTTATCAAGCTGAATCTAGTGTCTCAGTAGCCCCCACTCAATGGTCCTGGTCCTGCTCTCTGAGCCATGTCCTGTACATCTATTCTCTTTTCCAAAAAATCAACCCTGTTGTCTATTATGTGATTCCCACCCACTGCCCTTCCCCTACTTTAGAAGTGCCCAGGCTCTTCAGCTAAGACCCAGGACTCTTCCTTTGTCCTAGGTCCATCCTTGCCCTCAAGACATGTGTGGGCTTTCAGTCAGCAGGCTTCAGATTCTGACTGGAAGAGCTGAAGTCCGCCTCTAGCAGCGCTACTGGAGTGTGGGGATTGTGCTTTGCAGGGGACTGTTGTTTCCAGACAGTGATCCAGAGCTCTGGATCACTGTCTCCCCTCTCACTTTATCTGCCCAAGGAGGGTCCAAGGAAGCTGATGGGATGGGGTAGGGGGAGAGGTGAAGGGGTCATCTTGACGGTGGGGACTAACATGCCACTGCAGTTTCCCTCCCTCCACACAGAGGACTGCCTGGACTTGCCCCAGGAAAGGGCTGAGGACGGGGAGAGGATTCCTACCAGGATTTCATGGTCCTGGTTGCAGAAGGCCTTTTCCTGTCTCTTAAAACTGCTTCCCCACCTCCCCCAACCCTCGTCATCGTCTGGGTTCTTCACATTCCGGAAGCACTGATGTGGCACTAAATATTCCTGCAGCTCCAGCCTTCTCCCTTGGGGGCCCACATCATCGCTGTGAGCCTGGTTTCTGGAATGTTTTTGGTATGAAGTGTCCAGGCAGGTGAGGGGAAGGGCTGTGCAGGGCGGGATCCACAGCCCCTCATCTAGGTCTCTTTGGAACCAATAAAATGGATACTCTCTTCCAGCTCAGATTTTCTTTCCCCAGAAGGCTTCCCCCACATCCACCCCCTCACCTTGCCCACCCGTTCCTCCACCTGGCTTAGAAGAGGTTACATAAGCAGATGCAGGCGGACGCAGATGTTAGGACTCTCCTTTCCTGAAAGTCCACATCCCCCAGTCTCTGCTGAGACAGCACTGGCAGAAAGGGCTGTGTCCTCTCCCTCCCTCCCCATTCCACACCCTGTGCTTCCCTTAGGTACAGGCTGTCCCTCCACTGTGTCCTCCTCTCCTCCATCCCCTCCCATTCTAGTCCTGTCCCTCACCCTTCAGCTTCTCCCACTCACTCTCTCTCTCTCTTTTTTTTTTTTTTTTTTTGAGATCGAATCTCTCTCTGTCACCCAGGTTGGAGTGCAATGGTGCAATCTAGGCTCACTGCAACCTCCACCTCCTGGGTTCAAGTGATTTTCCTGCCTCAGGCTCCCAAGTAGCTGGGACTACAAACATGCTCCACCATGCCTGGCATGGTGGCGGATGCCCATAATCCCAGCTACTCAGGAGGCCGAGGCAGTAGAATAGCTTGAACCCAGGAGGCAGAGGTTGCAGTGAGCCAAGATAGTGCCACTGCACTCCAACCTGAGTGATAGAGCAAGACTCCATCTCAAAAAATAAACAAATATATAGTCATGACGAGAATTCGGAAAATACTAATAATTAGGATGGGGTATGGGGATGGAGAGGAGACAGAAATGAAATTTTAAAGAAGGGTGATCAGAGAAGGCCTTCCTGAGAAGGTGGCATTTGAACAAAGACCTGGTGGCAGGGGATGCAGGTGGAACTAGCTATGTGGCTATCTGGGGGAACAGTGTTCAGGGTGGAAGGAACAACCAATGCAAAGACCTTAAAGCAATAGCAGGTTACAAGTCCTAGAACAGCCAGTGAGGCTGGAGCAGAGTGAATGAGAGAGCAGCAGTAGACGTGTCAGGAGAGGTAACAAGGGTGGGGAAGGTAGATTACACAGGGCCTTGTGAACCATTATATGAGCTCCAGCTTTTATTCAGAATGAAATGGCAAACCACCAAGAAGTTCTGAGCAAAGGAATGACATTTTTTTTTAGATAGAATTAAAAAAAAATTCTTCTGCTTGTTGAGAGTAGCCATGGGAGGGTCGATGTTGTCCGATTCTGGAAGGAGGTTGTCCAATTCTGGAAAGGGGCTTGGACTAAAGTCTGTAGCAAAGAAATGACAAGTTGTCAGATTTCTAACATATTCCGAAGCTAGAGCCAACAGGCTTTCCTGATAGATTAGATGTAGGGTATGAAAGAAAGAGGGAAACCAAAAATCACTCCACAGCCTTTGGCGTGAGAAACTTGGAGGGTGGAGTGTCCATTAGCTGGGTTAGGGAAGGCCTGCAGATGGAGGAGGTGTGAGGTGAAGTCAGAGGCACTTAGGCCTCCAGGCAAAGATAAGTGGTATGAGGAGCCTGGAGTTTGAGAGATTTGGGTTGGAGATAGAGATGTGGGGGCTGTTGCTAGAAGGAATTTCTGCTTCAGGTGGAAAATCCAGCCAGATGACACCTGAAGAAGTCCCTTCCATCTGTAAAGATTCTAGGATTGTATTAACTAGGAAAGCAGAAAGCAGTTCTTTCCAAAGCTTGTCTGATATGATTATGTGAGGAGGTGGGCAGTGCTGCGATGAGGAGGCATGTTTTGCCTGGTGGGGACTGGCTTTCTCCACCCGATAAAGTCTTTTTTTTTTTTTTTTTTGACACAGGGTCTCACGCTGTGGCCCAGGCTGGAGTGCAGTGGTGCAATCTCAGCTCACGGCAGCCTCGACCTCCTGAGGGCAAGCGATCCTCCCACCTCAGCACCCCCTGCTCCTCCAGTAGCTGGGACTACAGGTGCACACCACCATGCCCAGCTAATTTTTTTGTATTTTTGGTAGAGACAGGGTTTTGCCATGTTGGCCAGGTTGGTCTCAAACTCCTCACCTCAAGGATCCACCTGCCTCGGCCTCCCAAAGGGCTGGGATCACAGGCTTGAGCTACTGGGCCTGGCCAAAGTCTTTCACAGATTTTTATAAGAAGGTTAGAGAAGTCACCCTTAGACCAGAGCTCTGCCTCTGACATTGGCCCCTACAGAGGGGTTGTGAGTTGCTTTATACAGCAGAGGCCCCAGGCTGGGAGAAGGATTCCCACTCAATATTCTTTCTATGTTTCAGAACTTTCTACTTCAGATCCCTGAAGGAGCCTGGAATCGGAGCACACCCCAGTGAGGGCACGGCAATCTCTGCATTTTCACAAGCACGGCAAGTGACTCTGATCACGCTAAAGTTCCAGAATTTACTCAAGGTGAGGGCCTGAACCTACCTTAACCTAGAATATTTTTACTCTGCCAGGCATGCAGCTTCCCTCTGGGATGAAAATCTTTCTCTCTTTCTCACTCTACCTCTTTTTGGCTCTGAAATCCTCTCCTCACCATCTCTTTGCAAAGGAATTCCCCATCCTTTTCAGTTGTCTTTTCCTTTCTCTCTCCAGCCTCCAACCCCCTCCCTGAGCTAATCCCACCGTCTCAGTTTCACCCCTTCCCCTCTCTAGGGGCAGTTGGGTCAAGCTAGGGGATGAGTCATCCTAGGTGGGGGAGGGGATTTCAGGTCCATAAATGGGCAAAAACTCAGATTTCAGGTTTCTGTGTCTAGGAAAAGGCCAGTCTGTCCCCTCTATCTCTCCACCCCCAAAGGAATTCCCCGGGGAAGAAGAGGAAAGAGTCTGGGGCTGGCTTTGACCGGATGGAATCCTAGAAATAGCAGAGCTTTTTAGGAGATAGGTTTCAGTGTGACTCAGCTTCCCTGATAAACAGACACTGCCGGCCAGGATTTTCCCAGCCCAAGAGGCCAAAGCCCCCACTTCCCAGTGGAAGTGTTCAGCTCTGCCTCTGGAGTTCTGGGCCCAGCCAGCACCACTGCCTCCATCCTCCTCACCATTCTCTTTCCATGATCAGAATTCGAGCTCCAAGCTGCATTAACCTGAGCTCTGGCCTGTGAGGGCACCTAGCTATTGCAGCAGAACTCACCGCATGTCCCCTCCTGGAAGCTAGGGTTAAGGTGCAATGACCCTTCAAAGTTCTTCCAGCTAGATTCCGAATCACCTCTTTATGACCCCTGGCAGCAATCACCCATCACCTTTGTTGTGTCCATCCGGAGGGTCCTTGGTAAGTGACAACTTCATACTCACAGCAGGCTAGCTACTGGCAGGGATCCCTCCTCTGCTGAGGGACCCTGGCTTGCCCTGTCTCCCAGTCCAATGTGCAGTCCTCTGTGAATCCAAGAGCCATTGGTGAGGCTGAGTGGGGCCTGGGGAGAGCCTGGCCTGCCAACAGGGCCTCACATGGTGGCCAGGCTCACCTGAAGACCTGTTTGACATTCAGAGCCTCACTTTGCTGCTCAGAAACCTTGCTTATCAACAGGCTAGGAGGCTCAGGAGCAGACTCACTGAGCTCTAGGAGAGGAATGGATTCAGCCAACGTGCCAATTCATTCATTTCTAATGAATAACAAAACCCCTGTCAAACCAACCAGATACTTGGGTTTGCTGATGAGCACATTCACTGCCTGTGGCAATTTCACACAAGGGTATTCTGAAGTTCAGTGGGAAGTTTTCTTGAAGAGCATGGAAGCTGGGCTAGGAGAGCTGGTTGAATTGGTCTTCATGGTGGCGCCAACCTCTTTGTCAAGATACATCTGGTAACCCCGTTCAGGACACCCCGCCCCAGCGCAGCTCTTGGGAGTGCCTCCCCACACACGCACACATTGGACATCCCAAAGACAGCCTTGCTGGGCTAGCACATTCTTCCCACAGAGTGCACTGCAATGACTTAGAGAGTCACTTTCACAGTCAGCTCACACCCATCACATTACTGCAAGGATTAAATGAGACAACACATGAACATGCTTTGTAAGCAATACATCACCGGAGAAAACCTAAGGAGTGAGAACAGGTACTCAATAAATGTTTAATAAAGGGCCTCCACCCGCTTTCCTGGCCCCAGCCCCTTATGAAGGGGAATCTGATAGTTAAATCAAGTGAAAACCCATTCCCTAATAAACACACCAACATTTATTAAGACCTTACTATTGTTCTAAGTGCCACGTAAAATACAGAACAGAAGCAATTGAGGCACGTCCCCTCCTTCAAGGAATTTACATGTAATAAACTTGGGGCCATAAACTAACAGCTACAGGATGGTCATTAACAGCACAGAGGTGGGAGGCTGGTGGCTCAGGCCTGTAATCCTAGCACTTTGGGAGGCTGAGGCGGGTGGATCACCTGAGGTCGAGAGTTCAAGACCAGCCTGACCAACATGGAGAAACCCCATCTCTACTAAAAATACAAAATTAGCCGGGCACATGCCTGTAATCCCAGCTACTCGGGAGGCTGAGGCAGGAGAATTGCTTGAACCGGGAGGCAGAGGTTGCGGTGAGCCGAGATTGCACCATTGCACTCCAGCCTGGGCAACAAGAGCAAGACTCCGTCTCAAAAAAAAAAAAAAAAAAGCACAGAGGTGAATGTGCTAAGGGTGTGTGTAGTAAGACGCCCCAGTTCCATTGGAGCTGGTTGTCATGGGACTGCTTGTGTTGACGTGGTTAGACTGAAAACTGGCCGTTTTCAGTCCCCACTCTTGCGTCACTGGATTGGTCAGTCAAGGAAGAAGCCCCCCAGCTGTGGGGCTCTGCACGCCTGGGCCCAGGGGCAGAGTTACTGGAGCGGAGATTTGAGAGCCCAAGTTGTTCCTCATAAGCAATGTTAGCCTTGCTGTCCCAGCCCTTGCTGGAGATGCCCACGAGGGTCAGAATGGGCAGACAGGCTGGGCGTAGTGGTTCACATCTGTAATCCCAGCATTTAGGGAGCCAGAGGTGGAAGGATAGCTTAAGCCCAGGAGTTCAAAACCTGCCTGGTCAACATCGCAAGACCCCATTCTCCACAAAAAGGGGGGGAAAAAAAAGAACAGGCAGACAGATGCCAGGTAGGGGTGAGGGGTGGAGTTGGTCAACTCCCTCCCTCACCAGTCATGGTTGGGGGTGGAGTGAGCAGCACACAGCTGGCTCCTTGACCCTGGCCTCCTACCAGGCTCACCCATGCTGTCTCCCTGCCTAGCAGGGTTGACTTTCTTTAGATGCCTCTTAAAGGCTCTGGGAACACAGAACTGCAGTTCTCTCTTTCACAGCTAAGTGAGCTTGGTCCACCTCACAACTGAGTCCCATACCCAGGCCTTTTGGGGCAGTCTATCTGGATCCAAGGTTCCCCACATCTGCACTCATCTCAGAAAAAAAGAACCAGCTTGGAATTACATTAAATTATATGCATGGTGTCACACCATCCCCATCCCAAATTAACTTGCAGGGCAAAGGAGTAGATGCTGATCACCACTGAAGTCTCTGGCATTGTGCTAGAGCACTGGTTCTCCAAGTGTGGTCCAGGAACCCCTGGGGGCTCCCCAAATCTTTTCAGAAGGTACACACAGTCAGAAGTGGGGTTTGTTGTTGTTGTTGTTGGTGGTGGTGTTTTGAGGCAGGGTCTCGCTCTGTCACCCAGGCTGGAGAGCCACAGTGTGATCGTGGCTCACTGCAGCCATGATCAAGCAATTCTCTTGCCTCAGCCTCCCAAGAAGCTGGGATTACAGGCATCTGCCACCACACCCAGCTAATTTTTGTATGTTTAGTAGAGACGGGGGTTTCTCCATGTTGGTCATGCTCTTCTCGAACTCCCGACCTCAGGTGATCCACCTGCCTCGGCCTTCCAAAGTGCTGGGATTACATGTGTGAGCCACTGTGCCTGGCCTTAATTACTACTTTTAAAATGTCTGTTTTCATTTCTAATATGGTAAATATCAGTAGCTATCATTCATCCACATAAATGAAAGTTCTTTGGGTGTCCTCAATAATTTCTAAGAGTGTAAAGAGATCCTGAGATCAAAATGGTTGAGAACTGCTGCTTTCATGCGAAGGAATACAAGGTTGGGTGCGGCGACTCACGCCTGTAATCCCAGGACTTTGGGAGGCTGAGGTGAGTGGATCACTTGAGGCCAGGAGTTCAAGACCACCCTGGGCTGCATGGCAAAACCCCATCTCTACTAAAAAGGCAAAAATTAGCTGGGCACGGTGGTATGTGCCTGTAATTCCAGCTATTTGGGAGGCTGAGGTGGAAGGATCCATTGAACCTAGGAGATTGAAGCTGCAGTGAGTTGAGATCGCACCACTGTGCTCTAGCCTGGGTGACAGAGTAAGACTGTCTCCAAACAAAAAGAGAAGGAATACAGCAGGTAGGGAGTTGCCAGATAAAATAAAGGATGTCCAGTTACATTTGAATTTCTGATACACAATGAGTAATTTTTTAGTATAATATTACATAGGACATGCTTAACTAAAAAGTTATTCATTGTTTGTCTGAAATTCAAATTTAAATGGGTTTTCTGTGTTCTGTATTTTTACTTGCAAAATATGGCAACCCTAACAGCAGGAGAGATTTGGGTTAGACAACAAGATGAACTTGGATCAGATATTGGGATTCTGACCCAGGGAAGGATGGAGAATCCCCTATTCTGGACGGCTTTAAAAAAGGAGAATGTGGGCCAGGTGCAGTGGCTCACGCCTGTAATCCCAGCACTTTGGAAGGCCAAGGCAGGAGGATCACCTGAGGTCAGCAGTTCAAGACCAGCCTGACCAACATGGAGAAACCCCGTCTCTACTAAAAATACAAAATTAGGCAGGCGTGGTGGCGCATGCCTGTAATCCCAGTTACTTGGGAGGCTGAGGCAGGAGAATCACTTGAACCCAGCAGGTGGAGGTTGCGGTGAACCGAGATCGCACCATTATACTCCAGCCTGGGCAACAAGAGCAAAACTCCGTCAAAAAAAAAAAAAAAAAAAAAAAAAAAAAAAGAGGAGAATGTGGTGAGGTGTGGTGGCTCACGCCTGTAATCCCAGCACTTTGGGAGGCCAAGGCAGGCAGGTCACCTGAGGTCAGGAGTTCAAGACCAGCCTGGCCAACATGAAGAAACCCCACCTCTATTAAAAATATAAAAATTAGCCAGGTATCGTGGCACACACCTGTAATCCCAGCTACTTAGGAGGCTGAGACAGGAGAATCGCTTGAACCCAGGAGGCGGAGGTTGCAGTGAGCCGAGACTGTGCCATTGCACTCCAGCCTGGGTGACAGAGTGAGACTCCATCTCAGAAACAAACAAACAAACAAAAAACAAAACAAAACAAAAAAGAAAGGTGAGTGTGTCCGAGGACCTGAAGGGCAAGCCTCTAAATGCTTAGGGGTAGAGTTTATAGTCAGAAGGACCTTCCCACAGCTGTGCCAGAGACTCCCCCACCCTCAAGAAACCTCAGCAGCTGAGGATGAACAAAACCCACAGGAAGTGGTGGAAGTGAAACTTGGTGTCAGTGTTGTTGTTATTAAAAGGGGGAAGTGCCGCTGGGTGAGTGAAGGGTGGGTGGAGGCAGGGAACCGAATTTTCTAGAGGTAATGAGGTCATTCAGCAGCCCCTCCCTCCTGCTCTGCTAAAAATAGTTATGGTTGTGATAGGGGTGCGGGTTGTCTGAGGCTAGGGGAATGACTCTTGCTTGAGGTCTAGATGGGGCAGAGCAGAAGTGGTGCTGGGGTGGTCGGAGCTTCAAACCAGGTAGCAGGAAAACCTAAGAAGCATTTTTGGGTTTGGAAATAAACAAATAAGTAGCCTCAGAAGCAGCTTAGAGGAGAAGGGCCCTGCCCTCCAGCTAAGAGAACTAACCGTAAGAGGGAAGAGGGGCCCGTGACCATGGCAGTCCCTCTTTGGTCAGCATGGGAAGCTCTAAGAAGCTCTTTCCATTAAGAGAGACAGGGGTGCTCCAGAAACCAGGCTGGCAGGGAGGTTGCAGTGCGTTTTTGTCTTTAGCATTTATTGAGCACTTACTGTGTGCTTGGCATTGTGCCAGGCCCTGAGGCTCCTGAATTAAATACAATGTGGTTCCTGTGCTCCAGAGCTTGGAAGTCCAGGGGAAGAGATAGGCATAAAACTAACATAAATTCATGAACTCATTGTGATCAGAGGGAACAGTTGAAAGCCCGAGCAGCAGCCGACCTGTGAGCCTGAGCCCGCCCCTCAGCAACTCTCCCCAGCCCTGGCCCAGGCTGCAAATCAACAGAGGCCGGAGTCACCCAGCTGCCTGCAGAGCCATGCATCAAGCCAGGACCCTTTCTCTGCCCAGACGTCTTTGCCAACTGTTTAGAGCAAAGGGAAATAATCTGGTTTGGGGAAAGACATAAGAATGACAGTTTTCTTTTCAAAACCTTCACCCTCTCCCATTTCAGCCTGAGAAAAGCTGTTAGATTTTTCTTCAGAGGGTTTCTAAGGGCCACAATTGCCTTCCACCTAAGAGGGAACAGGGTGGGGAGGGGTGGCAATGGCTTTCTTCGACCGCAGAGGTTTTGGATTTAGCCTGAAGTCACAGAACAAGTGAAGCTGAAAGTTCACCCTTTTCTGGTATCTAGAGCTTATTGAACAAATGTCCATTGACCCCCTATTGCCAGGGGCAGGGGTGAAATATTGAGTTGAGTCCAGGGCTCCAGCCTACTAGAGGCACAGTCTTTAGAGGAGTCAGATAATGACCAGGCAGTGCCTAAGCAGGATCTGAATCCAGGGCCGTGAGGAGGGAGCAGGCCCCTTCGTCATCAGATGCTTCATGGAGGGAGCTGGGTCTTGCAGGCTGAATAATTTTCTGGGTCAAGTACGTGTTTAGGGAGCAAGAATTCCTTGGAAACTTAAAAACTAGTCTCCCATGGTCAAGTCTGGTGCCTGTATGTGAACATTATACACATGGAACATGGCTCTGTATCCTGACTCCTGTGCCCCGCTGCCACATTTTATACTCCTAGGTGTGTGCTCCTGGCCAGTGAGGTGTCTGCACTCTTGGGACAAGTGGTGGTCAGGGAGTCTTTGTCCCCCGGGTTCCTGGAGTTCAGGCTACAGGTCTGGTTTCTGCCATTGCCCTTCCTCTGGTTCCCTCCTTCTCACAAGCCACAGCCTGGCAACTGGCCCTCTCTCTGCCTTCGTGAGGAGGGAGGCTGCTCAAACCACAGCTCACCACAGAGGCCAAGCTGGGTGTGCCTCTGTGGAGCAGCGGCAGGAGCCGGCTGAACACAGCCAGGACCAGTTTCCCCAGGGGCCAAATGCAACCTGTTCTCCAATGCATCTTCCCCACTGCTGGGCAAACTGTGTTGGGCTTCTGTGAGACCCCATAAAGGTAAGAGAGTCTGGAGTGACTTTGCCCAGACTGACTGTGTGACCTTGAGCAAGTCACTGGACCTCTCTGGGCCTTGACCTCCTTTATTCAATTATAATCCAGACCCTAGCCGGGCGCGGTGGCTCAAGCCTGTAATCCCAGCACTTTGGGAGGCCGAGGCGGGCGGATCACGAGGTCAGGAGATAGAGACCATCCTGGCTAACACGGTGAAACCCCGTCTCTACTAAAAATACAAAAAACTAGCCAGGCGCGGTGGCGGGCGCCTGTAGTCCCAGCTACTCGGGAGGCTGAGGCAGGAGAATGGCGTAAACCCGGGAGGCGGAGCTTGCAGTGAGCTGAGATCCGGCCACTGCACTCCAGCCTGGGTGACAGAGCAAGACTCCGTCTCAAAAAAAAAAAAAAAAAAAAAAAAAAAAAAAAAAAAAAAAAAAATCCAGACCCTAGGGTTTATCCCAGCAATGTATGTGAACGTGCACTGTGAGTTGTCGAGCACAGCACTCATGTGAGAGGTTATTACTTTATTACTTTGAATTTGCCCTGAGCCCCACAGTTTGGGGAGGGAGGCTGCCTCAGAATTTATTTTTGGGTATCAGCTTCCAGATGGAGATTCCTAACTAGGGATGTGAGGATGGTCTGCAGGGAGTCCTGGTGTCATATACAGAATTTTTGAGTAGATGCATTTTTCTTGGAAGAAGATGCAGAGTTTCCATCAGACCCTCAAGAGTCTGATGAAAACCTCTTAAGAGCCACCCATGGGGGGCAGGCAGAGGGGCCTCAAATCCTTAGTGGCAGTATTCACGAACCAATGTGACCCGCTCAACAAGGACATGCCTATGTGGGTCTGAAAATACCAAGTGCAGGCCGGCAAGCTAACAGAGCTCATGAGAACCACAGTGCCAGAGCCTGTGAGGTGAATTTCATTACCACCCTCTGTGCTGGCCTGACCTTAGCTGGAGCACTGTGCTCTGTTCAAAACAACATGCTTTTTGCGGAGTTTTTTTTTTTTTTTTTTGGTTGGTTGGTTTCGTTTTTTTTGAGATGGAGTCTCACTCTGTCGTGTAGGCTAGAGTACAGTGGCGTGATCACAGCTCACTGCAGCCTTGATCTTCCAGGTTCAAGTGATCTTCCTACCTCAGCCTCCCAAGTAGGTGGCCCATGTCTTCATGCCTGGCTAATTTTTTTTTCTTTTTTCTTTTTCTTTTTTTTTTTTTTTAAGTAGAGATGAGGTCTTGTCTTCTTGCCCAGGCTGTTCTCAAACTCCTGGATCCAAGTGTTGCTCCTCCCTTAGCCTCCACTTTGAGATTACAGGCGTGAGCCACTGCACCTGGACAAAGATATCATGTTTTAAGAACTTGGGTAAATGGAAATGTTTCCAGAGGAAAAAGGCCAAGCTGTCAAAAGGTCTTATGCCCATGTCTTGGGAGAAATGACTGAAAGAACTAAGGGTATTTGGCTTGCAGCAAAGAATATAGGTTAGATGGGGATTGGAAGTGGGCAGTAACTTCTTGAAATGCCGCCTAGTGAATTCTACCGGGAGGCAGACAGAAACTTAGCAAAAGGAAATACTTTCCAGCGGGGAGCCCTGTCCCTCCTGGAGTGGAATAGGACTTCCCTCTGCCTCACATACTTGGCTCCGCAGGATGGAATACATTGCAGACAGGATCCAAGCTCTATCTAACAAGGGAACAAATAGATGACAATGGCCACTTCCCTAGGGTTTGGGAGACTGAGTGATGCCTTGTGGGTCAGGCAGGGGAGTACAGGCTGGACTTGGGCCCTTGCAGCCTCTGTCTCCGTCACAAAGGAGTCTGTTCTGTCTGCCTGGGTCTGCGCCGTCAAACTCCTCCCTTTCCACTTCACAACCCACTGATGTGGTGTTGCACAAGCAGCGGGGGGAGCCAGGTTGGGTGAAGAGAGAGGAAGCGGGCGGCCCTGGGAGGCTGGGCTGCAGCTCCCTTGGAGGACAAGCTAGGCTGTCGTGGGCCAGGCTGGAGGGGTGGGGAGGGGAAGATGGCTCACTGGTGAGTCACGGTGGCCATTGTCTGCTCCTGCTCCCTCTGGGGGAGGGTGACTGAAAGAGACAAGCCCTCTGGCCAGCTGGGCCTGTGAGGGCAGGTTTTCCACCCTTGTCCGCACAGCTCTGAAAGCAACTGGGGTTTGGCTCCCTTACCCTGATTGCCCATCATGCAACAAGGCAGGGCTGGTGGCTGGCATTGGATGGATGCTGAGAGGAGGGTGTCCAACCCCGCTCACACCTTGCTAAGGGGCTCAAGATGGTCAGTGGATCCTAAAAGCCCAGGCTTGGGGAGAAGCTGTCCTGCCCTGTCTGGCAGGGCAGAGGAAGCAGGCAGGCGTGCCCCTCTCTGGTGATCACACTGAACTGAGCGGCACACCCTCCCCACCGCACCCTTCCTAAGCCTCCTTCCAAACCTGCTCCCATCTAGCAGGCCTGTCCAGCACCCCACCCTCCCTCAGGGCCCCAGGGGGAGCCTGCAGAGAGCGAGGTCACTCTGGGTCGGTGCCTGGAGGCACCACCCTTGCCCCTCACCACAACCTGGTCTGGTCCGAGTGTCAGGGCCTCCATCCTGCCCCCTGTCAAGCCCAAGTTTGGGTCCCTGATAACTCCTAAGGCTGACGTCACAGAAGCACAGAATGACAGACTGTCAGGGTTATTGTACGTTTGGGGAAACTGAGGTTCACAGAGGTCAGACACATGCAGCAGGGGTGCCCAGTCTGCAGTGGGCAGGTGGAGGAGGGAAGACTCCCTGGCGGGGGACAGCTGTGCTTCCAGGCCCTGGCAGGCCTCCGAGCTGGGGACAGTCTGAGGTTTAGGGCCACCTTACAGTTCCCCTGCCGCTGCCTCCTTTGCTGCTTCATTCTCATTTGGGTGGAACAAAGGTGTTCCAGAGCTCAGGGGGTGAGGTGAAGTAAGGAGCTGCCTTGTGTGGGCGGCCGTGTGGCTTTGGAGTTGACAGACGTAGGTTAGAGCCCGCATTTCTCAACCTTCTGCCGGCGGGACCCTGAGAGGTGCCTAGATCTCATTTCCCATCTGTGAAATGACAGTAATAAGCATCTCACAATGCAAAATGCTTTGCATATATTGTCTCATGTATCTTTGAAGAGGAACAGAATATGCCACACCAAAATATGCCACTTCAGCATCAGGGTTACTCTCATTTGAAAAATGGCTGATGCAAAAGGCACACTCTGACCTCTTCCCTTTTCTCCTTGTCCCCAGGGGAAAGAAACGTTTTTGTCACCAGAGATGAGGAGTTGAGGCAGAGGCAAATGTGCACAAAAGGATAAAATACCTCTTACCTTCCTTAGCTTCCCTAATCATCCTTTTCCACAGTCGCCACTCTTTCTTTTTTTTTTTTTTTTTTTTTTTTGAGACAGAGTCCCGCTTTGTCGCCCAAGTTGGAGTGCAGTGGCGTGATCTCAGCTCACTGCAACTCCCACCTCCCAGGTTCGAGCGATTCTCCTGCCTCAGCCTCTTGAGTAGCTGGGATTACAGGCGCCCGCCACCATGCCTGGCTAATTTTTGTGTTTTTAGTAGAGATGGGGTTTCACTATGTTGGCCACGATGGTGTCGATCTCCTGACCTCATGGTCCACCCACCTTGGCCTCCCAAAGTGCTGGGATTACAGGCATGAGCCACTGCGCCAGGCCCACAGTTGCCACTCTTTCTGTGATCATCTTGGTTTTGCAACTTCTTTAGATCCCCCTCGTCTTTGGGGGAACCTCTGTGTACAGGTGAAACAAAATCTGAATGTGTTTCTCCTGAAAATATGTCTTACGTCAACTTAATTCTGAGGCCCCGCTGAAGACCCTTGGAGGACGGAGGTGAAGTTTTGCCTCCCCTGGAACTCTTGCAACAACACTGAGGTCAATATTATCCCCATTCTTCAGAAGAGAAAATTGAAACTTGGAGAGGTTAAACACATGTGCTGGATCCCATGAGGAGAAAGCTGTGGAGCTGGGTTGTGACTGGGACTGTGATTTGAGGGCCTTCCCTTTTTTTTTTTTTTTTTTCTTTTTTGAGACAGGGTTTTGCTCTGTTGCCCAGGCTGGAGTGCAGTAGCATGATCATGGCTCACTACAGCCTTGACCTCCTGGGGCTCAAGTGATCCTCCCACCTCAGCCTCCTGAATAACTGGAACTACAGGTATGCACCACTATACCTGGCTCATTTTTACATGTTTTGTAGAGGTGTTTCACCATGTTGCCCAGGCTGGTCTCAAACTCCTGGGCTCGAGCAATCTTCTGGCCTTGGCCTCCCAAAGTGCTGGAATTACAGGTGTGAGCCACTGCGCTCAGCCAAAGACCTATTGTTTTTTTGAAACCCAGTTTCACTCTGTCCCTCAGGCTGGAGTGCAGTGGCATGGCAACCTCTGCTTCCCAGGTTCAAGTGATTCTTCTGCCTCAGCCTCCCCAGTAGCTGGGATTACAGGTGCATGCCACTGTACCTGGCTGATTTTGTATTTTTAGTAGAGACGGGGTTGCCCAGGCTGGTCTCGAACTCCTGACCTCAGGTGATCCACCCGCCTTGGCCTCCCAAAGTGCTGGGATTACAGGCGTGAACCTGGCCTCTCGAGGCCCTACTCTTTTTTGAGACGGAGTCTCACTCTGTCGCCCAGGCTGGAGCGCAGTGGCTCCGCCTCCTGGGTTCACGCCATTCTCCCACCTCAGCCTCCAAGTAGCTGGGACTACAGGCGCCCGCCACCACGCCCGGCTAGTTTTTTTTGTATTTTTAGTAGAGACGGGGTTTCACCATGTTAGCCAGGATGGTCTCCATCTCCTGACCTCGTGATCCACCCACCTGGGCCTCCGAAAGTGCTGGGATTACAGGCTTGAGCCACCGCGCCCGGCCGAGGCCCTACTCTTGATGGCTCTTCTAGACTGCTGCTGGCTCAGGATGGATCTGAGACATGGAAGAGGTAAGTGAGATAAAAGGTCACAGTGCTCTTCCCAGAGCAGGGCAGTGGAGAGAGGGGCTTCTCAGGCAGAGGATGCTACTGATGTCCAAAGGAGAGGAGGCCGAGAGGGTTGCCCTGAGTCCAGGGACACAGTCCAGGGCTTTCAACTGTGCCTGGGGGAGCTTTGGGCTAGCGGTAGAGGAGGGACTGGAAGTCTTGAACAGCAGGTGGCCAAGAGTTCGTATAATGGAGGTTCTGTGGTTAAAGGGGCTCCTCAGTGCCCATGGGATGAGGGCTGAGGGCTCGGACTCAGGATGAGTACGTGCCAAGCTGCTGACAGTGCTTTCCTCTAGGGAGAGGGGCTGAGGGACGTTGTTACTCTCTATGCCTTCACAGTGTTTGCTTTTTTTTTTTTTTTTTTGAGACCAGGCCTTGCTCTGTCACCTAGGCTGGAGAGCAGTGGCATGATCACGGCTCACTGCACCCTCAACCTTCTGGGAGCAAGTAATCCTCTGCCTCAGTCTCCCAAGTAGCTGGGACTGCAGCCAAGGGTCACCACCCTTGGCTAATTTTTTTTTTTTTTAAGTTTTCTTTTGTAGAGACAAGGACTTGCTATGTTAGCCAGGCTGGTTTCGAACTCCTGGCCTCAAACAATCCTGCTGCTTCTGCTTCCCAAAGTGCTGAGATTACAGGCATGAGCCATGTTTGCATTTTGTTTGTTTGTTTTTTGTTTTTTGCTTGTTTGTTTTTACAATGATTGTGCCATATTTGAATTTTCTTTCTTTTCTTTTTTTTTTTTTTTTTTTTGAGACGGAGTCTCACTCTGTCACCTGGACTGGAGCGCAATGGCGTGATCTCAGCTCACTGCAACCTCTACCTCCTGGGTTCAAGCAATTCTCCTGCCTCAGCCTCGTGAGTAGCTGGGATCACAGGCATGCGCCACCACGCCTGGCTAATTTTTGTATTTTTAGGAGAGACAGAGTTTCACCGTGTTGGTCAGGCTGGTCTCAAATTCCTGACCTTGTGATCCGCCCACCTCGGCCTCCCAAAGTGCTGGGATAACAGGCGTGAGCCACCATGCCCAGCCTTTTTTTTTGAGACAGAGTTTTGCTTTTCTTGCCCAGGTTGGAGTACAATGGCGTGATCTTGGCTCGCTGCAACCTCTGCCTCCCGGATTCAAACGATTCTCCTGTCTCATCCTCACGAGGGACTGAGATTACAGGCATGCGCCACCATGCCTGGCTAATTATGTATTTTTAGTAGAGATGGGGTTTCTCTGTGTTGGTCAGGCTGGTCTTGAACTCCTGACCTCAGGTGATCCGCCCGCTTTGGTCTCCCACAGTGTTGAGATTACAGACATGAGCCCCGCATGCAGTCGAATTTCTTTTAAAGGAAGAATAAAGACCAGAAGGGCCTATGTCATGCTAATAGTGGGTGGCGGGGAACGACTTGGGATTTGAGTTTCCCAGTTGAATTTTCTGCAACAAACATGTATCAGTGAAACTAGAAAAATATTTTAAAATGAGATTACATATGTAAATTGTTCAGAGTAGCGGCGCTGTTGGAACAGAACACCTGCCATACTGGGAAGTTTTCTATCTGCACTGTCTGAGACTGGAGTCACTGAAGCCACTATGGCTGTGGGCTCTTGACATGTGGCTAGTGCAGCTCAGGAACTGGATTTTTAATTTATTTAATTTTGACGATGTTAAATTTAGGCCAGGCTGGGCGCAGTGGCTCAAGCCTGTAATCCCAGCACTTTGGGAGGCCGAGACGGGCGGATCACGAGGTCAGGAGATCGACCTGGCTAACACGGTGAAACCCTGTCTCCACTAAAAAATACAAAAAACTAGCCGGGCGAGGTGGCGGGCGCCTGTAGTCCCAGCTACTCGGGAGGCTGAGGCAGGAGAATGGCGTAAACCCGGGAGGCGGAGCTTGCAGTGAGCTGAGATCCGGCCACTGCACTCCAGCCTGGGCGACAGAGCGAGACTCCGTCTCAAAAAAAAAAAAAAAATTTAGGCCAGGCACAGTGGCTCATGCATATAATCCTAGTGCTTTGGGTGACTGAGGCAGGAGGATCACCTGAGTTCAGGAGTTCGAGACCAGCCTAGCCAACATGGTGAAACCCTGTTTCTACCAAAAAAAACCACCAAAAATTAGCTGGGCATGGTGGCGGGCACCTGTAGTCCCAGCTATTCAGGAGGGCGAGGCACAAGAGCTGCCTGAACCTGGGAGGTGGAGGCTGCAGTGAGCCAAGATTGTACCACTGCACTCCAACCTGGGTGACAGAGTGAGATCCTGTCTCAAAAAAACAAAACAAAACAAAAAAATTAAATAGCTCTGTCTTGAGAGCATCGAATAGGACAGCCTGTGAGGGTGACAGGGCGATGCTGGGTCTTAGGAGTGAGTTTCCTGCCTTATCACCATCTGAGCCCCACCTGATGGGTGCTTTCTCCCCTATCCTTTCTCTCCTCCCAGGCTTCAGAGCATCCTCTGTTCAGGGTCCCTCCTGCCTCAGGTTCCTTCTCCAACATGTACAGAGGACAGGGGTTCCTCGGTCAAACCCCTCCAGGTGTGTGTGTGTCATGGTGGGGGTATCTCCTGCAGGTGAGAGCCCAGGCTCAGCACCACCTTGCTGTGGGGATCTTGGGCAAGTCACCTCCCCTTTCTGGGCCTCAGTTTCTTCATCTGTATAATGAGGGTATTGGCCAGAGATTCCATAAGGGCCCCATGGCCCTTTGTCTTCTTCTTTTTTTTGTGTGTGTGGGGGGATGGAGTCTCGCTCTGTCGCCCAGGCTGGGATGCAGTGGCACAATCTCAGCTCACTGCAAGCTCCGCCTCCCGGGTTCACGCCATTCTCCTGCCTCAGCCTCCCGAGTAGCTGGGACTACAGGCCCCCGCCACCACGCCTGGCTAAGTTTTTGTATTTTTAGTAGAGACGGGGTTTCACCGTGTTAGCCAGGATGGTCTCGATCTCCTGACCTCGTGATCCGCCCGTCTCGGCCTCCCACAGTGCTGGGATTCCAGGCTGAGCCACCGCACCTGGCCTCATGACCCTTTGTCTTCTAATTGCTGAGATCACTGGTTGAGGTCTTTGGCCATGGTCAGGTGTACTGGGCACTGCTGGGCAAGGGACACTTAAATGAGGTAACAGAAAGGACTTTCTGCTTTGGGAGGCTGAGGTGGGAAGATTGCTTGAGCCCAGGAGTTCAAGACCAGCCTGGGCAATATAGTGAGACTTCATCTCTACAACGTAGTGAGACTTCATCTCTGCAATAAAAAAACAATTAGCCGGGTGCAGTGGTGGGTGTGGTCCCACCAGCTACTCAGGAGGCTGAGGTGGGAGGATGGCTTGAGCCCAGGAACTCAAGCTTGCAGTTAGCTGAGACCGTTCCACTGCACTGCAGTGAGACTTTATCTCAGAAAAAAAAAAAAAAAGGCTGGGTGCGGTGGCTCACGCCTGTAATCCCAGCACTTTGGGAGGCCGAGGTGGGCGGATCACAAGGTCAGGAGATCGAGACCATCCTGGCTAACACGGTGAAACCCTGTCTCTACTAAAAATACAAAAAATTAGCCGGATGTGGTGGCAGGCACCTGTAGTCCCAGCTACTCTGGAGGCTGAGGCAGGAGAATGGCGTGAACCCGGGAGGCGGAGCTTGCAGTGAGCCGAGATCATGCCACTACACTTTAGCCTGGGTGAAAGAGCGAGACTCCGCCTCAAAAAAAAAAAAAAGAACTTTCTGGCTGGAAGACTAACAAGGCGCTGGGATGGGTGAAGTGTGTGATGATGGGTGTGTCATGGGGCCAAGAGAGCTCTCTGCCTGTTGATCCAGCTTGCCTCTGGCAGTTCGTTGCTCTGTACTCTTCCTCAGATCCTGACTTTATTTTGACACTTACCAATCTCTGTTGTCACTGACCTATTTTTATCTCTGTCTTTCCCAATAGATTTCAAGATGTTCACAGAGAAAGAGTCTGCCGAGCTCACCTCTGGATACCCCAGCTCCTATGTGAAGCAAATGTTTCTTTTTTTATTTTTTGAGACAGTCTCACTGTGTTGCCCAGGCTGGAGTGCAGTGTCCCATTCTTGGCTCACTGCAGCCTCCACCTCCCAGGTTCAAGTGATTCTCCTACCTCAGCCTTCTGAGTAGCTGAGATTTCAGGTGCGGGCCACCACACCCAGTTAAATTTTGGTTTCGCCATGTTGGCCAGGCTGGTCGGGAACTCCTGACCTCAGGTGACCCATCCGCCTTGGCCTCCCAACCTGCTGGGATTACAGGTGTGAGCCATTACGCCTGGCCCAGATGTTTCTTTTTCTTTCTTTTTTTTGAGATGGAGTCTCACTCTGTCGCCCAGGCTGGAGTGCAGTGGTGCGACCTCGGCTCACTGCAACCTCAGCCTCCCAGATTCAAGTGATTCTCCTGCCTCAGTCCCCCATGTAACTGGGATTACAGGCCAGCACTGCCACGCCTGGCTAATTTTTGTATTTTTAGCAGAGATGGGGTTTCACCAGTTGGCCAGGCTGGTCTTGAACTCCTGACCTAGAGTGATCCAGCCACCTCAGCCTCTTAAAGTGCTGGGATTACAGGTGTGAGCCACCGTGCCTGGCCCCAGACAATGTTTCTACAGGTTTGAAGAACAGAAGCATGAACAGTTCCTTTGCAACCTCTCCCTGGCTTTTCCCTTTGGGGTTAGAGTTAAGCTCCATGGCTAAAGGACCCAGACTTGAGAAAAAATACAAAGTCAACAGAATTTGGAGACATTTTGTCTTGCTTTCTGCCTCTTTGAAAGTGACTTTTTCCCTCAACTTCTCAAACTTCAACCTTCCCTTTCTCCTGAAAAGCAGGAGAGTGTTCAGTGGGCTGTCCCCCACACCGGGGCACCTACATTTTTGTTGTTGTTTGTTTGTTTGTTTTGAGACAGAACCTCCCCTGTTGCCCAGGCTGGAGTGCAGTGGCACGATCTCGGCTCACTGCAACCTCTGCCTCCTGCGCTCTAGTGATCCACCACCTCTGCCTCCCAAGTACCTGGAACTACAATCACGCGCCACCCTGCTGTGCTAATCTTTTGTATTTTTTGTAGAGACAGGGTTTCACCATGTTGCCCAGGCTGGTCTCAAACTCCTGGGCTGAAGCAATCCACTCACCTTGGCCTCCCAAGGTGCTGGGATTACAGGCGTGAGCCACCACGCCCAGCCCATTTCTTTGGTTTTCTTTTTTTTTTTGAGACATGGTCTTGCTCTGTCACCCAGATTGGAGTGTGGTGTGGTGGCGCACAATCACAGCTCACTGCAGCCTCAACTTCTACCTCCCACCTCAGGCAAGCCTCCCACCTCAGACTCCTGAGTAGCTGCGACTACAGGTGTGAGCCACCATGCTCAGCTAACTTTTTAATTTTTTTGTAGAAACAGGTTCTCACTATGTAGCCCAGACTGGTCTCAAACTCCTGACCTCAAGTGATCTTCTTGCCTCGGCCTCCTGTGGTGGAACTACAGGCATGAGCCACTGCACCCAGCCACACCTGTATATTATATTAAGAAGTAATGCCTAACCTGAATGTGGCTTGTCACACTTCAGTTACAGGCAGGAGCATTGTCGTCCGACCTGGGTTCATCCTGGGTCTGCTGTTCACTAGCTGTGTGTCCATGAGTGAGTTCCCTTTATCCTTCTGAGCCTCAGCTTGCTCATCTGTAAAATGGAGTCCAGTGACACCTCCCTGGCCATTCTCCAGGTTGCTGTGAGGATACAGTGATTCAGTCCAGCACACAAGAAGCATCTGTGAGCCATAAGGGCCTGAACAGAAAAAGGGTTCATATTGCCATGACTTTGGGCCAGGGTGGGGCCTTCCCACACCCTCTAATCATACCAGAGTCGATGACAGTGGCTGTGCGTGGAAGCCACCTCCTTTTTAATCTTACAGCTGACAAGCAGAGAGGGTAGCCCTGGTATCGCTTTCATCTTTAGCCTCACCCCTGGGGGAGGGTGACAGAGAGGCCAGGTAAACCCAGTGGAGCCCAAATCTTGCTCCTCTCCTAACCTGGAGCTCCTCACTGGCCTGACCATCCAGTACTGAGGACCCCTCTGGTGGTCAGAACACAGGTCCCAGATCTGTCTTTCCTGTCTTTTTTTTTTTTTTTTTTTTTTTTGAGACAGTCTTGCTCTGTCGCCAGGCTGGAGTGCAGTGGTGCAATCTCAACTCACTGCAACCTGCACCTCCCAGGTTCAAGTGATTCTCCTGCCTCAGTCTCCACAGTAGCTGAGACTAAAGGCACACACCACCATGCCTAGCTCATTTTTGTATTTTTAGTAGAGATGGGGTTTCGCCATGTTGGCCAGGCTGGTCTTGAACTCCTGACCTCAGGTGGATCCGCCCTCCTCGGTCTCCCAACGTGCTGGGATTACAGGGTGAACCACTGCGCCCAGCCCCGGACCTGTCTTCACTCCCCACCACCCTGACTCCATAAGCCTCCCCTCTACCAAGCTGGGAGCCTGCCCTTGAGTCGGCTTTGCACACAGACACCGTTTTAGGTATTCCCACAGCCCCCAGGGCCTGGTCACTCATTAGCCATGTCAGTCTCTCCATCCTAAGTTCTTTATCTGTGTAGATATGGGGACACTAGGACCAGAGAGGTGATGTTACCAGCTCAGTGTCACACAGCACATCTGAGCATCAGTCCCCAAATCCCCAGAATGCCAGATGGCTCCAGCTCTTCCGCACGGGAATGCTTTTTCTTTCCCTTCTTTCTCAAAGCTTCCCTCTGGCTTCCCTTCTGATTTCAGTGGGTTGTTCCCACCCCAGGGGCACCTGCATTTTATTGTTTTGTTGTTGTTGTGTGTTTCCCTTCCCTTTGGCTTCCCCCGCCTGCTTTTTCTCTTTTTTAAGACAAAGTATTACTGTCGCCCAGGCTGGAGTACAGTGGTGCAATCTTGGCTCACTGCAACCTCTGCCTCCAGGGTTCAAGCAATTCTCCTGCCTCAGCGACCCGAGTAGCTGGGACTACAGGTGTGCGCCACCACGCCCCGCTAATTTTTGTATTTTTAGTAGAGACAGGGTTTCACTATGTTGGCCAGGCTGGTCTTGAACTCCTGACCTCGTGATCCACCTGCCTCGACCTTCCAAAGTGCTGGGATTACAGGCGCGAGCCACTGCACCCAGTCGCCTTTGGCTTTCAAGCATGGACAACCCCTTTGAGGCCCCCAGGCCCTAGAGTTCTGGGGTGGAGTCTCCTTCCTGCTCTGAAAGCCATCCTCATTCTTCTCACTGCCACAGACTGAGAAGCCCGTTCCTCAGGTATCTTGCCCTCTAGGTTATGGGCCAGGCAGTGCTGATGCCTGAAATCACTGCATAGCTACTCACACCATGGATACCCTCTCTCCCGCTCCAACCCCAGGACGTGACCAAAGCCATCCTGCTATAGAACACGGTCCCTTTTGCCTCTTATGCTTCCTCCAATGCTTGGAGAAACCTCCCCTAGCTCCCATCAGAAGGAAGCTCTACATCTTGAAACCTCCCCATCCCCACCAGGCCCTATGGCAGCATTGATCTCTACCTGCCTCTGTACTGACGGGGTGTGTGTGTGTGTGTGTGTGTGTGTGTGTGTGTGTGTGTGTGTGTCTGTCTGTCTGTCTGTCTGTCCCCACTAGCTCGTGAGCTCCATGACAGCAGAAACCACGTCTTGCTCCTCTGTCTCCACTGCCTGTCACAGAGCCGGAGTTCAAAACCAAGTTTCTTGAATTTAATTGAACCTAAAGCTGGGTGGTTTGGGGGTCACAAACCTGGACTCCATGGCTACCAAACCATGATAAGAGCTTCAAGACCAACAGAGGAGAAAATGAAGAAGAAGGAAGGGGACCCCTCCTTGGCCCCTTCCTCCTCAGCAGCCGGATTCCCATCTCTCAGGTCTTCCCACCCTTGGCCTGGCTGGGCCACACTTGGCTGAGAAGCTAAAGTGGAGGAGGCCGGTCAGAGAGACATCAGGTCTGTGTTGGTGACTTGTCTCTTGCATGAGTTCACTTAATGACCAATTTCATGGGAAATCCTCTCTTCTCCATCTCCACCCTCAGTATGGGTGACTGGGGCTGACCCAAACTAGAAAAAGGACAGAGGGACCCCAATTAAGTAATAGCCGGAGACAGCGCCAGGTAGGAGTGGATGGTCTCTTACCTAGGGTGCTATGGAGAGGACTCAGTCTTCCTACAGGAGAGCAAGGAACAGAACTCCAGACCAGCCAGAGAGACACTCAGATCTTTCTAAAGTGTTTACTTGAGACTTATCTTCAGAGAGCTGAGATTACAGTAAGTAAAACCAAAGTGGCCAGGCACACAGGCTCATGCGTGTAATCCCAGCACTTTGGGAGGCTGAGGCAGGTGGATCACCTGAGGTCAGGAGTTCGAGACCAGCCTGGACAACATGGTAAAATCCAGTCTCTACTAAAAATACAAAAATTAAGCTGGGCACAGTGGCTCGAGCCTGTAATCCCAGCACTTTGGGAGGCTGAGGTGGTCAGATCACCTGAGGTAGGGAGTTCGAGACCAGCCTGACCGACATGGAGAAACCCCATGGAGAAACTCTACTAAAAATACCAAATTAGCCGGGTGTGGTGGCTCATGCCTGTAATCCCAGCTACTTGGGAGGCTGAGGCAGGAGAATCACTTGAACCTGGGAGGCGGAGGTTGTGGTGAGCCGAGATCATTCCATTTCACTCCAGCCTGGGCAACAAGAGCAGAACTCCGTCTCAAAAAACAAAACAAACAACAACAAAAAAAACAAATTAGCTGGGTATGGTGGCACACACCTGTAGTCCCAGCTGCTCAGGAGGCTGAGGTAGAAGAGTCGCTTGAACCCAGGAGGTGGAGGTTGCAGTGAGCCGAGATTGTGCCATTGCCCTCCAGCCTGGGTGACAGAGCAAGACTTTGTCTCAAAAAAAAAAACAAAAAACAAAAAACAAGAATAATCAAAGCAAGGCAACAAGAGATGGATAAAAGACTACAAATAGGGTACAGTGTACACTGCTTGGGTGACGGGTGTACCAAAATCTCACAAATCACCACTAAAGAACTTACTCATGTAACCAAACACCACCTGTTCCCCAATAACCTATGGGAATAAAAATGATAAAAACGACTTAATGCCAGATACATGCTGAGAAAATTAAACTGAAATAATTTGTTTCACTTAAAAATAAAACAAAACAAAAGAACAAATTAAGGGCAACAAGAGAAGCTCAGGCTGAGGCTGGCAGGGAGCAGAGAATGGGCACCCAGACCTCTCAGAATCACCTCTGGTGCTTTTGTTATCAGAGCCAGCTTTGTGGATGGTTGCCTGGAGGCAGGCGCATGGCTGAGGTGGCACCGCTGGGCCTGAGATACTTCATCTGGACAGTCGGCCTTGGCGTATGGGGGGACCAAGGCGGGAGTACTCTCCTGGGAGGCCCCGTGTCTGGGAGGCAGCACTGCTGTCACCACCCCGACTGCTCTTCTGGCTGCCTGGGTGGCTCAGGACCTGCCAGCAGGCCCGAATGTGCTGCGACAAGTCTCAGCCTCCCCTCCTTCCCCACATGCCTCCCTGTGGCCTAGCGGGGACTAAGCTTCCCCCTTCCATCTGCATCTGGAGGTTGGCTACAAGCTGTCAGGCCCGTGGGCCACTGCTGGCTGCTTCCCCAAGCCCTCCCCAGCCCTGTCCCCGGGCAGATCAGAGCCCTCCCTGGGGCCCCAGATGACTGGCAGCATTCTAACAGGTCATTCCCCTAGGGTGAGATCCTGGGGTACCGTGGGGCAGGCACTCATACTTGACACCTACGAGCCTCACTGGTGTCCTAACAGTTGGGCAGCACGGATATGATTATCCCCATGTTTCAGTTGGAGAAACTGAGAGCCACAACCTCCACAGTCTCAACTCAAAAGCAGGCCTCTTGATTCCTGCTCTCCTTCCTAGACCCCACACCCAAGACCACGGGCTGGAGGCGGGAGGGAACCACAGACTGATACACTTGTGGAGTTGGGGTGGAGGCAGCCATCTTGGGTTGAAATAGGCCGAATCCAGTCCTCTCTCAAGCTGGGGCTTGGCCTCTTGGGACTGGACTAGCTTTGTCTACCAGACCGAGGGAGGGGAGAGGTTGCTGGGAATAAGCAGGTTCTGGGTTCCCAGGGAAGAGGAACCCTGAGGACCTCTATTAGGCCTTCCAGTGTCAGAGGCTGAGGCTCACTTAGCCACCCTTGGTCTTGTATGTTCCTGTGGAGTCGGCTTTAGACTTCTCTGAACAGTTCTCCTGCACCTTAACATCTCACAGGGTCAGGAATGAGGAACAGTAATAAATCTCGGGTTAATCCATTATGTTCTAGGCCTTGTGCTTAAGTCTTGATCTGCAGAATGTCAAGTCTCCTGCACTCAAGCCTGTGAACCAGTTTCATGTCACCTCCATTCCTCCTGGAAGATGAGGATATTGGGCTGAGAACAGCTAGAACCCTGTCCAAGGTGACTAGCAGCAGTAGGGTTTGAGCCTAGGTCTGCTAGCTCCTTAATATTGGGATCCAGACTTGACTTAAGGGCCCTGGCTTTGAAGGGGAAATTGAGCCTGCCACGAAGATCCCTCCAGGTGCCCTGGCTACAGCTCCCTTCCTCTCCCACCCTGTGGCCCCAAGTCTTTCCTCCTCCCTTCCCTCCCTCCATAGCTCAGAACCATTCCAGAGTAACCTGGGCTGGCAAGGGTTAAGTCACCTCCTGCTGGCCTGTGCTGTCTGCCTGCTTTGCTGTTTGCCAGGGCTGCACCTGTTGTAGCCCTACAGTTTTGATGAGGTTGGCAGGGAGTGCCAGCTCGTACGGGCATGGTAAACATGCCACCTGCCTGCTCAGTGCTGCCAGAGCAGTAATGTGCCAATTCCAGCACGAATTCTTAGCTACTCCCTCCCTAGTGGACCCAGGCTGAGGGGGGCATACCAGCCTGGCTGAGACCTCCAGACCCTCAGGTGAGGGGCTGGGGCCTGCATGACAGATGCTCTGGAAAGGACCTGCCTGTTGGCCCTGCATTCTGAAGGAGAATGGTCCCCAACAGAGGAGGCAATCCCAGTGAAGGAGGCCAGGTTGAAGTGGGGACAATGTACTCCCTTTTTCTTTCTTTTTTTTTTTAAATTTGAGACAGAGTTTCACTCTTGTTGCCCAGGCTGGAGTGCAATGGCACAACCTTGGCTCACTGCAACCTCTGCCTCCCAGGTTCAAATGATTCTCCTGCCTCAGCCTCCCCAAGTAGCTGGGATTATAGGCATGTGCCACCATGCCCAGCTAATTTTGTATTTTTAGTAGAGATGGGGTTTCACCATGTTGGTCAGGCTGGTCTCAAACTCCTGACCTCAAGTGATCCACCCACCTCGGCCTCCCAAAGTGCTGGGATTACAGGGGTAACCCACCATGCTGGGCTGCACTCCCTTTTTTCCAAAGGGCGAGAAGGCTCAAACACAAACAAGGAAGCATCAGTGACCATCAGCGTTCCGGATGGGCAGGGCTTTATTAGACACGTTGTCATGATAAGGCAAACACAGGCTGGTGTTCTGTCCTTTTTGCAGATGACCCTATGTAGCTGGGGCTGGTCTTCCCCCACCTCCTCTGTTCGCTGTCAGTCTCAGGATCAGCTGAGCATGCCCGCCACCCTCCCTCCCTTTTTCCTCCTCCCTTTCAGTGTGGGCTGTGGTTGGCGGTGACATTTAATTCAGGGAAGGCACCTGACCTTGGGGAGGAATGTGGGAAATGTCTGCAGACTGGGGCAGTCACCCCCCACCTGGAGCCCAGGAATGTGGGCTCTAGGCCACCTGCAGCCCTCAAGGGAGGTGAGTGCAGGGTCCAGGAATGACACTGTTGGAAGACACTGGCAAGGTCACCTAGTGAAACTCCTACATTGTACAGAGGGTGAGGATGAGCCACCAATGCCCACCCCCGTGGCACCAGCACAGCCTTCTCTCCAATCTGGTGATGGCACTGTCCCTGACTCTTGGTGTCTCCTCAAGCCGGAGGCCACAAGTACAGCGGCAACTTTTGATTTGTCAGACCCACAGAACCAAGCCCTTCGAAGTGAGCTGCCGCACATCCTCTATCACTGATGTGGAGACTGAGGTGCAGACAGATGTGAGTTGGCTGCCATCTACTCACTATGGGCCAGGACCCAGGTCTCTGGCATGGGTGCATTTCCCACCATCCCCCCTGTTCCCGATGCTGGAAGTCAGCATCTCCGCTTCATCCCAGCAGGGAGATTCAGGTGGCCTCTCCAAAACTCCCACAGGATTACTGCTGGCAGTGCAGTGCCTTCTGGGGTGCCCATCTGTGTGAACTGCCGGGAGTGGGCGCTGCAGCCACAGAGGGCCTGGTCACTACACTCAAGCCCACGCTCCAGCACCTGGAGAGCAGGTGCTCTGTGCTCTGGCTGACTGCTGAGAAAACCAAGCTAACTCCAGCAGCTGCCTTCTTTGGGGCTGCACCGGGAGAAAGGGTTAGAGTAAGGACTCTGCTGCCCTCTCGTGGCCCCACTTGGGCATTGCTGCTTGTCATTCAGGCTGCTGGCAGCTCAACTGCTCTGAGCTATGGAAATCTCTCTCCTAATTGCCCTCCCATGGACTCCAAAAGGCCTGGATGGGGTGTATATGATTCCTCCTATCACACCACTTAGGCCATGCCTTGTTCCTTGTTGGATCCTGGAGGAAGAGGGCCCCAGGTCAACAGATGACGCCCAGCCTGTTACCCAGAATGCTTGGGTGTGGGGAGACACCTGGTGGTTCCCACAGACACAACCTAATCAACCAACACCAGACAGGATGGTTTGAAAATTTAGAGGATATTTATTTCTCAGGAAGGTGCACAACAGCTGGCAGGCACTGCTTTCCCTGCTCTAGGGGATTCCTCTCTCCTTTTCCAAGAAATCCCCTCTCTTCTTGGAAGTGCCCATGGGAGGCTGGGATGTGAAAAGAAACCATACACAACACTCCAGAGCCTTAAAAAAATAAAGCAACGACCTCCTCCACATGAATACACACTTACAAAATAAATAGACAGATAAAGGAGAGGCCACGCGCCTCCCATCCCGGCTGTAGGGCTGCTTGGGGAGAGAAGGGCTGGGTGGCTCGGTCCCACTTCTCCCAGCCAGGATGATCCAGAGGCTAAATGGAATGGAAGGGCCCTGGCCTCAGAGAGAGGACGGGGTAGGACCTCTCCCGGTGCTCAGCAGGGAAGACGCTGGGAGCATGGGTAAGGAACAAAAGAACAAATAAATAAATAAATAGAACCCAACAGCACTCCCAGAGGCCTAAGGGCTTAGGGTGAGGTTCAGGGGGGCCCTGGGGCCTGTTTCCCTGAAAATAGCAGATCCAGTACAGGCAGAAAGGACAGCAAGGAAAACACAAGCCACACCCACCTGGCCTGCAGAGCCCAGCCCCAGAAGGAGGCCATAAATCAGCTCCACAGGGAGGAGGGGTGGGGTGGGGGATGCTGAGCTCCACACTAGCTGCTCTGAGCCTGCTCTCTGGCCCTAGAGGTGCCCGAAGGCTAGGGACCCTCCCATCCCTGTGTTCTCTGAGGCCAGCAGAGCCTCCTCCCTCACTCTCCAGCCTTCATCCTCACCATCTCCACCAGAGGAAACCGTAGCTATCTCTGAGGTGGGCTCTTTCCTAGGAAAGTTGAGGCAGAGCCCTCTCCTCTTATTCTTAATGGCCTTCCTGACCCGGGGCATCCTGAGGATCAGCTGGGAGAAGTCAAAACAATCCAATCCCGTGTCCACCTCTGCTCCACTTGGCCACAGGTGCCCCCACTACATCCAGCCAGGGCTGCATTCTAAGCTCCCTTCAGGCCAACAGGGAGAAGGTGTCAGACAGAAGCAAGTACAGAGAAGGGGGCAGGAGCTGCTGGAATGGACAGTTTGGGCAGGAGGCCAAACTGGACACATGAAGAAGTCCAAGGGTCCCTCCTGGAGCAGAGTGGCCAGCTGGGGGCCGGAGAGCACAGGGTCGGCATGGCTGGCCACTCAGCTGGGCAGCAACACGTGCTCCAGGAGGTAGGTAAGGGAGTCCCAGTGCTTCCAGAGGAGGAACAGGACAAGGACCAGGAGGGCAGTGCTGGTGATGCGCAGGCGTGTCTTCATGAGGGGCGTGATGAAGTTGGCGACGGTGGACACGAACACCAGCAGCACGGCCATGAGCGCCAGGATCACGTTGATGAACTTGCCCAGCAGCGCCCGCGCGTTGGCGTTCTCCACGCCCTCCAGCTGCACCACCTGCTGCTGTTGCTGTTGCAGCTCCAGCTTGGTGACCCGGGTCAGGCAGGACTCCACGGCCTCCTGTGGGGGCAGAGGGGCTGGCATGTGGGCGCTCAGGTTGGGCAGGACCCCTAGCCTGAAAACCTACCTACCCCACTGGGAAGGTGCCTATAACGAAGCCTCCTCTCCAAAGGCCAGGAGGAGTGGAGGTTGACTAGCTATAACTCGGGTCAGAGCCCTTTAAGGATGACTCTCTGGGGAGGATGCTAGGAAATGAGAGTCTTGATTACTAGGGATGGAGAGGAGCTGGCCCAATCCCAGCTAGCTCCCTCTTCAGGCAGGCTGGAGGCTGGGAACTCCAATTACTCATTTGCAAGGCTGCCATCAAAGAGGTAGGGGCCTGGCGGCCCTTGCCCTGTGGGCTTGCCTCTGCACAGTGCATGCTCTCAGCTTCAGGCCTGTCTTGCTCATCTACACTCGGCCCCCACTATGCTGCCCTCTTCGTCCACGTGCCTATCTGCCCCGGCCAACAGGCCAGCCTGTGTCTATCATGCCCCACGAGACAAGAATCCTAAACCTCTGGCTGCTGCCAGCTCTCCCAGCACATGTGGGGCCTCCCACGGTTGCCCTGGCCATACCTGGATGTCCCGCGCCCTCTCATAGGACTGGTAGGCCACCTTCTCCTCCATACTGGCCAACTCCTGCTTCAGGTTCGTCATCTCATTCTGGTGAAGCTCAGTCAGGTCGTTGAGCTGCTCCTCCAGCCGCTCATACCTGGCGGAGGGAGAGAGAGTGACACCAGTCCTGGCTCCCCGAGCCTCCCTTCTCTCCCATGGTTGATTCATTGATTCTCTCAATAAACAATGACTCAGCCCACCCCACGTGTCCAGCTCTGCTCTGTTCTAATTTTAACAGCAACAACAATGAAGCTACTCTTTACACAGCACTTAGGTGCAGGCACTGTGCTAAGCGTCTTACCTACATGACCTCATAGGATCCTCCCCGCAATCCCGTGAGATAGGTGCCAGTGTCATCTCCATTTTACAGAGGAGAAGACTGAGGCGTGGAGGCTGAGGAGCTGCCTAGGATCACACAGCTCATGAAGGGAGGAGTTAAGGATTGGCTGACTTCAACCTGGGCTCTTAAGCCCTGGGCTCAGATGCTCTCTGGATACCAGGGACACATGGGTGTGGAGGACACAATCCCCACTCTGAAGGCACAAAATAGTGTAAGATGAATATTATGTGAGGAGTGGATAGTTTTTAGGTGGGGCTCCCCTTCAATCTTCCAAACCTTCTTCATATATACGGAGAAGAAAAAGAGAAAGTGCTAGCTAAGGAGAAGATCCCTCCGTGAGCCCAGGGAGCGAGCAGCAAAGGGCGGCAAAGGGCAGCACAGGGCCGAAGGGAGACCCAGAAGGAGAGGCCGAGAGACGCCAGCTCCATTGCAGGCTGGCCCCAGGAGCTCCGACTGGAGGTTCAAGTTTCCCAAGTTACACAGTCACATGCTTCAACTTTACAGGTCTGGACTCATTATATCTTTACGACCCTATGAAGAAGGGATTAATGTCATCCCTGACTTGAGGTCAGGAGATCGAGACCAGCCTGACCAACATGGTGAAACCCTGTCTCTACTAAAAATACAAAAAAATTAGCCGCGTGTGGTGGTGCGGGCCTGTAATCCCAGCTACTCAGGAGGCTGAGGGAGGAGAATTGCTTGAACCCAGGAGGCGGAGGTTACAGTGAGTTGAGATCGTGCCACTGCACTCCAGCCTGGGCAACAGACAGACTCTGTCTCCAAAAAAAAAAAAAGAAGAAGAAAAAGAAGTCTCCTTAGGGCCTCATGCTGGCCCCTTCCAGCCGCCAGGAAACTGCAGATGCTCCTCTGACTGCCTCCACACCCTGGGTCTGAAACCCAGTGCTCCTTGCCTCATCCCAGGTCCGGCTGGACTGCAGGAGGGGCTGGCTGGGCAGGCACCTACCTGTAGCGCTCCTCCTGCAGGCACTGGGTCATGTAGGTGTAGTCCCTCTGCAGCTGAGTCTTCAGGTCTTCCATGGAGTCCTCCAGGTGAGACTGTCCCTCCTTGATCTCCCGTAGCTCTTCCAGCAGAGCATCCAGGTTTCCAGCAGCACCATACAGTGCACTGGACTTAGGGCTCCCCAGTGCTCCGCTGGGCCCAGCCCCCGAGTTGCTGCCTGCCCCGGCTGAGCTGGCGCTGGCACTGGAGCACTCGTCATCGCTGCCATACTTGGGGCTGGAGACGAGTGTGGCACTGCCGCTCAGTGCCCGGGCTGCCTCCTCGGGAGGCCCATCTTCCAGGGGGTCCTTCAGGTGAGCGATGTTGTCCGCACTGCCAAACTTGTTGCGGATGAGGCTGGCAAACTCCCGGGGCTTGGACACCACGGCGGTGTGGGTGGCCTGTGAGAGACCGGAGAGGCTGCCCTTGACGCCCTCCACCACGCCGCCCCCAAAGCCACTGATGCCTGCGCGCACGTTGGCGCCCACGTCCTTCAGCCCCTGCTGCATGTCCCGCAGCACGTCCTTGGGCTGCCGCGAGGGCCCGTTCTGCTCAATCTCCTTCAGGCGCCGGCGGTAGTGCTCCAGCTTCTTGTGCAGCTGGGCGATGGTCTGGGCTGACTTCTGGTTCTTCTTCTCGAACACCTGCTTGATGCGCGACACCTGCTGCTTGTCTGCGTTGTTGGCCAGTTTCAGGTACTCTGCCACGTTGTCGTCGCGAGCCTCCTGCTCGATCTTGATCTGCTCGGTGATCTTCAGGATCTTCTGGTGCAGGTGGTCAATGGCGGCCTTGGTCCGCTGGGGGTCCGGTGCCCCGTCGGGCACATCCAGGCTGATGGGGCCGTCAGTGTCACCATGGCCGGCGGGGAGGCTCAGGGCCACCAAGTCTCCCTTGTCGACCTGCGGAAAGAGGCAGGCAGAGGAAGCATGGGTAAACCCTGAGACCATAGGAGTGCCCCTGGATGCCTCTGGACTTGGTTTTTCTACCTGGAAAATGGATGCAGGAGTCCAAAAGAAGACAACCACCACAAGAACAGTATTCCCTGACAGCCACTTACACAGGGCTCTCACATCTGCGCTCTACCCAGTCACCACAGCATCCCTAAAATGCAGTCTAGGCAGAGCTGCTCCTCTTTTGGTCCAGGAAGGTCAAGCAAGTTGTTCAGGGACACACGGCCAGGAAAGGACAGAACTTCCAGCCCAGAACTCTTTTGTTTGTTTGTTCATCTATTTATTTGAGACAGAGTCTCACTCTGTTGCCCCGGCTGGACTGCAGTAGCATGATCTCAGCTCACTGCACCCTCCACCTCCCTGGTTCAAGGGATTCTCCCGCCTCAGCCTCCTGAGAAGCTGGTATTACAGGCGCCCACCACCATGCCTGGCTAATTTTTGTATTTTTAGTAGAGATAGGGTTTCACCGTGTTGGCCAGGCTGGTCTCGAACTCCTGACCTCAAGTGATCTGCCTGCCTTGGCCTCCCAAAGTTCTGGGATTACAGGTGTGAACCACTGCGCCTAGCCCCAGCCCAGAACTCTTAAAGCTCCAGTACATGGACAGGGCAGGTCTGAGGCCTCATTGGAGTCATGGGGTTAGATTTCTGAGAAATGAGACAATTTTTCTCTCTGGACTCAACCGCCTCATAAGGCCTCTCCCAGGCCTCTCCCTCAGGGCTGACCAAAGCCTACACTTGGTGTCCTTCCTGCCTGCCCTCACCACCCCATCTTCACTAACACAGCTCGGTGGGCCACCCTGCCTCTGCTGACACCTCTCCCGGGCCCTCCATTACCTTATGGCTCTCCAGAGTCATTGGTAACCTTTTCCGCTTCATAATGGTAAGAGCCCCCAGTCCTTCCTAGTCCCCGAGAATTGGGAGAGGAGCATGCCCCACCTCCACCCTGCTGGCCGGGTCCCGAGGACTAAAGCCCCAGAAGGAACTCACAGGCCAAGGGAAGCAGGGACCAGTTTGGGGGCCTGAGGCTACCAGCCACCCAGCTTTGCAAAGGGTGAATGCATAGGAAGGAAATGACAGCCCCCTTTACTCCCCACCAGGCGGGCAGGCTTCCTGAGTGCATCAGGGTGGCACCAAAGTTGGAGAGACAAGGAAAGGAGAAGAGAGACTAAGAAAGGATGAGGGGGAGGGAGAGAAAGGAAGGAAAAGGTCGCAGGAGATAGGAAAGATGGGAAATGTAAGGTGGGCTGAAAGCGGGGAGGCCTGAGCCCCGCTCCCCTGGCTCCTGGTTCCCCTCAGCCTGTTGGAGGATCTTTCTGTCCACAGCTGAGTCCCCAGTGTCTTATCGCCATGCAACAACGGAAGCAGCAGGAAATGGCTCAACCCCATGTATTTTTACACATAGCACACCCCAAGCAAGGCTGGGTCAGATCATTCGCCCTTAGTACGTATGGGAGGGGGCAGGGGTGTGGTCAGATATATGTGGGGGAAGGGGTTAAACACAAAGAAAGTGGCCCAGTCTAACATGCACCGGAACTGGAAACAGTCCCTGCCAACAACAGGCATAAGTCACTTGGCTTGATTCTGCCAAGGTGCAAAGTTATTGGGAAACATGATTGAAAACAATAGCCCTGCCAAACTCAGGAGCCGGGGGAGGGCGGCTCCTCTGTGGGCTTCCCCCGGGGATGCTGGGGACAACCACAACCCCGTCCCTAATCTCTCCTGAAGTCAGGACTTCCCTCTTATGTTTGCTTTGGGTCTCCCCTCATTCCCTCTTGCCCTCCCAGCAGGTGCTCATACCTTCAGGACTCTGCTTCTCAGAATTTCTGACCTTTCATACCCACAGTCTCCCTTAAGTGATCTGCTCCAAGGTCAAACTGTCACTGTAGCCTGACTTAAAACCCTACCCTGCAATGAGGCTGCTTCCTCCTGCCTTGTTCCCTGCAGTGACAGCAAAAAGCCCATCTCTCCATTTTCCTGACCTTCAGTGTCCGCGCTGACAAAAGGGGGGTAATCATAGCTACTCTCAGGCCTTTTGTGAGGGCTATACAAGATGATGTCTGGCAAGCACTTGGCATAGTGCGAAGCATACAGAAGGTACTCATTAAATGCTGAGTCTGATTCTGGGCAGCATAATCCTTTTTTCCCCTGGGAGAAAAAATGCCTGCAATCAAGCTGGCCTAAATTTATTTCAGAGATTATACCAACAAATTTACTCCGTATTGCTAGAACTACACAAAATTAAGGGGTTTTTTTGTTTTTTGTCTTTTTTTGGGAGACAGGGTCTCACTCTGTCGCCCAGGCTGGAATGCAGTGGCACCATCTCAGCTCACTGCAACCTCTGCCTCCTGGGTTCAAGTGATTCTCCTGCCTCAGCCTCCCAAGTAGCTGGGATTACAAGCATGAGCCACCACGCCCAGCTATTTTTTATAGAAATGGGGTTTCGCCATGTTGGCCAGGCTGCTCTTGAACTCCTTATCTCAGGAGATCCGCCCGCCTCGGCCTCCCAAAGTGCTGGGATTACAGGCCTGAGTCACCGCGCCCGGCCCCAAATTAAGTTTTATAGGCAACACACGGCCTTTGATATTACAGAATCTGGCTCTCTTATAAAGCTGCTGCCCTTTCCACAGATGCCCAGCTCTCTATCACTCTCTTCCTGGGAGAAAGAATATCTAGAAAATGGGTTCTGAGTCTGGCTGCATCACTGCCATTTGCTCATCTTTGTAACAGGGAGAGAGTCTGTCCCACCTACTTAGAGGGAGAGTGGGAGGAGCTAATAAGCAATGGATGTGAAATGCTGTGAAAAGCAAAAGTGCTTTAGGACTATATGGGAGTGTAAAATAGCAAAGTCTCTACCTGCTGTGGCTCCTTCCTGGCAGCTTGGCCCCCTCCTCCCTTGATTTGGCATCTTTCTGGCTTACAAATGGAAAAGCAGAGTTCAAGCTGGCTGTGAAATCCCCATTAATGAGAGGAGAAGAGACACTCCTGGGAAAAACAGCTGGGGCCTGATGGTGGGTGCAGAGGCCTGGGCTGAAGCCCTGGCTCCCTCGCCCACCCCTCTTCTCTACCCTAGGACCCAGACTTGAGTCTAACAGTCCTGCAGCAGGACACCAGCTCCTTCCGTCCCTCCATGGAGGCCTGGACACCTCCTTGGTGACACGAAGGTCTGCAATGCCTGGATTGAGTGGGTCAGTCTCCAGTCACAGAACATATCCCCATTTTATTCTTTTCCCTGTGGAGGACTCAGCTCCACTGGCTTCCAGAAAGGTGCATATTTTCCCGGTGGCCTCTGGGCTCTTCTCTTTTTCTCAAATTCTAAATGTTTTGGAAAAGGATAAGGATAACAATTACAGTTGGCCTTCTATATCTGAGAATTCCACATCCATGGATTCAACCAACCATGGATTAAAATAATAATACAAATTTTAAAATACAGGGGCCAGGCGCAGTGGCTCACACCTGCCAGCACTTTGGAAGGCCAAGGCGGGCAGATCACCTGAGGTTAGGAGTTCGAGACCAGCCTGGCCAACATGGTAAAACCCTGTCTCTACTAACAATACAAAAATTAGCTGGGTGTGGGATGTGGTGGCGGGCACCTGTAGTCCCAGCTACTTGGGAGGCTGAGGCGGGAGAATGGCGTGAACCCAGGAGGCGGAGCTTGCAGTGAACCGAGATCGTGCCACTGCACTCCAGCCCGGGCGACAGAGTGAGACTCCATCTCAAAGAAAAAAAAAAATTAGCTGGGTGTGGTGGTGTGTTCCGGTTGTTCCAGCTACTCGGGAGGCTGAGGCATAAGAAGCACTTGAACCTGGGAGGTGGAAGTTGCAGTGAGCCAAGATTGCACCACTGCACTCCAGCCTGGGTGACAGAGACTCTGTCTCAAAAACAAAACAAAAAAAAAACAAAAAACAAAAAAACAGTATAACAACTATTTTCTATTTTCATAGTATTTACATTGTACTAGGTATTGTAAGTAATCTAGAGATGACTTAAAGGAAGGATGTGTGTAGGTTCTATGCAAATACTACACCATTTACTGTATGAGACTTAAGCAATCTGGAGTTTTGGTATCTGCAGGGGGTCTTGGAACCAATCTCCTTCAGACACTAACATTTCTTGACATACGTCAGACTTGTCTCTAAGTGTTTACACCTATTAATTCATTTAATCCCAGTATTAACTTCACAAGATGGGTAGCACTATTATTTCCATTTTACAGGAGAGAAAACCAAGGCCTACAGATATAACTTGCCCAGGACTACACAACTAGTAAGTAAAGAACCTAGAATATAAATCCTGTCTGGCTCCAAAACTCAGGGCCTAACCTCACCTTGGAGGGCTGGGTAGCTCTGACAGACCCACAGCTTAAGATACCTTTGGCTAGGACAGCTGGCCCTCTGCCACCTTTTCAGGAAGCAAGAGAGTCTAATCAGTGGTTGTCAACCACAGCCCAGCCTCACTCCACAGCAATGAAATTGGAATTTCATACAGCTAAGACTGCAGGCTTTTTTTGTTTTTTGGTGAGACAGAATCACTCTGTTGTCCAGGCTGGAGTGCTGGAGTGCAGTAAAGCAATCACAGTTCACTGCAGCCTTGACCTCCCTAGGCTCAAGTGCTCCTCCCACCTCAGCCTCCCCAGCAGCAAGGACTACAGGTACACGCCACCACACCTGGCTAATTTGTGTTATTTTTTTTGTAGAGACAGGGTTTTGCCATGTTGTCCAGGCTGGTCTCAAACTTCTGGGCTTAAGCGATCCTCTTGCCTTGGCCTCCTAAATTGCTGGGATTACAGGCCTGAGCCATGCTGCACTTGGCCAGACTGTTGGCTTTTACACCCCGAGAGAGCAAGGAAAAACAAAGGAGTTCTCCCCAGCCCCATCCTGCCTTCTCCACATCTGAGAGCGTGCAAATCCTTAGAAATGTCCAAATATTGGCCACAGCATTTAAAATCACCTCTGAAGACTTATCACGGTGACATCTCCAGCCTTCCTCACTGGAGGTAACCCTTAATCTTACTGGTCTCCATGCAGACTTCCCTTGCCCACCCAGCCCCCTCTTGTGCTTAGGGGTATGTGCGTGTACCTGCATGCATGTGTGCAAACCTGAGAACAAGACAAGAGGTTTGTGTGTGTTGTGGAAGGTGGTAGGAGGTGCTTGAGGGAACACTCTGTGGGAGATACCAAGATCCTGTTTGTGGTTTTTGCTTTTAAGGCTGGAACACCTTGACAACCACATCCATCTGAATTAACTCCCTTCGATAACTCCCCCTGCCAACCGGAGACTTTTACTATGGACTCACCACGAGATCCTAATTGAGACTGAGCTCATCCCTGCTTGTAGCCTGGAGCTCAACCTCAGGAAAGCACCTAACAGCTTCTCCCCAACACCAGCCTCCTCCTTAGATCCTGCAGTCCCCACCCCACCCATCAGGGATGCAAAGAAGGACACAGGGAGGTAGGCAGTCTGCCTGGAGCCCCAGACTGCACTGAGACACTCCTCAAATCAAGGAAGGGGTAGCCTCCCTCTGGGGCAAACCTCACATTTATCTCACTCGGATCTGCCCTCTTCACACACAGGCTGACCAAACCCAGGAAAGGTTATTTCAGTTTAGAGAACAAGGGAAACATCCTGCATGCTAACAGGAAACAGCAGATATCCCCCCATCCTTCCCCTCCAGGATCTTTAGTCTCTACCCCTATCCCTGGAGGGAACCCAAGACCTCCAGATCCCGGAGAGGCTGTGCTGTCTAGTTACAACTCTGAGAAGCAGAGTTGGAGCTGGCTGGGAAATCCCCACGAAGGAGAGAAGAGACACTCCTGGGCCTGGTGTGTGGAGTGGCCTTGAGCTGAGATCCTGATCCTCTTGCCAGCCCCTCTTCTCTACCCCTGGGTCAAGATTCCAGCCTGGGAGTCCTGCAGCAGGACACCAGCTTTTTCCTACCCTTCACAGAGGTTTACAATGCCTGGGATCTGCTGTTGAGTCTCCAATCACAAAACATCACTTTGCTCTCCTTCCCCATGGAGGGAGATGGCGTGTCTGAGGAAGGCGGGGAGCTCTCCATGCCCTGCCTTCCGCGGCACACATACCCAGGGTGACAGCTCCCTTTCAGGACTTGATGGAGAGAGGGCAACCAAGGTAAACAGAGCCAAGAAACTGGCAGACAGGGAGAGGTACAAAGAGGGATTATGCTTTAACAAAGGAAAGAAAATTAGTGAACAAGAAAAAGATGAGAAAGCTGTTCAGAGTGCTGGAACAGGTCAGAGGGTGAGAAAAGGAAAAAGATTTGCCAAAAAGACCAGCGATGAGACAGGATACAGAGCCTGCGGAATGTAAAGGAAAGGGCTTTAAAGTTGGAGTTGGGCACTGATTTAGATCCTGGCTCTGTCACTTACCAGCTGAGAGCTATCACGATGAGGAGAGGAAACACTGAGTAAAGGGCATAAGGCATAAAACAAATACGAACAAATTAAGAGACACTTCACACCCTTAGAATGACTATAATAATTTTTTTCTTTTTTTTTGAGACAGGTTCTCACTCTGTGGCCTGGGCTGGAGTGCAATGGCATGATCATGGCTCACTGTAGCCTGGACGTCCCAGGCTTAAGCAATCTTCCCACCTCAGCCTCCTAAGTACCTGGGACCACAGGCATGAGTCACCGAGCCCAGACCCTAGTAATTTTTAAAAAGGAAGTAAGTGGGCTGCACACAGCGGCTCACACCTGTGGTCCCAGCACTTTTGGAGGCCAAAATGGGAAAATTGCTTGAGCCCAGGAGTTTAAGACCAGCCTGGGCAACACAGCAAGACCTGTCTACAAAAAATAAAAAGACAGCCAGGTCTGGTGGTGTGTGCCTATAGTCCCAGCTACTCAGGAAGCTGAGGCAGGAGGATGCCTTGAGTCCAGGAGTTCGAGGCTGCAGTGGGTTATGAACACACACACCACCGCACTCCAGCCTGGGCAACAGAGTGAGACCCTGCTTCAAAAAAAAAAAAAAAAAGGAATAAGTGTTGGTGAACATGTGCAGAAATTGGAAGCTTCGTGCAATGTACCTAAAATGGCACAGCTGATGTGGAAAATAGTTTGGGAGTTCCTCAAAAAATTAACATAGAATTACTTTATGATCCAGCAATTCCACTCCTAGATATTTTCAATTCCCAAAAGAATTGAAAATGAGTATTCAACACTGATCTGTACACAAATGCTCACAGCAGCAATATTCACAATAGCCAAAAGGAGGACATAACTCAGATGTCCATTAACTGATTAATGGGTCAACAAAAATGTGGTATGTCTTGTAATGAAATACTATTCAGCCATAAAAGAAACAAAGTGCCGGGGCTGGGCCTGGTGGCTCACTCCTGTGATCCCAGCACTTTGGGAGGCTGAGGCGGGCAGATCACCTGTGGTCGGGAGTTCAAGACCAGCCTGACCAACATGGAGAAACCCCATCTCTACTAAAAACACACAAAAAAATTAGCCGGGCATGGTGGTGCATGCCTGTAATCTCAGCTACTCAGGAGGCTGAGGCAGGAGAATCGCTTGAACCTGGGAGGCGGAGGTTGTGGTGAGCCGAGATCGTGCCATTATACTCCAGCCTGGGCAAGAAGAGCGAAACTCAGTCTCAAAAAAAAAAAAAAGAAACAAAGTGCTGATAATGCTCCAACATGGGTGAACCTCAAAAACATTAGGCTAAGTGAAAGAAACCAGACAAGAAAGGCCATATAATGAATGATTCCATTATATGAAATATCTGGAATAGTTAAATCCACAGAGACAGAAAGCTGATTAGTGGTTGCCAGGGGGTTGGGGTGAGCGTGGGGGAAGGAATGGGGAGTGACAGCTTAATGGGTACAGGGTTTCCTTGGGGGTGCTGAAAATGTTTAGGAACTAGACGGAAGTGATGTTTCAACAACTGGGTGTGGAAGGCCAGGGTCCTCCACTGGCCTGGGCCGCAGCTCCCACCGTTGTCCCATTACAGAGTGGGTCTGCAGGAGGATCTCTGGGTCCTTCAGCTCACCGTGTCAGGTTTAGTAGAGCAGCAGCTCTTCCTGACACACTCCTAATCCCCCTGTCGTGCAGCTGGTTGACTAAAAAGAAGACCAGGACAGATTACTCAACCCCCAGTCACCAGTAGGCAGAAATGCCCAAGGTTCCCCAGCCCAAAGCAGGGCACAGGTGGGCTACACAGGCACCAATGCTCCTCTCTCCAAGCCATCAGAGTCCTGTTTGGTCCATGCTACCCAGCTCTCTATCCATGCCCAGCCACCAGCACCACACCTGGAGTTGTGTCCCCCATGCCATGACCTCCTCACCCCACCCCCTCCTGCCTGAGACAGGCTGGCCACTCCACAGGTACCTGACTCCAGATTAATCCCTGTGAATGGGCTGGGCAAGTTTTAGGAGGAGAACTGTGGAGGGAGAGTCATGCTTCTTCCATGATCCAACTCCACACCAGAATGCCCCCTGCTCAGGGACCCTACCAATCAGGGCCATACATCTTGCTCTACACAAAGGCTGGGGGCTAAGAAGTGCTGATGAATGTCTGGATGAGCCACAGCTGGGATGTTCTCTCAAGTGTCCAAGACCCAACTTTCCCTGTTCCTCTTCCTGCTCCAGTGAGACCTACCCTCAGCCCATGCACACCTAGGGGCTCCCCTCCACATGGCGTTGGTGGCACTCTGGACTCACCTCCCTGGCCCCTTTCACAACACTAAATTAAGCTGGATTAGGCTCTCTGCCAGATTATAAGGAGCTGCCGGATCAGGGCTTCCCAGCCCTGGCTCCCATGGCCTTCCTGGGGCTCCCACCTCCTCCCAGGGCCTGAATTCAGTGTCCTCGTGTCAACCCGGCCCTGGACATGGGACACCGGTGCTTCCTCTCACACACTAGCCCAGCAGCCTGGATCCCTGAGATCCGGGAGGCACACAGTATACACAGTTGGGACAGAAAGTATCCAGGCTTAAGTGAAGCTCTGTGGAGGGAGGGGAAGGGCACTAGCTATGTAAATCGGGAAATGTGAATCGTGGTTCTCTTTCTTCATAATGTAAATGCATTAAGCAGTTTTCAAGATGGACCACAGAAACAGCTGCCACTTGCAAGGAACATGTGCTCCATACCTGTGCTCCTAGTTGCACGAGAGATCTGTGCCTCTGACCCTCCTTCTGGGGCAGGCAGCCCCTTCCCAGACTCACAAAGAACCCCTATTAGGGTCCCCACAGCAGGCTGACAGGGAGGAAGGAACCTTCTCTTGTTACCATCTGCTCAGGATTTGGAAAGACAATATAAGGTCACTCTTAGATGGAAAAAAAAACACAAAGAAAAAGTTTTGAGGGTTCCTATGCTTCCCTTTAGGAAAGCAGGGCAGCCCAGTCATCCTGACAATGGAGTCAGGTGTCAACCCTGGCTTGTCTATGGGTCTAGACAAGCAGGCCGAGGCCCATGCAGAACACGGCTCCTGGGAGCAAGGTCTGGGCTTCCAGTGGGTCAGAGCCCAGCAGGCGAGTGTGGCCCCAGGGCTGGCAGGCCTGGGTGACTCAGCGGAGATGCTTCAGTCTGCTGACTGCTGCCCCATGACTCTGATTTCAGTGGCCTTCTCGGGATAAAGAACGCTCAGATTCCCTTTTTCTACTCATTCCTGGATGGAAGGGGAGGTCAACCGGACTAGGATGGAGAGGAAAGCCTATGGCCAGCTAAAATCCTTCAACCCAAAGAGGTCATGTGACCTTACAGTAAAGCTGGGAGAGAAGGAACCTGTCATTTCCCGTACCAACCCAACATTCCAGCAAGAGCAGGCTGGAAAAATTATTCCAACCCTTGGTCCTGAAGTCGCAGGCTTCCCCCATTCCATTTTCTCAACTCAGCAGGAATAGCCCCGTGGGGCTGGTGGCTCTCTGCCTTCCTGGTGAGGATATGTGGGCACAGGAAGCTGCTCACTCCAGCTCTGATGTGTGATCACAGCTGACCCGGGTGCTCCCAGGTGGGCGAAGGGGTGGGGGTGGAGAGAGAGCCTACCTATCGGTTTAATTGGTGCCTGGGAGCCTAAGCGGCTTTTCTCAAGCGGGCAGGCACCACGTGCTTAGATTGAATGGGGCACATGTGGGGCAGTATGGACCTGAGTCACTTCGCCAGGGGCACAGCGGGGTGACAAAATCCCCGTAGCAAGGCCCCAGCTACCACATGGGGGATTCGAGGGGCAGAGCATGCCCTCAGTAGCTTTAAAAGGCATCTCGCTCTACTACAAGGGGATTTCAGGTGCAAACTACCAAGAGACAGGAAAGTCACTCACTCATCCTTTCAGGCAGCACCTGCTCATCTCCAGGCCGTGTAGAGCCAGCTGCCTATTATCAGCTGACACCAGGTAGAGGCTTCCACCTGCCACCTCCTGTAGTCAGCAAGTTCCTCCTTCTGCCCTGACCCTAAGGGCTACTCTCCTGTCCTGGTGGAGACACCCCTCTCATCTAACCCTTGGCTTCTAGCCCCTTCCATTAGGGCCACCCCTCAGTTCTGATGAAAACTACATCCTCCGCTCAGCATCTGCCCTGTGGAGAACAAAGCACTTTTGTCCAGTAAATGTCCTGCACCCTCCTCATCTCCTCACACCCACAGATCCCAGTTGGGGCCCTGAGCTGCCCTCTCATATTCAGGTTTTCTCCATTCTCCATCCTCTGAATTCCCTAAAAACTCTCAGTCCCCAAACATTTTACTCCTTATGGCCTCCCCCACTGTCTCCCTGGGGTCAGCACTCACTGGACCTTCACAATCCCCATCCCTGTCACTGTTTCTCCATAGACAGAAGTGACCACAACCACGAACACCCCTCCACTTAATAAGGTGCCTGGGCCCCAGCTGAAGTGCCACATAGCCACGGTTTCTGGAGGCATCTCTGCCAGGGTTCACCTGCCCTCCTGCACAGGGCGCCCACACCCAGCCCCAGGGGCTCTCCCAGCATTTGGCAGCGTAAGGTTCCTCCTTTCTCCTACCCACAAGCAGTTCTCTACACCTGGAGGAGAGCTCCCTGAGAGACTGGAGTGTAAGCAGAGCCCACCTGACTAACTGCAGAACAGGTCTTTCTCCATCCCCCAACTCCACCCCACCCAGTGAAATTCTCTCCTTCCACCCACCAGGGGCCTCACCTGTGTGGGCACTGTTTCCCGAAGCCGTGCTGGCGACAAGGTGCCCGGAGCTCTGAGGCCCCAGCTGTCTGTGGAGTGCGTCGGGCCCCCGGGGTCACAGACCCTGGGCAGCACTGGGCTTGCTCCAGGAAGCCGGGGCCTGCGAGCAGGTGTGCCTGAGCTCCCAGGCTCTGCAGCCGCCATCTCCAGACTGAGGCACAGCCTGGGGATTAGGGGCGGATTGCTCTGGGAGATTTCCCCCTCCCCTGGGGCTCACGGGCTGCTCCTTCCCATCTGGCAGGAGTCATGGAGGATCACCGAGAGGACCAAGCTCTGATGAGATGCCCCTCCCCAAGTCCAGCTGTTCCACTGTGAGTTATGTGCATAAGGATGCCCAGGTATGACAGACACCAATGAGGAGGGGTGGCGGGGGGGGCAAGGGAGGTTGAAAGGGATGTGCACAAGGACGCATGACAGGATGCACTTGCATCCTTCAACCACCCAGAAGACAGGCACTCCACCTTGCCCCTCCCATCTCACACAAATGCCTCCCATGATCAGAAGCTCCTCTCACAAACAGAGCAGTCTCATGGATTTGAAATGGAAGTGAGCCTCCCAGCCAGCCTTCCAGGATACGGAAGAGCTCTCCAAAGCCAAAAAGACTGGAGCCTGGAGGGGGGCTCCCCAGCAGATCCTAACACAGCCAGCTCCAGCCAGAGTCCTCTCCTCCTCTCCCTGCTGCCCTGCCCGTTGGCTTAAGGCACGATCACTTCCAAGGCAGTTTCTCTACTCCAATAACCACCTGGAGGAAGCTGACAGCAGCCAGCCTCACCAGGGAAATTCTTCTGCCCTGAGATCCTGTCCCAGAAATCCAGTCTCTGCCCTGGACACCAATGGCCACTTCTGCACTAGCTTCTGCTTCCCAGTCTCCGCCAGCATTGCCCTGGCAAAAACACCCAAGATAAAACACAGATGGCAAACTCACGGCAGTTTCTTCCTCCTTGGACTTCATCTCGACAGTCCCAGCAGGAAATTCTGTGAGTGGCCAGCAGAGGGGGACAGAGGTCCACAGTTGAGGACAATGAGCAGTGCGCAGTGTAAGTGAGTGGCCCGCTGAGTCCTGGGGCCTGCTGGATCTCTCTAATGGCAGCTTCCCACAGCAGAACTGTTCAGAAAGACGTGGATTCTGCACCCACTTGAGCCTGGCGAGGGACTCCGGGCTTAAATGATGGTGGTTAACACACGTCACGTTGATTGGGTAGTCCCAAATTCAAGAAGGTGTAAAGAGATAAGGGCCCAGTGCTATCTCTGGGAGCCAGTGCCAGGGCTTGCAGCCAAAATCACCAAGATCAGGAGTCCTCATACCCTAGGCTCATGGAAACTATACAAACATTTGTGGTTGGCTGATGACTTGGGGTTTGTGAGCACAGAAGCCTGGCAAAGCATATTACATAGGTCCCAATTTCTGAGGCCAGCTCTGACCTGTAGGGCCAGGGAACACTTCTGGCCGTTCCCCTACTTCTGTAAACGCTCCCCCTCTTATGGTACTGGATCTTGACTTTATATGTTGGCACCAAGCACTGTTCTTGTATAAGGGTTATTTGTAAATAGGTCTTATGCCCCCATTAAATGATAAGGCAGGGATCAGATCTGATGTTCATCT